>NW_027186523.1:18485511-18572555 GCF_028583685.1 Petaurus breviceps papuanus
AAGTAGAGGAATACACTACCTGAAGACCTAAATTGAGGACTATTAAGAGAGAGAGAGAGAGAGAGAGAGAGAGAGAGAGGAAATGACAACTGTGAACCTGGATGACTAGCTCAATCGTGCCACCCTGGGCAGTAATACAGAAATTTGGAAGAGGGATGAGTTTTGGGGAAAAGGTAATGGTTTTACTTTTAAACATGTTTTGATTTAAGACGTCTCTAGGAGATTCAGTTTGAGATGTCCAATAAACAGAGATGCAAGTCTAGAGGTTAGGGATGGATAAGTAGATATGAGAATTATCAGCATAGAGATGAATAGTTGATGGGGTTACCAAGAGAAACTACACAAAGAGACAAAAGTCCAGTATGAGCTTTGGGGGAACATCCTACTGGGTGTGACCTGGATAAAGGTCCAGCAAAAGAAACAGAAGGTGGGGTCAAACAGGTAGGAAGAAAAGCAGGCAAGAACAGTTTCATGAAAACCTAGAGAGAAGAGAGTGATCAAGGAGAAGAGAATGATAGAGAATTTCAAAGGAGAGAAGTCAAGGATGAGGCTTGAGAAAAGACTATTAGATTTATCAATTAAGAGATCATTAGGAACTCTAGAGAGAACAGTTTCAGATTGGAAATCAGACTATAGAGAGTTAAAAAGGGAGTGAGAGGAAAAGAAGTAGAGGCACGAATTCTAGAAAGCTTTCTCCTGGCAGTTAACCACAGAAAGGAAGAGAAGTAGTTGAAGATAGCTATCAAGAATGCATGGGTCATATGAGGGTTTTCTATAGGATATGGAAGACATAGATATGTTTGTAGGCATGCCATAGGGAAGTAGGCTGTAGACAGTGAGTAATGGAATTTAATCTCATTTTTGTTAATCTTTCTTGATCTTTGTTTTCATTTTAAAAATGAATAGATTTGGGAACTCTTCTAAAAAAAAAAAACCCAAACAATTTTCCCCATTGCTTCATGGCCCACCAAGAGAGGAAAGGTAGCATTTTCCTCCTTCCTGCAAGCTCTTTCCATGAAACTGGTCAAAGACTGTTTGAAATATGCAAACTTCACCCCTTCCCCTGAATCCCATCTCCTAGGCTCAGGTCTTGGATCACAACATTAAGTTAATTTGTTATCGTAACCTTATTGGAGTGGGTGAGGAGGGAGTGCAGTTCAAATTCCATCCCCTGCGCCCATGTTTATTTTGCCTTCACTTTTTATTTCTTATTCAGCTTGGTTCTGACAACACTAAGTACCTGTCAAAGAGAACATCTGAAACAGAGACCCTATTCTGAAGTTCATGAAAATGAAGGTAATCATTTTCTTTTTATTATTATTATTATTTTTTAAAGCAATTGGGGTTAAGTAACTTGCTCAAGGTTACACGCCAGTTATTTCTGGGTGTGTTGCTAAGTATCTGAGCCCAGATTTGATCCCCAGGCCATCCCCACACTGGAGCCGGTGCTCCTACTCTCTGAGCCACCAGGCCGCCCCTTAATCATTTTCTTTTGATGAGAACAAAACTTTACAGTTTTGGGCCAAAGGCAAATTGTAAAACTTACAGAACAGTGAACAGGTACAATATGGTGTTGAAAACAAGCTATAAAAATAAGAACAGAACAAGGAGTACATTTTCACACATGACAATATGTATTATTTTAGTCATGAGATAAATAGATCATCTTATTGATTTGAGCTCTTTGATTTTGTCTTTTGGTTTTATTTGTGAAGCAATGTAAGGATTTTAACTAGATTTTCACATCTTTTAAAAAGATGGTTGATATTTCTCAGTACTCTACTCATAGAACCCTCTCCTATAACAAAATAGTTAAGTAATAAACTGACATGTTGATTATACCTGATGGTATGATATATATCCTCCACCCCTGAAGTTTGGACCTTTTTACCTTGGATTAGGGATAACCTGTGATTTCATTGGCAGAGGGAACTCCTGAGTGAGGAAAATCCTTTTACTTATAATATAGATTAGCACCTTTTCTGTAGCTCAAAGTGTCAGAATATTTCCTGGAATAGAAGTGAGTGACCTGTTCAGGTTCACAGTTCAATGTAACTGAGGGTAGATTTGAACGAAGGTCTTTATGGCTTGGAGGCCATCACACTGTCTACATTTTCACAATACTGATTACAATTTTGAAATCTGGGAGGTCTATAATATGCTCCTATCGTGCTGCAAACTTAAGATTTCAGGATAATTTTTTGTGTAAAAAATCTTAAAGTATTTGACAGTTCAGAAACTTAGCATGAAAAGCACCAAGATAAAAAGTACAACAACTAACTGTGGGACAGATCCCTAAAATGATCTGATTTTTTCCTCCACTGAGACTGCTTTCTGCTCTGCAGAGATCTGTAGCTGCGAAAAGCAGAGTAGCTTGGTTTGAACTTTGCAAGACTTGCTAGTCAACTAAGACTGAAGAACTAATGTAGATACTCCTTAGAGACACCCACAGGGATTGTGTTGCAATGCAGCAAGACTGCTTCAGAGGTCATCTTATCTAACTCCCTCACTTTTTATTTGTGGGGGGAGGGAGGGAGAAAGAGAAGAGAGGAGGAGGGAGGGAGAGAAGGGGAGGGAGACAAGGGAAGGTGACCAAGGGGGAGAGGGAGAAAAGGGGAAAAGGGGGTTGGGGAAGAGGGGAAGAGAGAGGTAGAGAAAAGAGTGATTTGCTCAGGTCCTCAAATTCCAAAACCATTTTTCAAGAGTACTTAGACACAGTCCAACTGGCCAATCTTCCAGGTTATGCTTAATTAATTGTACAAGGCACCAGGGACTAGGGATTAGGAAAGAGAAATTCATAGAACTTGACCTTGAAGCTGCCTTGTAGGAACTTGGAGCAAGACTGAATAGAAACAGGTATAAGATATGCATACACAGGAAAAGTATTAAACTAAACACATGACATAGTGATCCACAAATTATATTCATTCAATTAATTAACTTGTTAAACACCGGGCACTGTGGTAAGTACTGGGGATGTATAGACAAAAATGCGACTGTACCTGCCCTCACTGGGACAATTTAGATATACACACATGAAGAATGCAGTAATCTATCACCACTTCTTTTGGTCTGTTAGTCCCTAAAGAACATTCCATCTACTGTGTGAGTATTCATTCAACAATTATTTATTGATCTCCTACACTGTGATGGCTACAAAGATGACTTAAGACAGGTCCTTTTTTGGAGGTGCTTACAGTCTAATAGGAGATGAGGAATGCCGATAAATAAGGAATGCAGATAAGTAAGACCGGCATATCATCCTGTGTACTGGGAAAGTATGGACTAAGGGCTGCTTAGTTAGTTGGGGGGGAGGGGGGAGCTGGGAACCCTCCTTGGCCTACGGGGATCAGGAGAGGGGGTTGCTCGGCACCTGTTGGTTTTTTACACGTTCTGGTTTCCAGCTGCGCCCACCCCTCTGAAACTCGGGCCATTCTCCTCCCTACGCCCACTCCGAAGAAAAAGAATTGCCACAAAATTTGTTTTTCTGACTGCCACTCCTGGTCAGTCAGAATTCAAAGACTAACCGGGTCAGAGAAGTCACTTTGCATAGCACCATTCCAGGGAGCTGCTTCCAGCAAACTAGCGGAAATATGCAAACTTTTCTCTCCCCTCCAAGCCCTCCCTGCCCCTCCGCGCCCCGTGCCCCGACACGCACACACTCAATTTCAGGCCCTCGGATCCGCGTATTAACGTTAATACGTTATTTTAGTCCCAGCGGTGGTGGGGAAGGGGAAAGAAAGCGTTTGTAGTCTCCGCGGGTCTAAGGAAAACTTGCCTTCCCTTTCGCAATAAAACCCGCAGCTCTAGAAATAACAATCCGCCGCGGGTGCTCCTCCTCCGGCTCTGCGAGATTGGTGCGCCCGGGCCGTGACGTGGTGGCAGGCTGGACGCTGTGGAGAGGGGAGGGTTGGTTTGCGACAGTGGTTGTGGGTGTCAGCCAGGAAAGCGCGGGTGACGGGGGCAGGGAGGTTGGCTCACTGTACCTGCTGTCTTCTGAACGCGGGCTGAGCAGCCAAGAATCCCACAGCGATGGAATGCTAGCATCGCCCGAGCTCTATTTTCCAACGTTTTGGTGCTTTTTCCTTACGGACGCAACGCACCGACGAGCCGGGGATACCGCAAAACAGGGACTTTGCCTTGGGCGTTGGGGCTGGCGTGGGGGGGGGGGGGGTGTTACCTTTCTTCCCATCGTCCCTACTCTACTCCTCATGTCAGGATGCTCACAGAGAGGATTACCCTGGCGACCGAGTGGAAGAAAATGAGCAGGTTTGGGCTCTGGACTCATGGGGTCGAGTTATGTTGTAGCCCAGTCGTGTGTGTTTCCCCTTAAAAGACAAATCAATCTCTGCAGGAAGAAGGGACTCTATTCCTCTTACTTCCCCAGGCCGCTGGTCCCGCTGCAGATCTGAGTCTAAGATCTTATTTTGGCTCGGCAACACACCCGTTGCTAAAGAAGCTGGGCAGGGGAAGGGCCTCGGATGCAACAATTGAGACAAGCATGAAAGTTTATTGGGCGCGGCTGCCGCTTTGATTTAAATTTGCTCAGGTTGAAAGCCCCGCAGACCTCTTCAGTGCTTTGTGGACGCCTTATTTACTCCCGCACCCGTTTGGAAATAGAGAGGGGGAAGGGCACCCTTGCAGCTTTCGTAGTAATACGGCTGCGGTTGGATGGTTTTTGGAAAGTGCATCAGTATTTACTGCTTTGGAAAGGCTCTAAACGACCAGGTCCAGGTTGGGGACATCTTGCTGTACCCCTTCAACTTTTATCTTCCATTTTTATCGACTCCAGAGCCTCAGAGATTTCCTATGGGACTTTGGGACATCAGGAGAAAGACGACTTGATAACTTATTCTTGGGCTTCCAGAAGGAAACCCTTTTGAAGGGAGGGGAGCTACTTACTCCTTCCCACCTTATCGGGGGTAGGGTTTGTGGCGGGAGGGCGGGGCAGAGTCTTTGAAGGGGTAGTGCCTTTCAGTACAACTTTCTCCCGAGGACCTGTTGGCCGCATGGTTTTGGTATCTTTCCACCCCCCCTGCCCAGCATCTCGCCATGAAGAAGGAATCTAAAGTTGGAGGAAATGATCTCCGAACCTGGCATTGAGCGCCCACCTTCATAGCCATTCTCATTTCCAATCAATAGTTCCCCCGCAATGAGTACCTTAAATAACCAGCACCCTGGATCGTGGGAATAAAGGCCACTGAAGACCGAGATGACTCTGTTTTGAGAGCCGATTGGAGTGATCAAACAGCTGCTTTTTAAAGGGACAAAAAAAGGGGACTATGGAGGACTTTACCACTAGGACCTATGGCACCAGTGGCCTGGATAACAGACCTCTGTTCGGAGAAACTTCGGCAAGGGTGAGCCCCGGATTTAGTTTTTCGTGTGTTTGTATGCTTTAGCTGTCTGTCCTGACATCCTCTCTGCGGCCTGACTCAGTGCCAGTCGGTATGTGGGGCTGGAAGGAGTTTCCTCGCCTGGGAGTTCCCCAAAGCAATGAAATCCCAGGGTTAACTCTTTTTCCCTTGTGTGTGGCCGGACGGCTGCGGGCTTCCAAACAGGCTGTCCTATCATTATTCTGGAGGGTTTCATTTCTTCTTCAGTCTGTAAAATAGAACCACTTTGAGGAAAAGGTTGGCCAAGATCTTTGAAGATAGGGGTGTAGTGGAGGGGGGGGAGGAGTAGAGAAAGTTCTCTGTTCTCACCTGCACTGGAGTGGAGAGCAAGTTCATTTAGGGGGGCTGGGCAGATATTTTTTCACTTCCTCCTCTACAGCGGAGAATGGGAGGTATGGGGTGACGGGGGGAGGGGAGGAGGTGTAGGGAGTGAGGTGTCTTTTCTTTCCGGAAAGTACATCAAGAGTTTCTAAGCCCAGCTCTTCACCAGGTGCACTTTACATCCGGTTGGGGGAGGGGGAATGAAAGTCCACAAAGAGATTTGTTGTTTGTTTTTGGTTCCTCTTTCCGTAGAATTAACTTGGAGGGTACTTTTGGTGGCCTTAGATCTGCTAAAGTACCTTCACTTGTCTAAGCCACCCCCTCCTCCAGAGTACTTGGTAATGGGAGTACAAAGTACAATGGTACTTTGAGATGAAGTAGTTAGTAAAGGAATATTTTCTTAATCTGAGGGTCAACATTGTGGGAATAAGATGAAAGAATTTTGGGGTGACTCAGTTGAGGGAGGGATTAGAGAAGAAGGTCCCAGAAATAATGTATTGTAGTGAAAAGAGTACCTGCCTTGGAATCAAACCTCAGTTACTGCCCCACTTTCCTAGGCATGTGTGTTGTTGGGTGTCTTGGGGAGGCAGTTCCTTCACCTGTGAGATGGCTATGTTGAGGTTTGGGGTTTAAGGGGTTTAGGGGTGCTCGGGACCCCAAAACATCAACACTCACCCCATCAGCTATAATAGTTATATCACTTGATGGTGTTAATTGCAAAGCAATTGCTTTATCAAATATAAATAAATAAATGGGCACAAGGGCAGATTGTGTGTGTATGTATGTGTGTGTGTACGCACGCATTAATTTGATAGAATGGTCCAACAACTTGAGGGAGAGAGCTTCTTGTTGCTACCCTCAGTACTGAACTGCTGAGTAATGATGGGCAAGTTAACTGGCCTGCTTCCTTTCTATTTCTGTTTATCTATAAAGGGGGCATTGATAATCCTTGCCACTAGCAATTGGTTCTAAGGTGCTTTGAGATCTTGCAGAAGGTAGGTGCTGTAGACAGTTTATCACTAGTAAGTTATCTGTTTTGCCTAAGTGCTCCACTAGCTTTGGGCTTTCAAGATACTACTGCACCATGATAGAAAAGATCTAGTCTTCTGACCTACTTTTAGCCTTTTGTTTTATGCTTCAATCACAAAATATATGTGGGACCATAGAGAGCTATCAGAGGCAGAACACTTTGGAAAATATTCAGTTTTCCCTTCCCCTGCACCCCCTCCCATCCCCCACGTTAGATGGCTTGGAAATGATCTTGGTGATTTAGGGTTAAACTTCTGGGGAAATAGATTACATTCCTAAATGCAAATCAGTCAGTGAGCATTTATTAAGTACCTATTGTGTGCCAAGGTATTGTGCTAAGAACTGAGGGTATGAAGAAAGGTAAAAAAAAAATCACTGCTCTCAAAGGAGCTCCCGGTCTAATGGGGGGGAGGGGCTCCGGCAATATGCAAACAATTGTGTACAAACAAGCTATATACAAGATAAACTGAATAATCAGTAGGGGGAAGGCACTAGCACTAAGGAGGATCAGAAAAGGCTCCTTGGAGAAAGTGGGATTATAGCTGGGATAGCCAGGAGATGGAGATCAGGAGGGAGAGCATTTCAAACTTTCATGTTCAGTTAGTGAAAATACCTGGAGGTGGGAGATGGAATTTTTTTTCTGTTCAGATTAAAAAAAATTTTTTTATGTATTTTTACTTTTTTGGAATTTTTTATATCAGGTTTTTAAAAAAAATGTTGCCATTAATATGGCCTATTTTCATAGTTTTCCTAATATTGAATAAATCCTAAATTCCTGGTATAGATATAATGTAGTTGTAGTACATAAGAGTTTCAAGATGTTATATCTTTTTTGCTTATATTTTATTTAATAGGAGATGGAATTTCTTGTTCAAGGTACAGCAAGGAGGCCAGTATTGATGGATTATAGAGTATGGGAGGGAGGGTAAGAAGCCTGGAAAGGGTAAGAGTTGGGGGGGTGGCAATCAGGTTAAGAAGGCCTTTCAACAAGGAACTTTGATCCTGGAGCTGGTTGGGCTCCCCTGGAGTTTATTATATGGGGGTGCTTGTGGTGACATGGTCAGATACTTGATTTAAGATCACTTTGACAGCTAAATGGAGGATGAGCCTGAGTGGGGAAAAAGTTGTGGACATATTGGATGGAGTGTGTGTGAGAGAGTGAGTGTCAAGCATGACACCTAGGTTGTGAGCCTGGGTGCCTGGAAGTTTGGTGGTGTCTAGACAGTGACAGAAAAGTTCAGAAGGGAATAGAGTTTGGAGGAGAGGTGTTGAGTTCACTTTTGGACATGTATTTAAGATGCCCATAGGACTTTTAGTTCATGGTGTCCAGTAGGCAACTGGAGATATAAATCTGGACCTTAGGGAAGAAGTTAAGAGCTGGATAAGTAGAAAACTGAGAATTATCAGCATGGAGATGATTGAACCGATGGCAGTTGATGAGGTCATTAAGTAAAATAGTAGAGAGGGAGAAGAGAAGAGGGCCTGGGACAGAATCTCAGGGGACACCCATGGTTAGTGGGTATGACTTGGATGGAGATCTCAGCAAAGGAGCCTTAGAGGTTGCTCTCAGGCAGATAGGAGGACAACCGAGAGAGAGTAATGTCATGGAAACCTAGAGAAAGGAGAACATTAAGGAGAAGTGGATGATTGAAGAGGCTGCAGAGAGGCAAAGGAGAATGAGGCTTGAGAAAGGGCCATTTGATTTTGTATTTAGGACATCTTTTGTAACTTTGAAGAGAATGGTTTCAGTTGAATGATGTCAGGGGATGGGAAGTTGAGGCTTAAGACAATGAGAGGAAAGGAAGTTGAGGCAGCTAATGGAGACAGCCTTTCTCTAGGTATTTAGTAGCAAAATGGAGGAGAGTTATGGGATGATAACTAATGAGGATGGGAGGTCAAATTAGGTTTTTTGGAGAATGGGGGAGGTAAGAGCATATTGTAAGTAGCAGGGAAACAGTCAGTAGATAAGGAGAAATAGAAGATAAGTGAGAGTGGGAATGAGAAGGGCCATCTGCTGGAGGAGATGAGATGAGATGGAATGGTATGGGATCCCTCAAGTGGCAAGAGGTTCGTTTGCCTTGTCGATGAAAAGGGCCGCTTTTCCACGGGAGACAGGAGTGAAGGAGGAGATATTGGGAAAAGTGATGTGAGATGAGGAGGGGGAGGGAGAGGTGCTTTGTAGAATGACCTGAAGTTTTCAGTGAAGTAGGGGGCAAAGTTCTCTCTGAGAGGGTTTGGGGAAGGGGAACCATCAGAAGTTTAAGGAATGATGAAAAGGTTTTGGAAGAGCTCCTGTCATAAGTGGGATAGTGACTTGGGGAGGTGTAAATATATTGCCTTGCCAAGGTGAGGGCGCATTTGAAATCACATAACATAAATTTGTAGTGGTTTTGTGATTTTCCCCAGTTTCATTCAACAGCAGGTGGGAGCTAATCATTGAAGAACGAGTTCAAGGTAGGTTATCAACATCCCTAGGGGTCTGGCCATAGGTGGAGTCCTTGCAGGGCCTTAAGCCCCTCAGGTGAGAGGTCAAAGTGGAGTTTCTCCCCTTCCAGAAGGGCAGGAGACCTGATGGAATACCACCTCGTTTCTTACCCCAAAGCCTAGAAATTGGTGTGAAATAAAATGGGGTTTCTCTACTTCCCAAGGAAGGCAGAAAACATCTTTAGGTAATGAAACTACACAGAAAACTCTGTCTTCTATGCCTTCATTTTTCTGTCTAGAATGGTAAAACAAATAAAACGATCGCTCTCTTGGCACTTAGCCTACATTTCTGGGGAGGGAGGATGGGTATAGAGCTATAAACCTGTGAAATTATTCAGGTAGGGATCTTCTGGTGTGGAACTTTTCTCCCACTGGGATTTGCAACTCTTCTGTAGCTTAAAGTCTTGAAAGAGTTGCCTAGGGCATGAGAGGTTCGGTTTGCCCAGGGACTCACTACCAAGTGTTGTCAGAGGCAGACAGAGACTCTCTCCATTATGCCAGAATGTACCTTTTAAAATCCATCCCAGTACTTGATTCTTCTGCCCCTCGCTCCTTTCTCTGCTTCCATCTCCGTGCTGGGGACAGGAGTGGCAGTGAGATGGGCCACCAATTTTCTTGCCCTTGGAATTAGATCCTAAGGGACATTAGAAGCCATTTAGTCCAGCTCCTTCATTTACAAATACATGGAGATCCAGAGAAGTATGATTATTTGCCCAAGATTAAGTATCAGAGGCAAGATCTGAATTTGGTTCTTCTAACTCCAAGACAGTGCTCTTTCCATCCCATTAGGACTTCAGTGCTGTTTATGATACCTTCTAAAACTTGCGGTTCAGTTGCTTTGGAAAAAGGGAAGGCAAATCCTTTAAAGCACTGGTATCAAATTAAGATAGAAACCGAGACCCTTAAAGCTTACAAAAGGAACCCTGCTGGCTGCATGTTGACTTAGGAAACAACATATTAGCAGTGTCTATGTTCTATTGTATTTTTTATTAATTTTGTTAAATATTTCCCATTGACATTTAAATCTGATAGAGGCCACACTTGGGAGTATTACAGTCTGAATGTGGCCCCTATGTTGTGTGTTTAAGGCCACTGCCTTAAGTAAAAAAGCCACAAGTTGCCTTATCAACTGTGTGATTTGAATTGAGAAAATGGCAAATGGCAAACCCTTCAAAGTTGGCCATGGTTTCCAAACTTTTCATCCATAGGCCTAAGAAAACATTTTTCTGGTGGTCAGAGATAATTCGTGGGGTGGGGGATGAGGTGGGAAGATAGGCTTGCAAATTTTTGCTTATCACAGCTACTAGAAGGGCCAGAAAAAGAGATAAATAACAATACAAGATGACATGTGCATTGGAGTTGATAGGAGGGAGTGATCATTGAACACCTAGAGTGCAGTTATGATGGATGGGAAGGCCTCCAGAGAATCTGGCCTTTCTGTGGTCCTGTACTACCTACTTCACTTTTTCCAGCCTCGTTTCCAATGCCAGGAAATCATACACATTTGTCACTTTTCAGGCTGTCTGATTTTGGATAGCCATCTCTAAGGGGAGAACTCAGAGGAGGAAGTGCAGGTGGTATACACAAACAGAAACCCATTTTCTGGGCAACTTTGGCTGTATTTACACTGAAGGCTCACAGAAAGAAGACTATTGGTAGAGAAGCGTTGGAACCTCTTGGTCATCATTGTAAGTAGCTTCCCCAGCAGCCCTTCTATGAAGTAGGGAGGTAGTCAGTCAATAACTATTTATTATGCACCAGGCACTTTTGCTCAGTGCTGGGGATAAAAAGGCAAAAATTACGCTTTGCTTTGAAAGAACTCTTATTCTAATGGAAGGGACCACAAATAAACAATTAGGTACAAGGAAGATACAGGGTGAACTGGAGGTAGTGTCTAGGTAGGCTACAAAGGGGCTCTTTCTCCCTTGGGAAGCTCTTTTAAAAAATTAAGTTTTATTAATGTCTTTTGCTTTTCAGCAGAGCAACTTCCACATACTACCCTTACATCCCATGAACCTTGCCTTGTAACAAAAACCAAACAACACGAGGATCCCATCTGACATCTAGGCTCCATTCTCCAGCCCTCTGCTTGCCGCCTCCAGAAAAGAAGGATCACTTTTTCTCATGTGTTCTGCAGGGTCATGACTTCACACAACATTTTGCTTCATTTTAGTATTTTTTTTTCATTTCATGATTATAGTCATTTTATATCTTGTTTCCTGGTTCTGCTTCCTTTGATCCACATAAACATGTAACATGTCTTCTTAGGTTTCTCTGAATTTCTCATGTTTATTGTTTTTGTAGTGCAATGATATTTCTGTACATTCATAAGACATAACTTATCTAGCCATTTCCAAAATGGACCCCCATGTAACTTCTTTCTTTTTTGTAACAACAAGAAAAATAAATGCTTGGAGCTATTTGTTTAGCTGTTAACAATCAAGCTCATCAACCAACCAAATTCTTTTGAAGGAATATTTTTATTTTATTTTTTTTTACCTTCGGGCTACCCAAAATTTATTTAATTGATTACGAAATGCCCAAGCCCCCTTTATCCATAACATTTAGAACATGCTCCCTGCTGTTATTTTTAATGGGAACATAGGGTGTGGTGCCACCTGCTTTTTATTTGCAAAAATGTTTTATGGAAGCTCCTGTTTGAAAGTATTGGTGTCTTAGATCTCTCCCTCTTTCCTACTAAACAATCCGCCCCCCATCCCCAATATAGAGTCAAGGACAACAAATCAACACATACTGTATGTGTCATTGTGAACCTTTTACCCACCCCTTCTGGGAGGTGGGAGGCATCCTTCCGCAGTCTTCTGAAGCCATGATTGGTCTCTGAGTTGATTATAGCTCAGAAGTCTTTAAATATTTTCCTTTACTTTTTTTTTACCTTTTTTGGAGGGCAATTTGGGTTAAGTAATTTGCCCAAAGTCACACGGCTAGTTTTTTTTGTGTGTGTGTTCACGTCCCCCTGACTCCGGGGCCGGCACTCTACTCACTGCGCCACCTAGCTGTCCCTTTCCTTTACATTTTTGTGGTCATCATGTAAATTCTTCTCCTGAGCCTGCTTAGTTTGTTCTGTATCAGTTTATACCATTTCTCCCAAGTACCTGGAATTATTATTTGTTATTTCTTACATTGTAACAATCCATTGCATTCATACACCAATTTGTTAAACTAAACCACATTCATTTTGTTTCCAGTTCTTTGCTACTAAGAAAAGTTCTTCCCCCAATATTTTTTCATATGAACCCTTCTATTTTTGACCTCCTTCCTCATCAGTTTATTAGTGAAAGTAGTAGTTGTTTAGTTGTTTTCAGTTGTATCTAATGCTTCATGACCCCATTTGGGATTTCCTTAGCAGAGATACTAGAATGATTTGCCAATTTCCTTTTCCAACTCATTTTGTGGATGAGGAAACTGAGGCAAATGCGGTTAAGTGACTTGCCCAGGGTCACACAGCTCGTGAGTGTCTGAGGCCAAATTTGAACTCATACAGATGAGTCTTTCTGACTAAGGAAGCTCAGTGTTCTATGCACTGAGCCATCTTTCTGCCCAGAGGAGATGGTACAATCTATTGAAAAGAACAGTGGAAATGGAGTTGGAAAACTGGATTTGAGTGAGTCCTGGGTCTACTATTTACTAGCTATGTGCCTTCTGTCTTACTCTTTTTTTTTGCCTTTTTGGAGAGGGAAGGTAGGGCAATTGGGGTTCAATTATTTGCCCAAGGTCACACAGCTAGTTTTTGTGTTAAATGTCTGAGGCCGGATTTGAACTCAGGTCCTCCAGACTCCAGGGCTGGTGCTCTATTCACTAGCTACATTACTCCTTAATCAATCTGAGTCTCACTTTCCCCAAATATAAAATGGTCATAATACTTGTACTACATCTCTGGGTGACTAAACTGAAACATAAAATGCTTTATATGGGCAAAACCATTGTTCTAATGTTATGTGGAACATATTTATGTTAGATAACTTAAGACTGAAAACATCCATAATTTCTGTTTCCTGATTAGAATCATTAGACAAAATAAAGCTCCTTTACTCATACTCATGTCTTAATAGCTAGCATTTGTGTGGTGCTTTAAGGTTTGCAATTATTTTTTAATATATATTGTCTTATCTGATACAACAACTCTGGGAGGTGGGTGCTATTATTCCCATTTTACAGGTGGGGAAATTGAGGCAGAGTTTAAATGACTCCTCTAGGCTCATATAGCTAGTAAGTATTCAAGACTGGATCTGAACATTTGGTTTTTCTGATTCCAGGCCCAGCATTCTTATTGTTCATAGTGCCACCTATTGTTTTTAGATGTAATATTCCTATTTTAGCAAACAACAGAAACTTTCTAAGAATAACCAAAATATCTGAGGCTTTGCAAGCCATTCTTACTGACCTTTCTATCCCTAAATGTGACCCCTGAGATGTCTCTTCTTGTACTTATAAACCTACCTCTTCCCTAGAGTGCCTTTTTTCTTCTTCAGAAAAATGAGACAAAAAAGACTTAGAAGTATTTCAGATTGTATAATGAAAGATGGAAAGATCCCTTCAGTCTCTAGGAAGTGACTGAGATTTTTCACATCTCAATCCTTTATCTTCCTACCTCTGATCTAGTGAATCTTGACTTGTAGAACAACACACAATCCAGTTGTTTCTCTGACTAGATGTTGGGTGTGTTGACCTAGTAATAGGGAAAACCATAAGACGGGGCCTCAATGGGGGAGCAGTTAATGAATTTACCATAGAGAGTCTGCGGGGGAAGAGGATAGCAATCAGTGAATGAGCCAGTATTGGAGAGTCATGTTTTCCACCGTTTGGAGTGTCTTGGGAATCCCTTGTCCAGGGTCTTCCCTGAAGAAAGGAAGTTGTCATTTCTTTCTTTTTTTTGGAGGGGGGAAGGCAGGGCAATTGGGGTGAAGTGACTTGCCCAAGGTCACATAGCTAGTAAGTGTTAAGTGTCTGTGGCCATATTTGAACTCATTTCCTCCTGACTCTAGGGCCCGTGCTGTATTCACTGCGCCACCTAACTATCCCTGAGGTTGTCATTTCTTTCTGTTGAAAGGAGGAAAAAGCATTTTGGGAATTGATCCTGACCTCCTCTCCCTTCCTCTTTTCATAGGTACTGTGGTGAGTGACATAGATTTTTTTTTTTGGTGGCCCATTGCCTAGTTCTCTCCCATTAATTCTCATTTGCACCATTTGGCAAATGATAGTGTACAAATAACAGTGCTATAATTAATGCTTAGGGTGTGTGTGTGTGTGTGTGTGTGTGTGTATGTATCTCATGGTTTACTTGATGACACAGCTGTATTTAAGATACTCTGCCTTTGGCAGGCCTTTCTCCTGCCTGCTTATAGAGACAGAACACTGTTCTTGGCAGGCCATTGTCTTCCCAGCTTCTCTTCAAACTAGACTTTCACCCAGGGCCTTTCCATGTAAATGATATTCTTGGTGCTGCACAGAAGAGTGAGTTCCTTTTATGGAAATCAGGCCCTAGTGGGTATGGCCATTTTCCCATTTATATAGTCCAGTTATATCCTGTGCTTGTCCTAAGCAGAAGAATAATACAGTGTGCCTTTGTCATTGACTGCCTGTGTGACCTTGAGAAAGCTGTTTAATCTTTCTGGGCCTTAGTTACCTTATCATTAAATTGAGACCTGTCTAGAGGATCTCTAAGGTTCTTTTTGGCTTCAAAATTCTATGATAAATATATGTTTTGTTTTGTCTTTTCCCTGTCCCATTGTGGTGTTCGGACACAAGTAGGATCTTCTCTGTTTTCTGACTTCCTCCCCCCTCTCCCTACCCCTCTTAATTTTCCTAATGGTCTTATTAAGCCTAACTGCAAGTATTCTAAACCAGGTTGGAGTAGGGCTGCCATGTTACTTTCCTACTTCCAGGGTTTCCCAACAGCATTAAGAAGGTATTTGCTAAATGCTAGATAGGTGGCTCGTTCTTTTGAACTTCCTTTTACATGTTTCAGAGGTGAAATGGTCATGAGACCTTTCCAATTCAAGCCTGGTATTTGAGACCCTACATAATTTGGCCCCAGCCTCTTTTCCCCTGTTTTAATTGCAGCTGCTTTTCCCTAATGGGACCCAACCACCCAGACTGGTCTACTCAAGGCACTAGAGTGCCCTCTCCTCTGTCACTGAACAGCTGAATCTGGACCAGCTGAAGTCCTTCTACTAGTAGGAAGCCTTATCCCATCACCCTAGGCCATGATCAGGTTTTCCTTTCCTGAAATCATGTAGTACTTAATGTCATTCCCATTCAAATGGTCCTTGTAACTTACACAGCTGTTCTGGAAGCTATTTATGTATGTTTGTATGTGTATGTGTGTGTGTGTGTGTGTGTGTGTGTGTGTGTGTGTGTGTGTGTGTGTGTGTGTGTGTGTGTATTTGCTCTCCAATAGGCTTGTAAGCTGTTTGATGGCAAGGACCATGCACAGTGTCTTACACATGGCAAGCATTCATAACTTTTTTTGGGGGGGTGAGGCAGTCGGGGTTAAGTGACTTGCCCAGGGCCACACAGTGTCTGAGGCTGAATTTGAACTCAGGTCCTCCTGACTCCAGGTCTGGTGCTCTATCAACTGATAGCTACCTCCGTAATTGTTTCTCGATCAAGTTTGTCATCCCTTGCTACTTGACTTGTAATTCAACTGTGCAACGTCATGCTTGTGGCTGTATAGACACACTTTCAGTTCCTAGTACCTAGTTTTTTCTGTTTACATCTTCAGAGCAGAGCATGGCACTTGGTATATGGTTAATACTTAAATAAATGCTTTTGAATTCATTTCCAGAACTGGATCTAAACAGTATGCATTAGGTGTTCCAGATCTTTATGTGGTATTCTAATGATTTCTAAAGATGAAACTGTGTGGATAGAAGTGCAAAACATTGCTGTCAGTGGACCCTCCGAGGCAGACCTGTAATCATCATGTCATGACTGAGGCTTTTTCTCAGGGCACTGGTGCATGGGCTTGCTTTCTTGCAGCAGACTTTGTGAGCCTACTTTCTCTCACCACTGCATCCAGTGGCTTCGGCCTTGCCTATGTCTTTCGTGGGGCTGGAATTTGGGGGCAGGTCACCACCTCCCCTGGCACAAGTGTGTCTGTCCTGGGCCTTGTTTCCACCAGGTTTGGGGAACTCATGCCATGCTTTTCACTGGGGATGCCAGGATTAAGGTGATACCATAGCACAGTGATCAAGGTGGGATCCCATAGCATCTGTGGTGAAATATAGAGTGCTGGGCCAGGAAAGACTTGAGTTCAAATTCACCCTCAGATACTTACTACTACTACACTACTCAGATACTACTACCTGTGAGACCCTGGACAAGTCACTTCATCTTCATCAAGTAGCCTAACTAAACAACTCAACTGTACATCCAGAATGCAGTAATGTCCACCTCCCAAGGTTGTTGTTCGTCAAAAATATTTGTAAAAGTGTTTGGCACAATGCCTAGCACATAGTAGGTGCTCTATAAATCCTTATTCTTTCCTTCCCACCCCCCCCCATGGCCTTCCTGCATACCAGGTGAGCTCCCTTCATCCCAAACAACTGAATTTGATGCAGTCACCAGAATTCCAAGTTACAGATTTGGATTTAGACTCAGTTACAGAGTGTTGAAAGGGGACCATAAAGGTCCATTTGCCTTTTGAACAAAAGCCACAGGTGATCTTATGGGAAGATGTATTATGTTACAGCAGGATCTCTTGGGAAGATGGTAGATTATTTTTGTACTCTGATATTAATTTCTATGTGTTGTGATATACTAGGGGACTGGATGAGACTTCCCAAGTGTACGCTCCAGCTTTTCCTGTGCTTTGGCTGAATGAAAATGTTCCATTCCAGTGATGCTAGCTCTAATCTAGGAGTTAGCCTTCCCCATCCCCTCCCTCTTCCTTTCCCCCAAATCAAGGCTTTAGTATAGAGTTGGGTAATGAGCAATCAATCAATGAACATTTATTAAGCACCTACTGTTTGCCAGATACTGCCAAGAACTGAGAATATAAAAATAGACAAAAGACAGTCCCTGTTCTTAAGAAGCTTATAATCTAAGAGACAACATGCAAACAAATATATATATGTATAATAAACTTATGCAGATTATATTAGTGTATTTGGTTTCCCATTGGAATGAAATGAGATAGTTGTGGGTATTAGCAAAAGGAGGTTTACTTAGCCATAGTATAAAAGATACATTCAACAAGGACTCTGCAACCACTTAGAATAGAGGACAGCCCTCTCTTTCCTCTGTCTGATTAGCTGTGGAAGGTATGGGGATGGAGTGGGCCTTCTTATGCTCTTAGGTCATCAGGAAGCCAGTTAGTATGACTAGAAGCCACCAAAGGAGATACAATTTATACAAAGTGCTAAGCATAGTGCCTAACATGTAGTAGGTGTACATAAATACTTATTCCTTCCTTTCCTACCAGGAAACTCCATCAAGGGAGGTAGCCGCTGGAGCCTTAGCCCAATCAAGGGCCAGTCAAACCTTGGTACTGTTTGGTCAGTTTTTAGTAAAAACAAGGACTAGCCTGATCAAATGGCATGGGAATAAGGGGCTAGGTGGCATAGTGAATAGAGCAACGGCCCTGGAGTCAGGAGGACCTGAGTTCAAATTTGACCTGAGACACTAGACATACTTACTAGCTGTGTGACCTTGGGCAAGTCACTTAACCCCAATTGCCTTGCCTTCTCCCCTCCAAAAAAAATGGCATGGGAATGGTTAGTAGTCCTGTCAAAAGCTGAAATCAAAATATCTCACACAATCCTCGACCCTTTGGGACAAACCTACCTTGGGTCTTGGGTTTAGTTTGGGAAGTATATAAGGCCAGGGGAAGCAAGGACTTACGGGTCCTCCCCATAGACTTCATCCTGGAAATCCTGAGGTGAGGGCATGTTAATCCTGGAGAAGACTTTGGGGAAACGTGATAGTTGGTCTCAGATATTCAAATGGCCAATTTAATGTGGAGGAAGGCTCATATGCCCCCCATTAGGCTCCATAGGGCAGAACCAGGAACAAAGGGGAAAAGTTGCTCAGAGGAGAATTTAGGCTTGGTGTCAGGAATGACTTCCTAAAATTAGGGCTATCCAAAAGTAAAATAATGTCCAAATAATATCTATATATATATCTATATATATATATATATCTCCAATAATATCCAAAAGTAACATGCCGTGAAAAGTGCTGGGTTTCTCTCCTTGGAGGTCTTCTAGAAGGCGATGGACGGTCACCACTTGTTTGTGTTAAAGCAAGGATTCTTTTTTCTTTTCATGTGTTGGTCGGGCTGGAAGGCTGCTAACATTCCTTCCTTTTACCATATTGAGAAATTGTCCAGTTGTCTTCCTCTTCCTAAATGGGAGCTGTTCGTGGGCTGTTGGCTAGCTGAATGATGTGGGGCCAGGGAGGCATGTGACGAAGGTAGAGAGGCCTGTGGCTGCAGGTGGTGACAGTCACCGTGGGCTGGAGGAGGCTTGAACTGCAACCCTGGCTTCCGAGTTCCAGTCCCAACTCAAATCTCATTCCTACAGGAAAGCTCTGCCCACCTCTCTTAGTCCTGTGCCTTCTCTCTCTTAGTTATTTCTCATTTATCTTTTATGTAACTCGTCTGCACATGTTTATTTGTGGTCGCCCCCATTAGATTGTGAGCTGCTTGTGGGCAGGGACTGTTCTTTTCATATCCTCAGCACAGCGTCTGGCACATAGTAGGCACTTAAATGTTGGTTGACTTCAGGGACAGTGAGGCCTTACACTTGCGGCTGCCTTAGGTGAACTGTCTTTTGTTTCTTTTTGTACCCTCAGCATTTAACACAGTGCCAACACATAGTAAGTACTTATGTTTGTCGACTGATTGACTTCAGGGACAGTGTTTTACCTTTGGTTCCCTTATATGACCGCTTCATCTTGTCTGGAGGTGTTGGTGTTTTTCAAGGACTCTGATTTTTCCAAAGAGACTTTGTACTTGAAAAGGAGACAGGAAAGGGATAGCCGAAGAGACGAAGCAGTGCTGGCCCTGGTAATCTTGCAACTCTGCTACTTGAACAGATTCCCAGATAGGTAATTCTAAGAGAAAATTCAGACTGTATGTACATGTTGATGTCTTTATCCCAAATGTGACATTTCTATCGGGAGAGGGGATATTTATAGACTCCAAAAATTTCTGCAGCTTCATACACATAGATTTTAAAATGTAAATCTTTTGGTGATGCTTAATTTATACAGACTCATCTTTTCCACTTGCCCCTCTCAATATGTACATGCATTCTAAATCTCTTAGAAGGTTATTTTTTTTAGGTGGGGGGGGAGGGATTGGTACATAACAGACTTAAACAAAAACCCCAGATAACAAGGTAGGAAATAATTAAGTGTATTTAAATTGCCTTTCTAGCCACAGTTGACTGTGGGTTCTCAGAAGTTATGCCAATGGACTATAAGCCCAGGAGACTCTGGTATCAAGCTAGAATGGCTTCAGGCATGGGCCAGCTACAGACTAAGCATGTTTCAGTCATCTGAGGATCAGCCCCAGCTAAGTTTGGACTGGTGGTTCTCAGAAACTTATTAGAAACCAGATGATTTTTTTGGTAAAATGTGATGGTAGGAAAAAAGAGAAAGCATTCTAAGGTATGGAAGAGTTGCAGTCTGCATCAACAGAGGGGCTGCTCAGAGATGAAATCACACTTTTTTTTTTTCCTGGGGGGTGGATGGGGGCAGGGGCAGGAATAGGAATTGTGATTTCATAGGCGTAGGAAACCCCAGTGAGGAAACACCCTCTACCAAAGCAGACAGAGCTTTCTTAGAGTCTTACAGTCGCCTAAGGGAACTGAGAGGGTAAATATTAAGATCTAACATGTATATGTATAGCACTTCAAAGTTTGCAAAGTGCTTTGAATACATTATTTTACTCTCAAAACAATCCTGTGATGGTAGGTGTTATCTTTATCCCCATTTTACAGATGAGGAAACTGAAGCTGAGAAAGGCAAGGTGACTTGCCCAAGTTCACAGAGCAAGATTCACACTTTGGTGTTGCTGACTCTAGATCACCTATCTGCCTGCAAATGAAGTGTGTGGGCCAGCGTCACACAGCCAGTATGTGTCATTGGTGGGACTTGAATCTGGTCCTTTCTCCCTCCAAGGCCATCTCTCTATCCACTAATCCATACCACTTCTATGACATCACAGGCCTTTTACTGTAAGAAAGAAACACTTTAAATACTTCCCTCAGTTTGGTATGTTGTTCAATGCAGTAAGCATTTATTAAGTGCCTACTATATGCCAGAGACTGTGCTAAGCACTGGGGGATACATAGAGGCAAAAGACAGTCCTTGCCCTCAAGGAGATCCCAATGTAATGGGGGAGACAACCGCTGCCCTCGGGAGAATAACTTTTTTTTTTGTCTTTTTGGAAGGGGGAAGGCAGGGCAGTTGGTTAAGTGACTAGGTCACACAGCTAGTACCTGTTAAGTATCTGAGATTGGATTTGAACTCAGGTCCTGACTCCAGCCTGGTGCTCTATTCACTTTGTCACCTGGCTGCCCCTAGAATAACCTTTAACAGTGAGTCTTGTTACTGAGGGAACAGGTCCCTCAAGGCTTGGTGGAGGCTGACTTGAACACGTGAGGGCTCCAACCCTTAGTTCTACTATCTCTCCTCCCCCCCAATGTGACTCAACTCATTGCTGGAGAAACCTAGGTCTCAGGAAACATAAAAAAACTTTGCATTTAAATTATTAGCTTCTAAAAGATAGGGATTTAATCTATGTAACTTGTTTTTCAGAGACAGTATGACATAGACATGAGGAGCTGGGTTCAAATCCTGCTTCTGAAAAATATTGGATGTGTGACCCTGATGTCACTTGATCTCCCAGTACCCCAGGCAATACTGTTAAGACTACAAATTGCTGAAAATGGGCCAGTCTGCATTGGAAGAGGAAGTTTCTTACTCTTATGGATACTCATGAAATCATGGGTCCAGGCAAGAAAAAAATTCCTCCACTTTCATAAAAGCCCTCCTCCCATCCCTTTTTATTGCCAAAGCTTCAATCAAGTTTCCAAAGTGTTTCTGTGTTGCACATTTGTGATTGGTCTTTCTGCAGAGCCTGGGAGGGAAGAGAGGTAGGTAGGAATGGACTTTGGTTTCCTGGAGAGTTGAAGTACCTGCTTTTCCCACAATTTTGAATGCACAAATGGAACCACAGCATTTTCTCTCTGCACAATGAGTCATCCTTTTGTTCTTCCTTATCCCTGTAGAACTTGAAGGATCCTGCTTCCTCTTTCTTTATTCTAATCAATCCTCATTTCTGATAAGAGGCATCGAGAAGATAAAGCCCAGAATGAGAGTTCTTGTCTTTTGGTTTCTCTTTCTTCCTCCCAACCTTAGCATGTTTCCCTTAGTGGAAGGGGATTTCTTTAGCGGATGGACTCTCGCCTGGGCTGCATTTCTACTGCAAAAGGAAGCTTTCTACTTAGCTCTTGGCTCCTCCCTGAGACTGCTGAGTTGTAGCATTGAAGGGGGGTTTCCTCATCTGGGATTGTTGCAGTCACTCATAAAACTAGCAATTATCTCTCCTGAAACAGATGTTTGAAGTCCAGAGATTTTGTAGCTGCCCCTAGTTGTGGACAGACCAATTGAGCTCCAAGTCACCAGGTCCCTCCCTCCCTAATACTGCTGGTATTGCTTTAAGAGCAGCAGAACCTAAAAAATCCATGTCACTTGGCCAGAAGCTGGCTGGGGGCAGCCACTTGTCAGACTATGGGGCTGAGCTGGCCTGCGTGCTACTAGGATCTAGGTACATAATGCAGCAGTGCTCTGGACAGGGCTCTGATAGGCTCTGGTTCTTCTGGGAAGCTTGCAGTGCCTAGAGTTTCAGCTTCTGGATTATTTGCCTGCAGGAAAAATCTAAAATCTAATTGTGAAAGGAAAACTGAGGAAAATCCTACCAGATACAACCATTCTCTAGACTGTGTTTCAGGGTAAAGTTGGAGATTACATCCTCAGTCCTTCCCCTAAACTTGTGTTGGGGAACCTGTGGCCTTGAGCCCACATGTGACCTTCTAGGTCCTTGGGTCCAAGTTTTACAGAATAAACCCTTTTCTTAAGGGAATTTGTTCTGTGAAGTTTGGATTCAGTCAAAGTCCCACACTTGAGGACCTAGAGGGCCACATGTGGCCTTGGGGCCTCGGGTTCACCACCCCTCTCCTAAACCCTCCTTTCTCCAAATATTAAATAGTCCAGTGAAAATTATCTTGCCTGTTCACAGGATTCTAGATTGCTAGCAAGAAGGAATCTTGGAGGGGCAGCCAGGTGGCTCAGTGAGTACGAGCACCAGCTCCAGTATCGGGATGACCTGGGGATCAAATCCAGGCTCAGATACTTACCACCACACCCAGAAATAACTGGCCTTGTAACCTTCAGCAAGTTACTTAACCCCGATTGCTTAAAAAAAAAAAAAGGAATCTTGGGGGCCATCTGGTTCAACACCCATTTTACAGATGAGGAAACTGAGACCCAGAGAGTTTAAGTGGCTTGCCCAAGAGTACACAGGTAGCGAGCCACATGGCCAAGATTAAAATCCAAATCCTCTGACCCTGACCTTTCTGTTTGTTAATGAAATCATGCATTTTAGAAGTTCTGGGAAAAGTTAGGACTGGGGGATCTAGCCTTGGATCAGTGACTGTTGTCTTGGAGATTTTTGTCTGGCCCTTCTGTTACATTTTTTTTCTCTCCTTTAGAAAAAGTTTTGATGCATTTTTAATGTGGGTCATTCTCATATATACCCAGTCTTCCCTCCCTAACAAAGAAGAAAAAAAAAGTTAAGAAAAAACAGCCCATATGTGGCTTTAAAAGCAGTGTTCCACATCCATGCTCCCCCACTCTGCAAAGGAAGGAGCATTCCTGCTGTGTCAGAGACTAGCACTGAAGTGAGGGAATTCCAGGGCTATGGGTTCTGTCTTCCATTGCTGCTAAATGTTTCACTTGATCTTCTGCCCAACATACATCTGGCATGGTGTACCCTGTTGATTAAATGAGATCATACATGGGAGAAAGAAATTTTGGAAAATGGGTTATTCCATCTCACTCTTGGCATAGCTCTCCTTGGAGCTCTAAGGGCCAGTGTCATGAGTTAGTTCTGTGTTCTGGAGGCAAGATGACTTCAGGGAACCCAAGGGCAGGAGGCTATTTAGAATTCCGTTCCTCAGGGTGGCTAGGTGGTGCAGTGAGTAGAGTGCCGGCCCTGAAGTCAGGAAGACCTGGGTTCAAGTCTGGCCTTAGACACTTAACACTTAGTAGCCATATGACCTTGGGCAAGTCACTTAACCCCAATTGCCCTCCAAAAAACAAACCAAAAAAAACCTGCACTAGACTTTTGGGGCGGCCAGGTGGCACAATGAGTAAGAGCGCTGGCCGCGGAGTTGGGAGACCTGGGATCGGTTCTGGCCTCAGAACCGTGTAACCTTGGGCAAGTTACTTCACCCCAATTGCTTTAAAAAAAAAAAAGAATTCCATTCCTGGATGTGGTTTTCAGGTCCTTTGGAATGCTCTGCTGAACCTGTACAATTAGATTTCTGGCACTCTTTCAAGCTACATTCTAGAGCCAGAAGCTGGAACTCAGCAAACATGTAGCAAACTCCTGCTTAGGACCCATGGAAGGAAAGCTCTCTGAAATGGCTGCACAAGCCTACCTAAAGACAGGGAGAGATTAGATGGCAGATTCAAAATTTTGGAACTAGAAGAGCCAGACTGCCTCCTTGGAAAGATGAGGGAAGCAAGGCAAGGTCTCATCTAACTAGCACCAGAACTGATGTCCAATCAAGGGGTCTTCCCACCACATCTGGTTCCCCCTAAGTTAAGGCTCTTACATTATCCTGGGGCTCTTTGGTGTAGTGGAAGATGCACATTTTCATTAAGAAGCTCTGAGTCTAAGCCTGCAGCTTCTACAATGTGGAGCAGTCAAGTGGATAAACCTTTGAGTTGGCATTTTTCTTATCTGTAAAATGGGGGTAATAATGCTTGTACCATGGACTTCCCAGAATGGTGGAATGAAGTACTTTGTCAATATTCTAGCATATAAATAGGAGTAAAGATTGCTGTAGTACCATTGCTGTTAATATGTTTAGGCTCTGGAACCTATGGGTTGAATGTTTGATTCTGTGTGGGCTGACACGGAGTATACATAGGGGACTTTGATGTCCTTGACTCAGTTTCTTGCAGGTGGGGATCCAAACAGACTGATCAACTTTCATTGCCCTTGGGAGTAAAACTGCATTATAGGATTTCCAGAAGGGAGAGTAAGTACTAAAGCAGGTCAGGACTCTGGCCCTTTTCCCATGTGATGCAATGGGAAGGGAGAGGGCCCTGGTTCAAGTCACTTTACTTTTCAGGGCCTCAGTTTCCTCACATGTAAAAGGAAGGGATTCAGGATAGATGTCCTCTGAGTTCCGTTTGATGCTGTGGTCCTTATCTTTGTGTGAAGGTTTGATATATGGGAGGAAGGGGGCTTAACTTTGGGCAATAAGAAAAGAATAGTTTAACATGAAGGTATTTGTAGACCTGCATGTCACCATAGAGGGGGAGGAGGGAGGAAAGGGAGGAGGAGAAAATTTGAAACTTAGAAGCTTGTGGAACTGAGTGTTGTAAACTAAAAGCAAATAAACAAACAAATAAATAATTAAATAAAACTTAAAAAAAAAGAAAAATACATTTTTGGAGGACTAGACTATGCTTTTAGAGAAGATTAGCAGGATTTAATATGATATGATGGAAGGTACATTGGATTTGGAGTTAGGATTCAAATCCAGATCCTCTTACTTTGCTGTTTTCTACTTGTGCAATCCTGGTTAATATCTCCTGGACTCAGTTTCCTCATCTATAAAATGAGGAGTTTGAGGATCCAGAGAAGTTAAATATTTGCCCCAGATAACAGGGAGTAAAAAGCAGAAATTAAATCCCAGGTGTTAGAACTCCAAATCTTTTCTACTATAACAGAGAAGCACTTAGATTGTTTTGTATTTAAATTAAAGCCACATTAAGTTAAAATACTATTTATTTCCACACATGGACCTTCATTTGTATGCTAGAATATTGACAAACTCCTCATCTATAAAATGAGGAGTTTTTTTTTTTCCCTTTTTGGAGGGCAATTGGGGTTAAGTGACTTGCCCAAGGTCACATGGCTAGTGTGTCAAGTGTCTGAGAGGCTGTATTTGAACTCAGGTCCTCCTGACTCCAGGGCTCGTGTGCTATTCACTGCACCACCTAGCTACCCCAAACTAAATGATTCCTAAGTTGGAGGGGACCTTGACTCTAAATCGATGATTTATTGAAGAAAAGAACACCCTTGTCAACCTTTTCAGGGAAGGTGGGGGGGGGCAGGGTTCCAGGGGAAGAGGAAGGTAAGAACCTAACAAATGAAGGTCCATGTGTGGAAATAAATAGTATTTTAACTTAATGTGGCTTTAATTTAAATACAAAACAATCTAAGTGCTTCTCTGTTATAGTAGAAAAGATTTGGAGTTCTAACACCTGGGATTTAATTTCTGCTTTTTACTCCCTGTTATCTGGGGCAAATATTTAACTTCTCTGGATCTAATTTTTTTATCTGTAAAATAATAGTTGAAATGGACACATACACATATGAACCCACAATACATATATGCACATACAGATGCATATATGTACATGCACATATGTACACACATACACATATCTATATCATTTTATCCTCACTACCCCATTAAGTTCTATTATTATTTCTATTTTACAGATGAGGAAACAGAAGCTCTGAGGTTAAGTGATTTGACCAGGGACATACTTAGCTAATACTGGACCCTGAGTCTTCCATATTCCAAGACCAGGATTGTATTCACAGAGCCCTTAACACTCTGATGATAATGACTTTAAAAAGAACATAAACATTTTGTCCAATAAGTATTTAAAATCTTAGTAGGGAAAATCCAGTATTAAATGGTGTGTCCTTGCTTCTTCCAAACACCATCTGTAATCCTAGGTTCTTTCTCCCTCCTCTAGTTCAGAGCACTAGACAAGAGATGGGATGGGATGTTCCTATTTGTGTCCTTATCCGAATGTATATCACTTTATAATCTGTATAGTGTTTTACAACATTCATTTTCTTCTCCCAATACCCCTGGGAAGTAGGTGCTAATAGTCTGCTCAGTTTACAAGAGAGAACTGAAGGTGAGAGTGAAATGACTTGCCCAGAATCATACAACTATACCTACCCGAAGAACTTGAACTCGGGTCTTTCTGATTTCAGGTCCAGCACTAAATTACCATTGCCATCAAGCTGTAAGACCTCAAGCAATTTAGATTATTTCTCTAGGTTGGCTTCCTTATCTGTCAAATGAACTGTCTGGATTAAAAGATTTCTTAAGGTCTTGTCTAAAAAAATGCTCTACTACCAAAGAATGAGTGGTAGTAAGCTAAGAGTTAGCTTAAATACCTGAAACTTGTGCCAGGATAGGGCATTTCCCTTTGAGTCTGGTGATCTTATGAACTCTTAACTCTTCAGGGAAGGAGATAGATGAGGAATGAGAATTTAAACCAGGCCTGCACAACTTGTGGACCTTGGGGCCATAGCTTGCAGCCAAAGGATTTTGGGCAGCTTCCAAAAATGGAGAGGAGTAGCAAGGGTTGTGCAGGCCCGCTTCAAACATTTTGTTTACATTACAAAGGGCCAGGATTCCTAAAAGGAGTGTACTAGAGCTTCCTAAATCTGGCTTTTGAGGTCCCCTATAACCTGACTAAACCCACTTCTCTGTTCTCCCCCCATCCTCCCCCAACTTCTCCAAGTTTCCCCCACCTAGCACTGGCGTGCCTGCCTCATTCCATCTTCTCAAGGCTCTGTTATCCTTCCATATGTCTCCCAGATGCATGTTTTAGGCTGTTCTTCTGGGACCAGCCTGGATAAAATTAAGGTGTCTCAAACATCTCCTTCCTCTCTTTCCAGGATCGTGTCATTAACTTAGTCGTCGGCAGCTTGACATTCTTGCTGCTTGTGGTAAGTGTGGGTTTTTTGTTTTTTAAATTATGATGTAGACTTGAGTGTCCCACTCATAGTTCTGGACTTGCCAGACTGCTGAATGAATCAACTTCCTCTTTAAAGACACTGACTACTACAGGGATCTAGACCTTGGCTAGCTGAACCAGTCCTTTTTTATCTTAATTTAGTTAGCAGTAGCTAAGTTGAGATACTTTTGATTTCCATTTCCTTGAGACCATAAATGGAAAGTGAAAATAGCCCAAAGGAGAAGCCAAGGGCCTGAGGCATCCCACAAAAGGAATCCTCTGTCCTTGGACAGTGAAGGGATAGAGTTTAGGGAAGGGGTCTGCTTTTCTTGTTTTTCTAGTTAATTTACTAAAGGGATATTTTCCTTATTTTTCTATATCCCAGGTTACAGTTTTTGGAGGTGTCTTTATGGTAGCAAAGTTATTTGGTATTACTGCCCCTTTAAAAAAATTACTCAGCGTGTCCCTCCCACGCAATCTACTTTCTTTAACCCTTTAATGGTTTTTTGAGGGAATTTGTGTCATTAAAAAAATAAAATAAAAAAAACAATGCATCTTAAATTTAATAATTTATTATAAGTTTGTGTGGTTTTTCTTGCATTGAAATTTTTATGGTGCAGTATTGCTTCATGTAACCCCATATTGTTAACAACATGCACATATTCCTGTGGATGCATGCTGGACTTCCTGAGATGCAAAACACACTTGTCTGCCAACAATTGCATGTTAAGACCTGTCAGCTGACTTGACCATTGATGGGTTATAACTTGCATTTTGTGTGTATATTTGGAAAATAATGTAGTCACTATGACTTGAACTCTGTTATGCAACAGATGAAACATGTACAAATGATTTGTAAAAATTTTGTATCTTCTCTTTCCTTATGCTTCCACCTTCCCATTATTTTTATTCACCGTCTCTCAATTGCACCAGAGGCTGCTACTGCCCCTCTGGATCATTCTAGCACCTTGCCCCTCTACCCCCCCCCCCCCCATGGTATCACCAACTTTGGGAACCTCTTATTGAAGACTGTATGGGGAAGGGTGGGCTAGGATAGGACATATCTTTATAAACATATGGTTTCTTAAACCATAAAGGGGAAAAAAGTTACCCCACATTCTAGAGCCAGTGGAAGCACCACTTGAACCCAAACAAAGGAAATTAAAAGCTGTGGTTGACACCTGCCTTTAGCTTTGGGCCCTCTAAGCCTTTATTTATTGGGATCATCTCTGGTCAGTTTATGCCTGACTTTCCTATAGGGTGTGGAATGGCAAGAGGCCATCATATTTTTTTTTTGGCAAATGGCCTCTTTGTTCTCCTTACACAGGTAAAGTTGAATCTAAATAGGTGTTAATGGTGAAATCAAAATGAATTCAGCTTGCTCCCATCACTTGGCTTTTTTGAAGGTGGGGGTGGAGCTGGGAATGGGGTTTGGTGTGGGGTGGAAGTATAGAAGATACATTATACACTAGGGTTGAGGGCTGATTCTTTTTCAGGATGCCCCAGAAATGTTTAGCAAATATATATATGAAAGTGACTTTTATAGGAAGCCCTTGCCTCTGTTTATTTTCCTTGATAGACACATTCAGAATAAATAGAAGTTAATTTCAAGCTTCTTTGGATCCAGTCCCACTAAGGCAGGGGGAGGGGAGAGGATATATGTGGGTTTCCTTCTTTTTTTCAAAATTGCAGTAAGCCCTTAACATTTTAAACTCTCAATCTCTGTTGGTTTAAAGAGGCTAAGGACTGGAACAGTTATGGCTTTCATAATTTTTATTCCCTGAATTCTAATGTAACCAAATCTTTGAGTTATTTCAAAGTATTATTCATTTTTTTTCATATAGGTGACTCTGATCAGTGCTTTTGTGTTCCCTCAACTACCTCCAAAACCACTGAATATATTTTTTGCTGTTTGCATCTCCTTGAGTTGTATTACTGCTTGCATTCTTGTAAGTATGATTTGGAATTTTAAATGAGGTTTCTCTGATATGTCCTGTTCAGTTTTAGTGGGCTTGGTGCTGTAAGGGCATAGGGCACTGGTTTCCTAATTCTGGTTTGGTAACTAGAGATAATAACATCATGCATTTCCATTCCATTCCATTTACATAAACATGTGTCACAATTCTCAAAATCAGTTAGTTTAAAAAAATTTGCTTTTGGAGGGGCAAAAGGGGAGCTCCCACAGTATTTGAACTGAATCATTGCTTTAGTGCTATATACTACTGTTGCCTAGGCATTTAAGGCAGTAACATCCCACGTGGATCCCAGTGTACAGGATTGATTATATAGCCAGTAAATTAGAACATAATCCTCTTTACCAAGCCTGTACTCTAAACTGAGTGAAGTTCAAATGAATGTGTTATTATACCCTTTTAAGGAAAGATGGTGCATTATGGGTAGTGTGAGCTTTGTCTTTGTGATAAAGGGCCTTTTGCCCTTCCTCTTCCCAGTCTGACATTTCAAGCACCATGATTTTCTACAAGAGCAGTGAACAGATCTCCTAAAATGGAAATTGCTAATGTTTAAAGTTTCTGGTCAGTTTTACCTGCCAATGGTACTTTCACTGGCAGATTGAAACGTAAAATCCCTTCCCAATCAGACATGCCTCTCGCAGTGGTAAGTATTCCTTCAAGAAAGGTAATATCATATGATTCTATTACTTGCCACTTCTGCTGCTTACATAGGGTTAGAAATATTGAGATACACAGATCATTGTTTGAATAAAAAAAACTAGGTGTCATCTATTCAAGCAGTCATCATACCTGGCTTCTAGAACTTGGGAGGGATAAATGTTGCATAGTTTTTTGTTGTTTTTTTTTTTGGAGGGGGGAAAGCAAGGCAGTTGGGGTTAAGTGACTTGCCCAAGGTCACACAGTTAAGTGTCAAGTGTCTGAGGTCAGATTTGAACTGAAGTCCTCCCAATTCCAGGGCAGTTGCTCTATTCACTGCACCATCTAGCTGTCCCAGCATAGTTTTTAGGAAGACATTTATGCTTTGCCCTTTCCAACTTTAAAACCTTTTAAAATGTGACATGTAGCTGGGAAAAAAATGGAGTCAATGTATGCCTAATGGACACTTTTTTTGTTTTGTTATGGCTTAGGATCCCAGATTATAATCCAATGATTTAAAAAATGTGGCACATATTCTGAGACTTGATTTTTGCTTTCACCCAGGGCTTCCCAAATTGGAATGATGCTTTAACCAGTTAGGGTATTTTGAATCTTTCTAGGAAATATATATAAATTGCCATTTTCTAGAATACTCCCTCAGTGAGTTCTGAGAAATAATATACTTTGTTTCAGCTTTAAACTCTGGAAAATGGGTATACTTGTAAGTGCAGGCATTATCTTAAAAGCATGTTAATTAAGTTTCCATACTTATAATATATTTGATTTGGAGGAGAACATTGGCTATAGAAGGACAAGATTTAAATACTTCTGTGACTGTAAGGTAGAGAGAACAGAATCAAAAATCCTATGCTGTAAGATCAGAACAAAACAAGGTACTTTTCCTCACCCATGTGGGTTCAAAGTAGGGAAAGAGAAGTAATTGCATTCTAAATTGTTGTACTAAAAATATTTAAATGCTTGTTCTTTACCTAATTTAATTTCTTCCTCTTTCCCCAATCCCTTTTCTTTAGATCTACTGGTATCGACAAGGAGATCTGGAACCGAAATTTAGAAATCTAATTTACTATATCTTGTTTTCTATCATCATGTTATGTATATGTGCCAACCTGTACTTCCACGATGTGGGAAAGTGATGTTGCCAATGAATAAAAACCAAGACTGTTCTCAGCAGAAATTCTGGGTAAAATAAAACTGAAGATGAAGTAAGATTGTGCAGGAATTCAATACATGATTTTCATGTTAACTGCAAATCTAAATTCCCTCTTGTTTGGGAGCTAAGACGTGACATTGTGCTTTTCTTTTTTAAAGAGCTGATGTTGCACTTATGAACATTCCACACATATGGATTCAGAATGGCACAAGTTATTTTCACTTTTGAAATCTTAATTTTTTTTATACAATCTACTATAGCACTGGGAGGGGTTATATAACAAACAACATCTTAGAGCTCTAAGACAAATATTCTTTTATTTCTGTTAAACTGAATATACAATTATTTTGTTCCCTATGCAACCAACCATTGCTTGTAACTACAATTTAATTTCACATAACAAAAAAAAAGCACATTAGATGGTAAAAAGACAAAACTCTGATTGTGAAAATCTAATTACAATAATAAATAAAATAATTTATACAAGGTTTTTTTTTTTTTACTCTTCTATAGGGATCATACTCATCAAAGCCTTATCAGTCAGTCTTGTCTTGGCTAACATGCTTCTAATGTAGGAATGACTTCTTGATTTATTTCCTTCTTCCATTCCACAAGCCAATTTAAAAACAAACCCCTGAGCAGGAGACGCTGCTATACTATGCCTCCACTTGACCTGTCTCCCATACACCATCAGTGGTTCTATGCTGCCTTTAGTGAAACAAATCAGCTAAGCAATAGCTGCCTGGTATCCTGGGAAGGCAACATTATTACCCCTTCTTAGAGGTTGAATAGGCCACTTTTATTTTAGTCAGGGCAGTGGCTTCTGAATGGTTGGAGTGTGAGAGAAAGACTACTCTCATCTAGTTTTTTTCCCTTTTTAAAAACAAGTGTATTGCAGTTGAGTTTTCTTCAATGTCTATTAATGCTTTTATGACCAAACCCAACTTGCATCACTAGTAGTGGGCCAACCAGCCAGAAGCAGCCTTCATGAGAGGATGTAATCATCTGGTGTTTTACTTTTTATATGAGATGTCCCAACTAAGTGTCACACACTAGTAAAATGGGTAGAAATACCTAATGCTTCTGTATGAGGCCATTAGTACCCTTTAAACCACACACGTATGTAAACTTTTCTCTGTAACTTAACCAGGTACAAACTTGGAAGTTGGAAAGAAGGCCTCCTCTGACTGTTCTCATAGTTAAGCACCTTTGCTCACTTAAAGCAGATCGGTTAGGTTTTGGTGGTTCTAACTCCTTTCTCAGGACCAGAAGTGAGCAAAATCCCTTGCTGATGGCTTCACTGGCCACACTAAATGTAACAGATCTCCACAACCATGAACCCCCACACTGCAAGTTAAAGTGGTCCTCAGGCAATTGTGGACTCATAAATGAGGTAAAAAGTCTCAACAGCAACAACAGTGTATGTAGCTTAAGCACTGTAGCTATTTTAAAACTAGAAGAATGGTAAATTAAGCCTGTACAGTAGGGGTTCTCCTTTTTCTGGAAGTAGGACCAGCACAGGTTTTTAAGAGTGACTTCCTCGTTTAAACTGCCTTGTTACTGAGCGTGTACTTAATGGCAGCTGACCAAATCTTCAACATCCTTTGAGTCTTCTGAAATCGGACTGTCCAAGGATGATCCAATAATATGTGATTCTTCTTGGTGATGATGCAGTATGGGATCTGTAATGAGTTAGATATTAAAAGTCTAAAAAATGGCACCTGTGCTGTTTACAAATGCTGAAGCTATTCAGTGGTTATTAAAGCCTTGTGGAGAAAGCAGATTTAAAAAAAAAATAGTAACTGTCTTTGAGTTATCACTAATTACAAATGTATTCCTGCCAGATCCCACCCATACTATAAAACAAAAATTAATTATAAACCAGGAAAGTATATACATAATGAGAACTCTAGATGTGTTAAATAGTGTGGGGAAGAAAATACCTACAAGCCCAATATCTCTAAGGAGGTAAGGAGGCAAGGAGGCTGTGGGCTTTTGGCATTATGCAAGTTATTGAGGCCTGACTCAAAGGTTAATCATGCCATGTTACCTGTTAATGTTGTCAGAGGCAAGACAGATTCATTATCTATGTCATCTGATGTCTGGATAAAACCACGTGGTGAAGGAACGATAAGTATTGTTTCATCATCAATTGTGGACTGAGCCACTTGTTCCTCTATAGTAGGAGATTCCAGGTCCTATACAATTTAAATAACAAGAAACAAAAAGTGATAAAAAGAAATTAGCGTCACTTTTTTCCTACCACCTTACCTCTCTCAAATCCTGAGGATTTTTAGAGTTCTAGGCAAGTATTTCTAGCTTCAGTTCAATTTTTCTAGACCCCAATTTCTGTTCCTACTTATTCCTCTAAAGACTGTGTCTATTTGGGGCTTACTGGATTAATATTTTTTATAGAAATGATAATTAAGCTGAACAAGTTTTAATTAAACTAATAATGAGCTAATTTCATGTATTTGATTGTAAGAATTGTATATTTTAAAAAATCTTGTTTAATGATTGAGAACTAATAGGATTCGGAATTGGAATTATCTTAGGTGAAATATTAAACATGATTTTTTTGAGTAAAGATTAGATAAAATTTAAATTTTAAGGCTTAAAAACAACCTGGTAAATCAGTGGCTTTAGCTACACAAAACATTTTGTGGGGGAAAAAATGGTGTTTTAATAACTTAGCATTAACATCAATGGAGTAAAGCATTCATTAATGTAAATTAAATCTTGATAAATAACACACTGAAATAAATAACAGCAGTACTTTACAACTCAAGAAATTTAATTTAAAGTAGGGGAACTATCATATATATGTATATATGTACATATATATACATAGGGAAATGTATTCTGAGTTTCAGCCTGGGGTATGTCCCCACCAAATTAAGTGGCTTGGGTGAACCAAGTCCACTCCTCAGAGAATAGAGTTTTGTTTTATCTGTATCTCCACTCCTCCTGAAAAATCTGATGCCAAAGTACTCTGATATCTCATATGAAGGTTATGCTTGTAGGGCACAGGTGCTGGAAGGCTCTGGTGTCAGTCTGCAGTTAGCCAATTCAAAGATGAGCATAATTAATAGGCTGACCAGTAGGCCAATAATTCCTTGGCCATGGCAAATCATGAAACAAAAATACAAAGCAGCCCTCAGTCCTGTGTGTGTCCTTGCTAGTTTCTGCAATGGAAGTTGCAGAGGGATGAAAAAGTGGACAAAAGATGCTAAAAATAAATTTAGACCTTTTGTAAAGATTAGCCGTTGCTAAATGTCAAATCTTCATGTAACAACCAATAAGCTGACCACTGCTGAAGAAAGTGAACCATACAGATGTTAACTTCTTTGCTATAAATGAGATCAGAACACAGTGGGAAGAAGTTGCAAGCCAATGGAAAAGGTAGTGCGTGATTTCTCTTGGAAAGACAAAGGAATCGACAGAGTCACTTTCAATCACATCCCCAATTAGAACAGGAAAACATTTCACAGGGCATTTTGGTTATCCTCTGTAGGGCTCATTATTGGCTTAAGAATAAAAAAGGGCACAGGCAGGTAAGTGGTGCAGTGCATAGAGCTTTGGCCTTGGAGTCAGGAGGATCTGAGTTCAAATGTAGTCTCAGACACTCAATATTTCCTAGCTGTGTGACCTTAGGCAAGTCACTTAACCCCAATTGCCCTGCCTTCCCCCTTCCAAAAAGACAAAAAAAACAAACAAGAATAAAAAGCACCACCTTAAGATTGCCCGGTTTATGCACTAACTTAGGTTTGTGCAAACCACTGTCAATATTTGATCAGGGGATAGATCTTCTAGGAAGCATTTCTGAGAAGGCATCAATGAGCACCAAACAGGATGAAGACAAGAATGGGTCTGCAGAGCTAGAGGATTCCAGCTCCCTTCAAGTATGTAAGTATACCTCCTCAGTGCAAGGCACTTGATAAATGTTGAATCCAAAGAACAGGATTCGAATTACTGGGGGGTGAGGGGAGGAAGGTCTGGGTAAATGAAGAGAGCAGAGGGGAATCGTGAGAACTAAGAAATGGCCATAAGATCGAATTTACCTTCCTCTCCTCTCATTCTGCTGGTAAGACCAGCAATGGTGCTAGGATTCAAGGAAGTGCATTTAGAGGCAGCTAAAAAGATGGGGATAAAGCATGTCATACCGTCTGGGAGAGTGGGAGACTCTTCCTTACCTTCTCTGCCCCCCAGTGACTAACACTGGCACAAGAGAAGAAGTGGAGACTGCCTCTTGTGTGAGAGGGGGCTGGGGCATAGTGTTGTTTACAGTCTAAGTGGAGTGTCAATTGCCTGTACTTTCAGAAGAGAGCTGTCATAAGAAAATAAATCTTTGTTTACCTATTCAGTAAAACTTTCATTAACTGAGTATGATAAGTCAAGAGTACAATTAAGGAATTTTGTTTTCTTATGACAGGAGGTAGCATTTACATAGCATCTATTGTATACCAAACACTTATAAATATTAGCAGTTGCTTCATTTTACTGTTGAGAAAACTGAGGCATAAAGAGGCTTAGTGATCTCACACTGTAAGTAAATGTTTGAGGCTGGCCTGAGGCTGAGTCTTCCTTATTCTAGGCTCAGCCCTCTAGCTACTGTGCTACCAGCTGCCTAGGGACAGTGACTTATAAGTATAAAATCTTGATGAGTGTTGTCTCTCTATAGTTTTGGAGATGACATTTTTTTTTTTAAACGTATGCATATGTCTTTCTTAAAAAATTTTGCTCAGGGGTGGCCAGGTAGCACAGTGAGTAAGAGCACCGGCTCCAGTGTCAGGATGACCTGGGGATCAAATCCGGGCTCAGACACTTAGCACCACACCCAGAAACACCTGGCCATGTAACCTTGAGCAAGTTACTTAACTCCGATTACTAAAAAAAGAAAAAAAAAATTTGCTCATACCTCTCTTTTTTATAGTGCATTCATTTTTGGATATACTGCCCTAACTTCATGATTGTTAATGTTAAACATATATAATGTAATAATAATAATAATAATGTAATGTTAAACAGATATAGAACACCTGCACTTAGCCTAAAGATAAACCAACTGAAACTTAAGGATTTAGCTTGTGAAGTGGTTATTGGGAGATGTTGAGCTTATGATGGTCATTATTAAGCTATGAAGCAAAAGAGGCAACCCAGGATATGTTTTCCCATCCTTTAAGAAGTAAGAGGACATTTAATGGTACCCATGTCCATTCAATCTGGTTTCTGTCAGCCCAGAAATAAATCCACCTCAAAGTTTTCCTTAGAGAAATAGTAAGAGTTTTGAAAGTTAGATCACCAACTACGTCACACCAATCCATAGTAGAGATTGGCTTCTAAAGGATGGATGGTTCCAGGGCTATTTCATAAAAGAAGGAAAGATATCTTTTAAAAAAGCAAGCTGCCCTTGTTTCATATGACAGCCGGCTTTTTAAATGTTCCCTGTTTCATAGCTTTATACGTAAGCCGATTTTTTTTCTTTTTAGCAAATATAAGAAAGGCTTGCTTTCAAGTCATTCAGACTAAATACCTTCTCTCCTAATGTTATTTATGTCACATTACCACTGGTTGAAGAAAACCCGTAGCAGCTATAACATAACAGGAACACAACTACCTTAAAGACTTATATGATATTGTCTTATGCTTAGGCAGCTAGGTGGTGAAGTGGATATAGTGCTGGGACTGGAGTCAGGAAGACCTGAGTTCAAATCCAGCCACAAACACTAGTTTATGACCTTGGGAAAGTCCCTTAACCTGTTTGCCTCAGTTTCTTCATCTCTAAAATGAGGATCACAATAGCACCTACCTCAGGGTGGCTGTGAGGGTCAAATGGAATAATATCTGTAAAGTGCTTAGCACAATGCCTGCACACAGGAGGCACTATATAAACACTAGTTATTATTATCATCAATTTAGGGAGCAAAAGTCCAAATCACATTCCACTTGGCACCAACTCTGAAACTAGAAAGGATTAGGATAGACACATAGGGTTAAGAGTTAAAACAACTATTTTTAATAGTTTAAAAATAAAACATAACAGCAACAACCTAGGCTGGGGAATTTTAATATTTTGATGAATAGTTATTTAACAAATGCTTTTAGGGTAGCAATTACTTTTAGTTGTCTCCACCTAAGAGTAGGCCACTTTGGGGTAGCAGACAAGTACCTACTGTATGTACTTTTACTCCTAAGAGCTTTCTCACCTCAGTAACATAAGCACTGGCTAAAGCCGATGGAGAATCCTCTTCTTGCTTGAGTTCTGTGACAGAGATTTCTTCTGTTCTGACCATCATACTCTCTATTAGTTCGGTGCTATTCTGGTCACTAAACTTGGAGTCACAAGCATCACTGAATGGTCTTTCATTGGTCAATTTAGGCTGATGAATTTCATCCGAAAAAGTGTCTGCTTCTAGGGTATCTGAAGGGTCAGTCAAATCAGCTGATCGAATGTCAGTATCTACTGTTAATTCTGCCTGGGATATAGAAGAAGTGATGTCCTCAGTGGCAACAGTCCGAATGATGACACTTGGCGTGTGGCACTGTACAGTGACATTGTCATTTGTATTCAGCAAATGTTCTGGCTTTAAAAAAAAGCAAAGAAAAATGTAAGGAACCAAATGTGAATGATGACTGAATTCTTATGCAAGAATTAACAAACTTCATTATAGGTAGTCCCTTATATGAATGCTTGATATATCAATGATCCATATTTGATGCATCATAGATACTTGGGCATCCAAAAGGTACTGCCTGAGGGAAGCAAGGCCCTCCAAGCGCTTGTCCCTCAGGTTTTCCTCCCACTGGCCACCCTCAACACCCCTTCACCTCCCCAGTCTGATCCTAATCATTGGTGTGGCCACTTCAGTGCCCACTGAATGGAGGCGCCTCTCATTAGACGATTATGGAATGTGTTCCCGGTGCCTGTGGCTGAAACAAAAAAGGCTTTCTGCTCTTTTCGTACCCTTCTCCAGCTATCTCATGTATTCTTAGAGATTCAATTTGGACAAAGATGACTTTCAAATCTGTATATCAAGCTCTTATGTTCCTTAGAAGCTCCAATACTATATGTCCAACTAGTTGCTCAACATTTCCATTTGAAATATCCTACAATTAACTCAAACTCAAATTATCTAAAACTGAACTCAGAATCTTCCCTCCAAAACTGGCCTCTCTCCTCTCTATTTTGGTCGATGGCACTACAAGTATCTCAGTTCCCAAGTCTTAGAATCATCTTTTACTCTACCCCTGTCCTCCTGGCCTCATCATCTCCAAATGGTCATCCGATCCTAGAGTTTCTTCTTTCAGAGGACTCCTCCCATGTTCCCTCCTCTTTTCTTCCCATAACCACAGTCCTGGCTCAAGCTCTTTTCCTGTCATACTATCCTTCGTCCTTGCTTTAATTCTCTTTTTCCATTCTGCACACCAATGTACTATTAATCTTCCTAAAAAATCACTTTACATCATCCCCTTGCTGAAGAAAACCAAAAACCAAACCAACCCCCCCTCCCATCCCTCAACGCCTCACATTTTAATAAGTCCAAACTCTTTAGGTCTGATGTTTTACAATTTGATAATATCTTTTTTTTTTTAATATTACTTTCCATTACTTGCCTAAAAGGACTCTCTGGTCCAGCCACATTGATTTATTCATTGTTCCTGGAATATAGTTTACACTGTGTATCTGAAACACTTCCTATCCTTCACTCATCCAAATACTATCCAAGCTTGAAGAGCCAACTCAAGTCCTTTTTCCATAATCTTCCCTGATCACTAGTACTCAGTGACTTCCTCCTCTGAATTCTAAAAGCACTTAATTTTGGAAAGTCATTTGGCAATTAATTGTGTAAAGTCTAATAATATCTATTATTTAGATACTTTATTGTTATTTAACTTTTCACAAGTTTAGCATTTAGCTGCCTTATACTTAGACATCTATGGCATTTAGTTTGTTGAAATGAATGCATTTTCCCACAAAATAGTGTTACTAAAGATGATGTATAAGAAGGCAGACTACCTAAGAGGATGTGTATACCATTCTTGCTGTAAAAGACATCTAATCAAGGACAGGTATGTTTAATGAAAGCAAGGTATAAGATAAGTCAAATGTGGTGATATCATAAAATATTCAAAGATTTAGAGGAAGGTCTTTAGGACACTGGGTAGATCTTGTATGGAAGATTTATAGAAGGACATGGACAAGAACTGTGTAGGATTGGATCTGCACCAGTGGTAAGAGTAATCATAGTCTTATGTTCTGCGATTTACTGAAGTATATTTTATGACAGAGGTGTTAAACTCAAGGCTTGTGGGCCCTCAATACTCTGCAATACGGATGGAGCCAGACTAACATGTAATCAGAAAATAGTTAATAAAATAAATAAAAAATATAGTAAAACACAGATAATGTTAATTTGTGGTTTTCTTTTTGTTTTTGTTTTTTTTTGCATTTTGAAGGGCAATTGGGGTTAAGTGACTTGCCCAAGGTCACACAGCTACTTTTTGTGTTAAGTGTCGAGGGTGGATTTGAACCCAGGTCCTCCTGACTCCAGGGCCAATGCTCTATTCACTGCGCTACCTAGCTGCCCTTAATTTGTGGTTTTCTAAGTTAACCTGGCCCATTTCTATTTTGAGTTTGACAATGCACTCTTCTTTGGTACTATTAATATTTTAGTTGAACTCTATTATGGGTTAAATAGACTTTTGGTAATTTGGGCACCATGTATAACGTTTTTCAATGGGAAAATTGATCTTGAATTCTAAACAGCTTATTTTGGAGCAAGCTTTTGGAATGCAACCTGTTTATAAGATGTAACCTGTGTTGACCTTTCTTAGAACTCAGTGAATTCCTTTCTTTCTAAACAAATTTGAAAAGTCAAGGTGTCTGCCTTCTTGAGAGTTTTATGAGGACTACATACAGATAAGGCATGTACAATGATCTGCTCTGGTGAAGCAGGTGCACCAGCAGTGGTCAAAGTCACAGTGGGACTGGCAGTCAGTGTTAAAGGAAGGCCTTGGCTTGAGCTCGTCTGAAGCAAGTAGGTGCCTGGAGTTCCAGTGGGCTGTAAATGGAAAGACTAAAGGAAGAAGAAAAACACAAATAAGCACAGAATTGTCCAATTACTGATTAACTCTGCCTTGAAAATTAACCAGAACTGAAAAAAAAAAAGTAGTTTACCACGAACACAGTCATGTTCCTCCCAAAAGGCTATCAATAGTAAAGATGAATGGTACCAGTATTCTTACTTAACTGACAAATGGCATTATTCATGGTGGCACAATGGTTTAGCTACTTCCCTATATCTGTCTCTTAGGTGCAGTATACTCCCATCTCCTTGGACTCAGTCTTGCTTATTGACATTTCTCTTCTAATTGCTACTGGGGCACAGTAGTATTAGGGCTGTGCTATCAATACTGAGTCACTGAAATTTGCATCTCATAATGACATGACCCATGTTACATAAAAAAAATTCTGTTCCTTGGTTTAGCAGTATAGAAGCCTAGATCAATTAAACTTTTTTTTTTCATTTTAAAATGAGGGGGCAATGCTACCTCAAGGACATTAATTTCTCTTAGCAGAGAGCTTACCATTTCTATTGGTGAGAAGAATGCGGTATATAGTCTAAGCAAATCCACACAGATAGTTGCTTTGTCCAAGGAATTGTACTGTCTCTGTTCTGAAACAACAAGGTCCTATCTATTTTGACCTCACAACAAAGGGTTTAAAAAAGTTACTTGTGTGCACCTAAAAACTTTCCTTCCTAACATTTGTATTTAGGGTTCTCTGTAATGGTTGAGTACAGAGGCAAACATGGGATATAAAATTTTTGAGAGTTCTACTTTTGGTATCAAATTAAATGATTTTCCCTGAATTTTTATGCTTGACATACAAATGAGAGATGACATTGCTATTAAGTGACATAAATTAATACTTTCTTTCAAACATAAGGTATAAGACACAGAGCTGTACCTTATTAAATATGTTACCTTCCTACCAGTTCCTTATTCATTTATCCATAAATGGGACAACAGGTAGATACTGGAAAAGGAAAATTGTGTGGAATTGTCGTCTGGGAGGCAATATTCTTCACTTGATGGTGCTTGTCCTAGATAATTCTCCTGCCTTCATCGCAACTAATACATTTTCAGATAATAAAAACCATGGTATATCTTTTTTTGGAACATTTTTTACTTAAAGAAACAGATTAATAAATCACTGATGAATTTTTACCTGAATATTTTATATTAAGTCAGAACTACACATTGAGATGAAAAATGAATTACTCCCTGGCTCATTTATAAAAAATAAATTTAGGCAAGACCACACATATGCTATCCTAAAGTGCCACACTTGATTCCAGATTTTGTAGAAAAGTATTAAATAAATACTTTTTAAAAACATATTAATAAATACAAGCTCATGTGAGCTGGGGAAATGGACTGGTGATATTGTAAAGAAAAGTGGATAAATGGTCAGCAGAATGAAAGACAAAGTTTGAAAAAACTGTAATTTCTGACAGGGCAACAAATGAAGGAAGTCACATTTCCAAGTACTCTATCTAAATATATCGACAGTTCCAGAGGAGTCACATCTTTTGCCCAAGTTCACACAGTTAATTATAATAACAGAACTGGGACTGGAACCCTGGTCTCCTAATCCAGTGCTGTCTATAATTACCATACTCTTAATTATATTTTAGAGAACAAATGTGCAATGCAACACAATGAAATAACAGTTATTTGCCCCAGGGACTAAAAGAAGCATCTTTGAGGGGAAAAAACCAACAAGAAACACATGAGAAAATGCAGCCCCTGCCCTCCTTGCCTTTAAAAGTTTCTTTTAGAGCAGTCAAGGAAGATAGCACACACACCCCTGAAAGGACATTAATGTTCTAGTTATACTAGCTTATTCTTATGTTTTGTCTTGTACCAGATGGTAGAAAAAACTGGGTCTGGGGCCTCGACCCTGCCCTTGGTAACTAGCTATGACTCTGGGTTCTTAGCCTCCTTTTCTGTAAAAGGAAGGTATTCAACTTGATGAGCACTTTAAGTTTTATCATACTCTGATTCTAGTATTCTCCTTTATTGCCAAGAAGCTAAGAGAGGTATTTTATCTGTTACCACTTTATTATTCTTATTAGTTAATGCTTTGAATTTCCCAATGAAGGGTGATTTAATGAGTCGCAGTAAGTTTTATTTTTCATAGGCAGTTATCAAAACAGGGACTAATGCACAGGTATTACTTACTGGAAGAATCTCAAACGTCTGTAGTGTACCACTGTTTAGTGTTATGGTCTCAGAATCGACGGTAGCAGCAGGGGATTCTGTTGAAGCTGTAATAAAAGCAAAAAGAGGGGGAGAAACTCACATGTAGGTAGCGAAGTACTAGGATCATTCAGTGAAGAAGTACACAGGAGAAAATACCATTGTCTGTAGTGGAGATGGGAGAAAGCTAATAGAGAGATTTACAGAATCTCAGAATTGAAAAAAAATCTCAGAAGTCAACTAGTTCAACTTGCATCTGAACGAGAATTTCTTCTAAAATATACTAAATACAGATGGTCACCAAGCATTTACATAAAGACCTCCACTGCTTCCTAGGGCAACCTAGTCCAAGTTTGGAGAACTGATCTGAAGTGTATCCTCATAATTTTAAGAATGATAAACAAACATTTATATAACATTTTAAGGTTTATAAAGTGCTTTACATCATTTAACAAGCATTTATCAAGTGATTATCTTGTTTGATCTTCACAGTAACCCTGTGCAGTAGCTCGTACTACCACCCCATTTTATAGATGATGAAACCAAGGCTTAGAAGGGTTCAGTGACTTATCCCAGTAAATGTCTGAGACAGGATTCAAAGCTCAAGTTTTCCAGACTGCAAGCTCAGATCTCTATCCACTGTGCCACTCTTTGTGCTGCTCATCAAGGGTAAATTTGGCCCTCTGCAATTTCCATTTCTTGGTCTTTATTTTGCCTTCTGGAGAAAAATCTAAAGGGTTCTTTCATATACTTAAATCAGATTCTGGCCACCCTGCTCTGCCCCAAGGCCAATCTTTCCTTTTCTATGTTAAACATCCCTAGTTCTTTCAACCCAGGTTGAAAGCTGGTAGTGTTCTCATATTTAAGGCAAAGGTAAACAGGTAGCTAGGGAAGAGCATTAAGGCCATCGTCCTACCACCTTAATGATGCCAACAGGTTCAACTTTATGAGTGTGTGATGTGATTAGAATATTCTCATTTTAAGTCGCACCTCAAGCATCACCTCCTGCATAAGCCGCTTCCTGATCTCCTCAGTTGCCATTTCTCCATTCTCCACCCACCAAATTACTTTGAATTTATTTTGTGCATATACTTTGTATATATCATATACATATTGTCTTCTTTAAGAGAATGTAAGCTCCTTGCAGGCAGGAGTAGTTTCTTCTTGATCACTGTAGGCTCAGTGCTTGGCATATGGTAAGTGCTTAATCAGTTCTTATTGACTGGCTGATACAGAGAATTAAGTGCTTATGCACATGGAAGGGTGGTGTCCCCAGCATAGGCCATGATCCCGGTTGCCATGATTGTTAGCTCACTTGCTGAGGACGACCCCTGACCACTCTGCGCTTCAGGGTCTCATTTGTCAAAAAGGATGAACATCTATCTCTTCACCTACCTCATGTTTCTATCATGAGGATAAGACATGCAAAAGAGCTTTGTAAAAATAAAATAACTCTGCAAATAAAAGGCATTGTTATTTACTTTATTACTACATAAAAAAGCAGATAGAAAAAATATCAATAACTACACAACCCACATGCCAATTTCCTCTTCTTTACTTCTGATTTGTATATTTAACTACGTGTATCCTTAAGAAAGGAACAGGCAGGCTTTTGTGAACAATTTTCTGTATCAGATCACAACTTAATAGACACAAAATTGATGGAAAGGAGCACAAGAAAGTGCTGTGCCCACTGGGTGTTGATCACAAAAGAACATTCAACATTCCCACCTCACCTCTGCCTCTTAGAAATCAGTCCCTACTTTCCCTTGAAGCTTAGCTGAAATGCCCCCCTCCGGGGAATCCTGACTCCTTGCTGCTATGAGTGCTTCTTTCCCCAAACGTATCTTTTATTTACTTTGTGCGTATATATTTTACATATGCTTATATGTATTGTCTCCCTGAAGAAAGAGAGTGTGAGATTCTTGAGGGTAGGGACTGTGTCATTTTTGGCTCTGAATCCTCAATATGTAGCACATTGAGCTGGTTCTTAATAAATACTTGATGAGTGACCAACAGAGGAAAAGACAACTTTAGAAGCCCTTCTCTAACAAGCAGCTTCTTCTGCATATATTGAGACCATATGGTATTTTGATAAATACAATCACAGAGATAACTGTTTAAGGCCCTTTGAGTCTTAATGACAAATGAGGCATACAAAAGGGGAGACATAATGATTAGACCAAAGGTATTTTCCAGTGTCACAGGGAATGTTATGCACAGGATCTAAATGGAAAATGATTCCCTAGAGATGGTAAGATCCTTCAGATTATATTGCTCTCATTACATCAAACGTCCTAGAAGGACTTCAAAGATACCCAGAGACACTCAAAAGAAGCCAGCATAAGATTATGTACAGGAAAAATCAGGTGGATAAAATACTACCTATTGCCCAATCTATGACAAGCAATTGGATGGGCAGTCCATTGCAGTAGTTCATAAAAACACAGTAACAATAGCAGCTAACATTTATGCAGCATGTGGTATGTTCCAGGCGCTGTGCTAAGTGTGTTACAATTTTTATCTCATTTGATTCTCACAACAACCCTGTGAGGCAGGTGCTATTATGATTCCCCCTTTACAAATGAGGAAATCAAGGCAAAAAGAAGTTAAGTGATTTGCTCAGGATTTATATAGCTAAGTGTCTGATTTAAACTCATGTTTTCCTGCCTCCAATCCCAGTATTTACCACTGTATCATTTAACTGTCCCAATCTAAGATCCATTTATCTTGAATAAGTGTAGCAGACTGATAATAAATAGGCCCCAGAACTGAAGGCCTGGAAAAGAGTGGGTTAGATTGCATTTCACTGTATAGAAACTGTGCATCCCTTTTGACAACTGCAAATCATTCCCATCTTTTTAATGCCAATATTCTCTTGTCATGCTGTATTGTTAAAACCTTAGAAAGCAACTAATGTCAAAGAATCAAAGATTGAAGCTATTTACCCAAAGGGCAAAAAGAGACACATGATAGGTTTAAGTAAGTTGAAGCATATTTCTAATAATGACCTGCCTATATGTAAGAGGAGGCATTAGGGATAAGATATCATGTAGGAAATGCATGATTGGAAAAGGAAGTACAATAGTCATGTAGTCAAAGTAGGAAATTGAATTGATGTGAAGATCAAATGGGATACTGCACATAAAGGTCTTTGCAGACCTCAAAGCACTATGTCAGCTATTATTATTAACAGTCCTAGTAAGTCACAAAGTTCGGGTACTTACAAACATGGGTGATCTGGACAGGAATCTGCAAAGCTGTCATGGGACTTGGAGAGATGCCCGTATTCTCCTCCAACCGGGCAACTCGGATCTGAACATGCTGAACGCTTGAACTGGTATTAGTGTTTGGAACTCCAGGGCCTGATTTATTCTCCGAAAGTGTTGGGTTGTTTTTTTGGTTCTCGTGCAACTGTTTAAGACCTTTTATCAAGACTGAAGGGAGATGGGTAGACAAAAAGAACATTGATTCGCCGACATCACCATCTAAGTAGCAAGGGAGGTGGGAGGAAGGGATGAGGTGAGGAGGGAAAGTATTTGGAATAAATAGTTTGTTCACTGGATGTCAAATATTACATATACAATAATGAAACATTTGAGAAAACCACATTTGCTGAGATGTTTCTTAGCTAAGCAAATTTTTATTAATGAAATACCCACGTTGCCTCTATAATACTTAAATATTAAAGACAGATATTGTGAAATACATGAACCACGTCTGTCTAGAGCATTTAAACTACTGGTAAAATGATCCTTTTTCAGGAACTCTTAGAGAAGGGCACAACACATCTTTAACAATATCTTTATTATGAAGTTAATAAACTAAGTATGGTTATGTATAAGGACTTTAGGATATCTGACTAGTGAGGAGCAACAACAGGACTTGGCTTTTGCCTTACCACATCCTCTCATGGTAGCTGGCAAACTGTGTTGGAGGAAGAAGACAGCAAATTCTTTCCAATCACTAATCACAGAATGGCACTCACGAAGGGCTACCTGTGTAGACTCTGCCTCTTCTACTATTTTTTTTTTGGAGGGCAATTGGGGTTAAGTGACTTGCCCAAGGTCACACGGCTAATTTTTGTGTTAAGTGTCTGAGGCGAGATCTGAACCCAGGTCCTCCTGATTCCAGGGCTGGTGGTCTATTCACTGCGCCACCTAGCCACCCCCTCTTCTACTATTTATGGTTTTTTTTTTTGCTTTTTGGAGGGCAATTGGGATTAAGTGACTCGCCCAAAGTCATACAGCTAGTATGTCAAGCATCTGAGGCCGGATTTGAACTCAGATCCTTCTGACTCCAGGGCTGGTGCTCTATTCACTGCACCACCTAAGGCACCCCTCTTCTACTATTTATGACAAGCTGTCGTGATTCTGTTCCCTCTGTTCTTCTAACCATACATAGTTTGCCTGGTTTCATATTACATAATAGCCATTCACCATTTTGCATTAACTCCTAGTTTAAAAAAAAAGTTAAATCTTTACTAGTGAAGCATTTATCATTTCTTTTCTTTGGTTTTTCTTTGGAAAATGGTAAGATGTTAAAAAGGGGGCAGTAACTTTAATCAGCATTCAAAATGAACAGACTGCAGTTCCATCTATCAATGAAAATCTGAGTCTAACAGGTCAGTTTGTGAATAGGGAAGAAAAATATGTTGTCATGGAGGGATGGGGGGGAGGGTCACAGCAAGTCGAACATACTTGTATACCTGACTTTAATTATAATTCCATATGAAAACCTGGGATTTACACATGACAAATTAAAGTGTGAAAATTCTTTTTAAAATGTTCTAAAAATTAACTTACTTTCAATACAAAAGAGTAAAACTAGGACTCCTTTAAATAGCAAGTTTCCTCAGGTTATCTGAAGTGATACTGCTGACTAAAAACTGATTTATATCTTTAAAAAAAAATCCTTTGCAGAAACACTGACTTTTAAATATGTAAAATTTAATTGATCTTGACTGTTTATATACAAATACTATGATTTTAGAGGCCTTAGGCATTTGAAAGATACATTACCTTTTTATAAAGAAGAAAATGGGACATATTTATTGGGACTAAAAGTCCCAATACTAACACAAGATGAATGACTGGAGTTCCTGCATACCTCTAGGGACCTCAAGTATTCCTGAATGCATGACTAATTAGGTATATGACAGAATCACTTATCATTTATTTCAGGAAAAAAGTAGTAAAATAAATCTTGCAGCATAACCAGATCAAACAAGTTATGCTTCTTTGAAATGAGATGCCCTTCCACCCAGCAACAGAAAGTTAGCAGAAACTTTCAACTTTCAGCCCAAGTGATCAGCTTTTTGTGGATTGTATTGAACATTATGATCATAGAGGATCCTTATTTACACCAATAAATGTCCACTCTGACAACAGAATGAAAGGCTAGGCACGCCTAATTAATACATTACCAGGGAATGAAACATCCTTGTGGTTTGCTATCTGTCTTTTGATGGTCCACCATTTACTTCGGAGCCACTGTGGTGAACGAACACTGCTCCATCCCTCGGCTAGTAGATCCCAGTTTATATCATTTTCATCAGCCACCTCAAGCTCTGCTATCCTGATGGGTTACAAAAATGGGTGTCTGTTAGGTACTGCCCTTTGAGACTAACGGGACCTCTACCTGTATTTGTTTTTTTTCTATGACTGCCCAAAAGTAGTATGGCCCTGGAGATCACGGGAGAGAGAAGATCTATTAACAAGATGATACTGCCAAAGTGTTGGGGAAAGGATCCCAGAGGCAGGCCAGAAGTTCCAGAGCTACAATGAATTATTTCAACTATGAATGGTTAGAAGGTTGTATGTGTCCAAATGTATCACTGTGCAGGTAAGGAGATGTTTAAAGAATTTAGAGCACAACAGAGCCAAATTTTAATTGTGCTCCATACCTGGTGCATAGTATGACTGAGCAAGTAACTGTTTTTCTGGGTCTCAGTCTTTCCAACTGAAAAATGGATGGTGATTTATACTAGAGAAGCACTGTAAAATGAGTTCTTTATTTAAAAAACACACACACAACAACTCAAGGTAAAAAGCATTCTTTAAAATGGGATGACTATATTTAGAGGCTAGAATGAAGTATGTTCCTCGTTTGTCATTTAATAGCATAGTTAGACTAAACTTCAAGATTGAAAACATATCTAATAGCATAGCACTGAGTTCTTCAATGTTTTGTCCTTGCCTACAAGATTCATTGCTCACTTAAGTCATTCAGTTTTAAGGTTAAGCTATGTGGTTTAAAAAAAATCTTTAAATTAAGAAAAACACTTTAGTATCTGTAGGACTAGTCTAAGTAATCAAAAGTCTTTCTCCTATAGGTATACAGTTCACATATAGGCCAGGGTGGCTGAATCAACTAAAGGAGGTTACTCTATATTTTATGAAGCTTATATGAAACGGAAGCATTTTTTTCAGTCTAGTTTTCATGACTGGGTAAATTCTGAACTAGGACCCCCTTCTTGGCAGCCTCAACAGAGCAGCCAAGGATTGAAGGGCATGGAGACTGAACAACCCTCTTCCCCCTAACCATGGTCCCTCCAGGCCAGGGCTGAGGCACAATAATGGGACAGTGGAAAAGCTTGCACTGCCGCTGCCTGTGCCGTACCTGTTCTGTGGATAGAGAGGACTTCAGTCTCCAGGCCTTCAATCTGGTACCTTGCACGGGCACTAAATTCACTAAAAAGGAACAGAACACAAAACAAAAAAGAGCTCAATATGAAGTACTTAGGAACTCAAATGAATCAGGTCACTATGGGAAGGATGATTTTCTGACTTTACACATCCAAGGAAACAGAAAAAAGATGGCTAACCAAGACTTTATCACTCCTAGTAAGTAGGAGGACACAAACCTCAAGATGAGATTGATTTCGTCTTCTTTGGTCCACTCTGTTCCCCCGCTCTGTTTCCAGTTCAGGTAGTTGAGCCACTTGGAGCGACACTGCTTTTCTGAGCGGGTCCCAACTCGTTCAGCCACAGCTGCCCAGGACACCCCCTGTGTGACGATGTCACCCGGCTCAGTGCTTGTCAGTTCGTGAACCACCTCGGCCAGCCTCTTCTCTTCCTCTTCTGTCCACTTCCCTGAAAGGAAGAAATAATCTAGGCTCCTACCACTACCTGTCTCCTGGTTTGTTTTTTTTGCAAAGCAGAGACAGATTCATCACTATATATGCAATGATTGAAAGAAGTACATTAATTCTTCCAGCAGCTTAGTTTCTGGACAATTCATGTAGGGGTTGCCAAATACACCTACATCAACGGTAACAATTGCCTCAATGTATTAAGTATACCAAGAAGCACTGACATTCCCAGGGAGAGCAACCAAAATCAGTCTAATAACTAAATTTAAAGAAAGAGAAGCTGATAAAATGTACAATTAGTTTTTGTTATGCACTCTCCATGCAATTCTATGTAGCCCCTATACCAAAACCCACGCAAAAACTTCCATCAATTTAAAATCATATATTCTAGATTTTACAGGGGTGGGGAACCTGTAGCCTTGAGGTCACATGTGGCCTTCTAGGTCCTTGGGTGCAGCCTTTTGACTGAGTCCAAGTTTTATAGAACAAATCCTTTCATTAAGGGGATTTGTTCTGTGAAGTCTGGATTCAGTCAAAGGACTGAGGACCTAATGTGGTCCTCATGTGGTCTTGAGGCCACAGGTTCCCCACTCCTGTGTAGAAGAATGTAATGACCACAGGGAGGGTTAAGAAAGGAAATCAAAATTTTAATACTGGCCACAGTCAAAGCTCTGGTCAGTGTCAATGATTTCCAGATTGTCAGTCGAATTGGAATAGGATGACTAGAAATTGAGATTCTAACAATCCAGTAATTAGGTTTTCACTATATTATTTATGACAGTCTTCACTTTTAACACCTTACAGCTACTCTGTGCCTCATGTTGTAGTATCTCTGGGATACCGCATATTCCACAGGAGACCAAGAAAAGTCTGCCTATGCATATTTCCTGCTTGAACTTATGACACTAAGGCTGGACAGTTCTTTTTTGGTCGGGGTTAGTTAACAGAAGAGATCAGAAGCATAGAATTTCCAAACTGTAAGGGATCTTTGAGGTCATCTTGTCCGACCCAAACCCCTCATTCCTAGGCTGCTGGTGACTTTTGATGCCACTTTTGTAATTTCTCTCACCATCTGTCCTTTGCTCTCAATTCTCATTGTCACCACTCTTACTACCTTGCCAGACTGCTCCTTTCATTTCCTAACCATTCTTCCCATTCTATATTCTTTTCTCCTAATTCCTTCCTTTATATCCTCCAACACTAATATTTCCTATACACAGAGCCAGTGATGTCTCTCAATATCCTTCCATGGTATCTTAATGCTTTCCAGTAAAGTTCAAACTACTTTGCCTGAGATTCAAAGTCCACCATAATTTGAACCCATGGCACCTTTCTAGCTTTATTCTCATATATTTTCCTGTTCAGACTAATTTTTATAATTCATAACTGAGTCTGCACAGTTACAGTACAACTGCACTGCAGGGTCTCCTGCTTTCCCACTGTCCATACTTTCATAATTTTACTCACTTGTTCCTGTTACCTAAAATGTCCTATTCTCTTTCTGCTTGTTATATTCCTACTGGTCCTTTAAGATGCAACTCAAAATGCTACATGCTCCAGAAGGACTTCCTTTATTTCTCCTAATTGGTAATGAGTACTCCCTTTTTCATATTACATAAATATTTCCTTCTACCTCTCCTATATCCTTATTATCTTGTACCATTGTTATCTATGTATATGTCATATTTTCCTACTAGAAAGTAAGTTCACATGTGACCTCAAGGCCATATAAAGGCAGGTATAATTTCTTATCTAACCTGTGTAACTCACGTGAAAAAATGGTCTGCACATAAAGTTTACTAAGTGGTCAGTGAATCAAATGTAGGGGGATGACATTCCTGAGGTGGAGGTATTTTCATTTACATGTTTCAAATTGGGAGGGAAAGGCAAAATATAGCTGGAGTTGTCTATTGGCAGCTCAGAAAATATGTAAAATGTAAAAGGAAAACTGAAGTAAGAATGAAGGACGAGGGAAAAAAAGAAAAAAAAAGAAAGAGGACAAGGGTAAGCAAAGGGGAGAGACTGAAAACTAATAAATGTATTGTCCTCCATTCCCATCCCAATCTGGTAAGGCGATCTGAAACAAAACAACCAATTTGACACAAAAACCAAGTATGAATTTGGTGGAAATCACTTATTGGATAAAAGAAATTTCCCAGCAGGAAATACATCAGCTGTCTCAAATGCAATTCCCTGCCTCATGGAAAAATGGTCCTTTTGAAAATGAGGAAATTCTACACTGTTCTAAATGATTTTAACTTATACAGAAAAAAAAAAACACTATAATACTATATAAAGCAATCAACAAGAAAAAGTCAGTTTGACATACTTCTAACCAAACCAAAAATGCAAGGGTGTAGGGGCGGGAGATTAGCCTCTGAGCTTGACACTGAAGGGTGATGGAGAGACTTCTCCACCAAGTGGTTCTGTGGCCTCTTTCTACACAGAGGATCGCACAGGGTTTAAAATTCACACCTTCCAGCCGTGCTGGAGCACCGAAACGGTACCTGTGTTGCAGGTATCCTTCATCAGCCGGCATCGATCTTTGACGGAGGATGCGCTTCTTCCAAGGGCCGCCCCTATTGTTGCCCAGTCATTGCCATGCTTTATCCGGAGCCTAAAACAAGAGTCTGCCAATCAGCATTTGGTTCAATTGTTTTCTCCCTTTTTATTTCATCATTTATTCTTCATTCTTCTTCTTCCCATATGACTGGTTTGGAAGTTGTGGACAGCAATACTTTGAGAGCCAAAGTTTGAAAGTGTGGCCTTTTTTTGGGGGTCCACAGTTGTCTGTGGGTGAAAAAACAGGCAGCAATTGCCTTTTTCCTGGGTCAGAGAAGAAATAAGTAACTTGGATATGTCTTCAAAAAAGACCAAAATTTCCCCTTAGCCCACAACTGCTTTATTGTTATGATCTCCCAGGTATCTCCAAATAATTTTTTTATTTTAGTAGTCTTCATTTTATCTTTTCCCACTTGTACTCTGATTTCTTATCTTTCTGTCCCATTATTTTATAACAGAATTTACCCTCAAATATTTCTTATTGCTTCTAATATAAGACCACTGCTCCACCAAGGCATTTTAGTGGAAAGGGAACTGGAATGCAAGTCAGAATGCCTGGGTGGACAAGAATCTTGGCTCCACTCTTCACCAGCTGTGTGAGCCTAATTAAGCAAGTCACTACCTCTCTGGGCTTCAGTTAAGAGGCAGGACCAGATGACTGATCTCTATGGTCCCTTCCTGCTCAGTCTATAAAATATTGCCCAAGCACACGAGGTTAAACTATGCCTTGGGTGACTTGAGAGTAATCAAAATGGTTTTTTGTTAGGAAACAGCACACACATCAGTAACATTTGCTAACCCATCATCATGCATTAAATCACAAGGCATAAACTTGGCTTTCATCTCAATACTGGAGTCTCCAGAAATCATGCTGGTAACTGTTTCTTTATATGTATATCTACTTTTAGGGAAATAGAATGGTGTAAGTACTGGAATCAAAAGCTGATCTACTACTAAAAAAATACCCCAAAAAAATGAGATTAGGGAAGAAAATAACTAGGACTGAAAAGACTTGAATTCTATCTAGTCCTGCCTCCCTCACTATTAGCCAAGGACAAATCACTTGACTTCCTTAAATTTTAATTTCTCATCTGTAACAACCTTAGTAGGCTACTATGAGGATCAAATAAGAATGGTATTTGTAAGTGTTTTGAGAGCTACAAAATACTTTAGAACAATTTAATATCATTTTCAACCACTGCTTTGATAATTAGCAAAATATGATTTTCAATTCTTAAACTCCCTTCCAGGACCAGTGAATTATCAATCACAGTACTCCAAAAATCCCTTAAAGTGTTCAAAGAAAAAGTTTTTCAAAACAAAAGATACAAAGAGTATATCAGATCTTATTAATTGAAAAAACCAACAAAAAAACTTACTCTTTAAGTTTTTCAATTTCTTCAGGAGTATACCTGGAGAATGCCAAGAAAGAAATTTAGAGAATCAGTTAGCATAGAATAATACAAAGCTAAAAACCTTAATAAAAAAATCAACCTCATGTAAGAAAACAATTTACCAACACTAAAAGTGCTCAGATTAGATAAAAACATAATAATTAAGACACAAATCTACTTTTGTTAGCATAATCATAACTTTTAAAGGAATCAGTGAGTAGGAAAACTAAAAAATGAATGTAAATGTTACTTTTTCTTTTTTTTTTTTTAAACTCTACAAGAAAATATTTGCTTTCACTGAATATGGTCATGGACCATTTCCTTCTTTAAAAGTGCCAGTGAAAATACAATACTTCCTTATTTTAAGTCACAAACTTTTAGGTTTGGCATAGGATACTGTATGTTTTGATATTCTTCAGGAAATTCTTTGTCTAAAATGCTTTTTAAACTTTAAACCAAGGCTTTTACTCACAATTTTTCCTCAGCTTAATTTTTAAGAAAATTTACACTTTCTGAAATTATAACCATTCCCTAAAGTAGGAAGGGTGACAGAAAATCTCTAGTACCAAATTCCATCATTGCCCCCCAAAAGAAAAATTCCAGCCAACTTCTTTCTTTACATTTGGACATTTGATAGGTTTTTGCTTTAATCTGAAGGTTGTCTCTCTTAGTAACTAGTTATGGAATTAGGACTACAATGTGGGGGTTATATTAAAAATGCTTATTTGCCAATAAGTTGCTCATTTTGAAAATATCAAGTCAATCAAACTGCACACCATTCTTTATCTTCTTTCTCAACTGCCATGGAAACATAATTATTTCTTTCCTTGCATATACATTTAATTTTTAAAATGTGCTCACTTGATGGAGCTGAGTACTGGAGAAAAAGTAGCATAAGCCAGAATGCCTAGAGTTCAAGACCTGAACAACGTTCATGCAAATAACTTCTAAAATTTCCATGTTATAAGTAGGAATATTAACAAGCATCTATCTCTTGTACTTTTTCTGGACAATCTGTCACTATGAACAATATATACTTTTGAATTCTATGCCCACTTCTGTTTACAAAGTTACTTCTTTCCACTTTAATTTTGAAAAAAAATCTCTGACTTCAAAATGCTCACCTATGGAAAAGGGAGTATAGAAAATTTTGACTCCTGAATTATGGATAATTATTCTCATATTTTACAAACTGCTGCCCTTAGGATCTTGTTACCTTTAGCAACAGATCAAAGTTCAATATGAGATAGGCTAAGATTTGGACCTTGGGCAGGGAGATTTTGTTACTAAGCTAATAAAAGGAGCCTTGTCTAAAGGTTTCTGCTCACAACAAAAGCAATGAGTACAGGATTCATTATAGGTAAGGTTCTAGCAAAAATTCAGATTGGCCTCTTATCTGTACCTTTGTTAAACCTCTTACCACCATTTGTGAGAAACTAAATTTCCAAATGTATTTGTTCTTAGTCACTAGTCACAACATGTAGTATTAAAGGTTTCCATTTTCATACTTTCCCACATGGTTCCTGTCATCGTACATGCGAAGGACTCTTCTATACACTGCAAACAAAGGCCGGTTCAGACCCCACGCTATAGTCCTGTAGAAATCTTTTCTTTCATCTTTTGACATCTCAAAGATGATTTCTGTGGCATCTTTTATTCCACGTGCCTAAATGGGTTATATTTGTTTGATTTAGGGATTTTGGATACAAATGCATGCAACCATACTAAATTTCCTAAATTTGTAATTTTTAATCTCAATTATGCCACTTAGAAAAACAATGTATATATATATATATGTATGTACACCATGTTATCAGAAAAGCCACTGAAAAACTTAAAAATGATGCAAAAAAGTTTAAAAATATGAAAAATGATAGCAACTTCATTTTACAAATGAAATATGTCAAAGGGCTTTGAAAACGATTAAGAATTTAAAATATTTTCTAAACAGATGATTTTTCATAAAGATTTATTTACCTCTTAATTCAACAAACATTTATTAAACTCTTCTTGTCTATCTCTGCAGATAGAGCTGGGATGTAAAATGAACATTAAGAACCTATTTCTCCTAAGGAATCTGCTCTTGGCTTACTGTAGTTATTTTTATACCTTTCACTTTACTCATTATATGAGACAGAGCAGAGGTAAAAGATTTAGAGCTATAAGGGATCTCAGAGGTACAATTACCTCATTATATAGATAAAGAAACTGAAGCCCAGAAAGGGAAATGATTTGCCCACAGTCATGCCAAGCAAGTGCTGGCATTCAGGTCTGGAGCTCTTTTCTACTATGCCAGGTATGAGGTTCTGCCTGAACAGGGCTCTTCTGGGAAATAAATCACTGTAAAGCAGTCCAGAAAAAGCACCATGTATGTAGTAACAAGTGTTTAAAAACCAAGTTCATTCTTTTCCCACAAACCAACTCCAGCTCCACACAATGTTATTTTTTGTCAATCATTTTTCCCTCCCAAGAACCCAGGCTGGAAACTTGGAATCATTCATGGCTACTCTCTTTGTCTACATCCAGGTAAATTACTCCTCATTTCTTTCCCAATGTTTCTTTTCCATTTTCACAGGTACCATGTTAGTCCAAATCCTTATTATTTCCAGTTTGGATAACTGCGGTGGTCTCTCAGCTGTTTCATTTCTCTGCACTGTCTTTCTCCCTAATCAAGATGCTGAGAATGATCATTTTAGAGGTGAGAATACTGGAGTCCAAGGAGTTTAAATGATTTGATTGAGGTCAAAGAGCTGAGTCTAGACAACACATTTTAATTTTCACTACATAGTGGAAATGTACAGCTCCCTTTTAAATACCATTACTATTGCTATTCATGGGGAAGTTGCCAGTGGTCATTTGATAACACTTTAGTACTCTTCATTTTATAACTCGATTTTTTTTTTCTCTGTAGTTTTGGGTAAATATAGTTTCTACGTTGTCCTTGTTAACCACTGCTCACTTAAAGCTTAAGCTCTTACCCTGAAGAGAGACATTCTTTTTAGTTACATTTAATTTCGGCAGATCATAAAGTAGTGAAGTTTGACATGAATTTCATCTTATGTAGAGATTATGCTAGAGACATCAGTGCTCCCTTCTATACACAGGAAGAGCAAAAACTACAAAGCAGATTTCCAAGTTCAGTTATATTGAGAATCTGACCGAGGAATAGGAGAAACTTGGGGCATCACTGTCTCTCTCTTCAGAGCTCCTAAAGCACTTGCAATCTGGTTCATGCATTTGGCATTCACTATTATAAACTTATTTATAATGTATATATGTTCACTGAAGTTTTACTCTGATGGATTTTTGTAAGCTATGACAGCTGATTGCCAGTTTTGGCAGGTCCTTCCAAGCTAGAAAAGCTTCAAGTACAGGCCCAATGATGATGTCCAGGGACCAATGTAACTAAGTCTGCAGAGGCTCATTACCAAGTTGCCTGGAAAGTGATGAATTTTTTGGCTAAAGGATCTCTGGAAGACCATTAGTATACTGTGGAATTGTTATCTGCAAGTGTGTAGGAATATCCACGCTGATAAAATCACAGATCATTGAAGCTGAAGAAGGATGCATCTTATCTCTTCAGTTAGACTATGAGATCACTGAGGACAGAAAAATACCTTAGATTTTCTGTAGTCCCTATAGCATCTAAGTAGTACCTTTGCACATAGTTGATACTCAATTAATATCTGTTGATTGATTATGCCAGAGGATAATGGCTAGAATTATACTCTCTACAATTCCAAGGTAGTTCCCTTCTTTTCCCCCAACTCCAAATACCTCCTGTTAGCAAACTCCCTGGATTTGGGACCTAATAGGGTTGATTAATCTTTATTTCTGAGGCAATTCAATAGCTGATAGCTGTGCCTTCACAGGAAAAATAATCACATTCTAAGCAAGTCAGATCTAGTTGAAGATCAAAGATGGAAATTAAATTCTTGATCTTAAGATCATATAAGGTGAATTGATCCCACAAAATATAGGTTCCTTACAAAATCTTTAAAGCAGAATATGTGCTTTAAAGTCCTGACAAGACACTAAGGATTTACAGACCTACTCTTAAGTGTGATAGCAAGACTTCTTTAGCAAGGCAAGCTCAGACTTGAAATTCAAAGTAAAGTTTCTTGGTAGTTCAAAAACATGATCATATACATTAGAATTATTAAGACATATTATGCTCATGAATTCTAATCCTGCAAATAATTATAAATTCCTAGGAATATTTGTGCTAAAATTGTATTAATTTTTTTTTTTTTACAAAAAGGAAATCTGACTAATGAAAGTAATAAAAAACCCAATGAAATGTCATATCAAGAAAAGTAAGATTTAAAGACGAGTATTTATATAAAGTGATGTAATAGAGAAAACAGAATCAAAACAAAAAAATCATTGACAGTGTCTTGTAAAATAAAAATAACTGCAACAAAATCTGGAAAAAATATACAAAAGAAAAAGGGACGAGAAAGGGACGTGAAAGCAAAAAATGTTTTTATTATTATTTTTTAAAGTTAATGTAAACAAATGATAATTAAGAGTTTATAGTTTTATGCTTAATCATTTTTTTATTTCAATGTTTTTGTTGGATTAAATGAATTAAACATAAAAATACATTATAATAGATACCTTTAGATAACGTTCAATATTACTCATTAAAATGTCAATTTCTTCCTTTGACCACATTCCCTGCTTCCATTTATGCCCTAAAAAAAAAATAAGCAATGTCATGGAAACTGTTATTGCTTGCTATCAAGAGTAACAAAGTTAATGATTAAATTTGTAAAGCAGACAAATAAACATCTGAAAAAATCTCAACTTCCTAAATAAATTGCTTTCACATTACCTGGTTTTATATTATTTACCCTTAAAATTTTTCTCTATGAAAAATTTTGTGAAGAAAGAGTGAGAAAGAGAGAAAAAAATCAATATTAACTACACCAATTTATATGGCCACTTTGGCTTTTAAAATCCTAAACCTGTAATGAGAACACATATATATCTTAAGACAGTCAAAGGGAAACATTTAAACATAATTTAATGGGAAGTACTATTCCTTTTCATTAGGTACTTTCCTTATCCTTCTGATTTAATACTCCAGTTTTCAAACTGATCTGTGATCTCATCAATCTGGGTATTCCATCCAATCAATGATGCAGATGACAACCCATTCATGTTCGCCCATCCTACAGGAATATTGTTTATGTCTCCTCAAAAGTTGCCACAGGGGTTCTGTTCAAAGTGATGAGCTTTCTTTAGATTGCATTAACATCATGAATTGCACTAATGGAGCACACTGATGATTTATCTTCTTTCACAATCACATGTCTGACATCTTTTATAGTGCTGCTTCTGCATAATTTTGCATTTGCAATATGGTGCTTCTTGCTTATCCCCACCATTCACCTCTCCATTGTCCTTTGGGTGATTCACAATTTCCATTTTTGTGTCTCAGACCAGTGCTCTGTGATTGAGTCACACATATTATCAGAAGAGTTTTTGTTGTTGTAGTTCTAGACATGGAATTTCATCAGTGCGAGGAACTCCCAATATGGAAATTCTCTCCATTGAAGCAGATTATCATTTCTACATTCTGTCTAGTTTTATTCTTAAAAGGTCTTATAATGGTTTTACTTAGTTGAGTCTCTTAACAATCTTTCTTCTAAACTATTTTTCCTTCATTGTTTCTTGCTGTTTTGAGGTGAAAATCCTCATAATTTTGCATCATCCTTTTTTATATTTTATAAATAAATTCATATTCTAAATTATTATTGCCTTTGGCTGACATACCTCACTGGTTAGCAAGAAAATCATAAAAACCTAAGTGGCCACATATTTTGGTGTAGTTAATATCAATTTTTTTTGACTCTCTCACTCATTCTCTCTTGATTTGGAGACTAATTTTTTTTAGTCACTTTAAGTGTCCTTGTAATGGCAATCGACTCATGTTGGTTAAACTTTTATATGGAATTGTTATAATGTTAGTGTCTTTTCCTCCATCCATTTCCCAGTATTTAGTATAAATTATTAATTTAAATAGACCAGGTTCGTTTTTAAAATTACATATATCAGAACTTTTGTCATTTTATTCTTCTAGTTTTCCATAAATTTTGATCTCTGTTCTAGCAAATTGGTGATGTGACTATAAACAGAAAGATTATTAAAGAATTATTTTTCACATCAATAATTAGTTGTTTCCTAGCTATAAAAATATAATCAGTTTCATTTTTTGTGATGTTATTTGATATTCACCATATCCTGTACTTCCCAGTTCTCTCAAATAAAGGACTGATCTTTGGGCATGAGGCTTCTATATATAGTTGCTAAGTTTTTGGCTTCTCTCATCCCTTACTTCCTAGTAATATTTTTTGTCATTCTTATATGCCTATCTTTGCACTAAAGTCATTAACTTTCAAAGTATACTAACTTAATTGAAAAGATCTTATGGGTTTTCTTCATCAAATCTCTCTTCATTCCTTGTAGCAAATATCAGTGTGTAAGCTGTAATTATTTTTATCATGGTCTTTTTTTCCAAATAAGAATAATAGCTAACATTTATATAGTGTTTTAAGATTTGCAAAGTGCTTCACAATATATTATTGTACTATGAGTAACTAATAAGAGAAATTACAAAACATCCTTCCATTCCTTCTTTCTTTCAATTTTGCATATAGCAAGGAAAACAAGATTGTTATGTCTTAGTTTCTTCAGTATAACGTCTCCTTGTTTTTCACTGGATATGGATCTTACATTTAGAGTATCAACAGCTCAGTAAATACCTATAGATTGTCTGACCCCTGTTCCACTATTATTGAAGAAATGAGAAATGGCCACCGGGATTGAGAAAAGTTGGTATTCTTTTTTGTTTTATGCAAAACAATATCCTGTAAATATAAACAGAAGAGCAAGTTCTTGCTTTCAAGTTTATATGCTAAACAGAGGAGAGATAACATTAGGAGGCCTCAGTGCAAACGAAGGGCATGATGATCCTTGAGGCTCAGCAACAAAGCAGATGGTGATGCATCTTCTTTAGGGTCATTTCCACTGAGAATGTCATACTTGTTTCTGACACTGAGCCATATGATGGTGCCAAGGACTTTGGTGGTGAGAATTTTCTATTCTGGGTCTTCAGGAGCTTTAGGAGAGGCTATTGCCAGGTTGCATCTCCACAAGGATTATTCTTGTGCATGATGGCTATGGGGGCTGGGCTAGAAGTAGGCAGTCATGGGTGGACATGCCTAAAGAAATCATAGTCATGTGACCAGTCTACTGGTGGTGAGCTTTTTCTTATTTAGGTAGAATCTGCACAGCCTGTGCTCCATTGGCACAGAGCCTTCAAGAAGCCAGTCATCTTCACACCACAATGAGACACTGGGGCGGTGGGTGGGGGTGGGGCAGGTCTTCTTGGAGGTCTAGTTCTACCATGAAACTTGTAGGAAGACCCTTCTAGGTGGTTTGTTTGATACTTATTAGTGTTCAAATTTACTTCAATTTTTGAAAATATTATTAAGAACAACAAGCATATCTCAAAGAGGTTATGGCATATCATTTGTTAAAATACCTCTTGTAGTTAGTTATTATTGTTACAACAAAATATGCAGTTAGTTCCTATCTAAAGATGGGTATGGCATCCATCCATCATGTGTTAGTAAGTAAAAAGAAAGCACTGAACATCCTCGTGGCAGAATGTTCAATAATGGCTTTAAAATTTGAGTCACTAATACTCAATGCTTTATTAGTTTCCTTTCATTACTTTCCATATACTTCATCAACTCACAGCTACATTCATTCCAGTATTGACTTTCTATCTCATCCCTCAGCAGTTTCTAGATCTACCCTCATCACCAACTTGGTAGTGCAAACAGGATATGCAAAGAATAACTAGACGATCATCAGATCAAAGTAGCAGTGAAGCAAGGTAGTATAACGAAATAACTTGATCTTAATTCACGTCTCCACAAGAGCAAACTGGAAACTACATTGTGCAGCTTTGCTACACCTCATGTGTAAGAGAAAAAAAAGTATATGAGAAAAGAAAACGTTTTCACTTATCAGTTAGTGAAGGAAAAAACAGATTTATTTTTTTCTTTCATTCAGGGATATATTAATGATATATAATATATAATAAATATAAAATTAATCTATTTTGAGGTATTTGATGAGGGATATAAAGGTCTCTTTCAGAGAATGCTAGACTTCATTCACTTGACACATGACGACACATGATGAAAGCCACATTTCTATTTCCCCCAGGAAGCAGGATCAAAGTCACTGAGTAGCATACCTTTGTTAGTTAATGAATCCTTATCCTCTTTAGTAGTAAACCAAGCTTGGCTAACAGCTGAAACCTCTTCATTGCCTAAAGGAGACACATCATCCAACTGCTCATTCTGTAGGATCTTTAAAGGCAAATATGAAGAAAAGATTATTAACTTAATGAATATCTTATGATTGCTCTGTGTTTTGTACTTCCAGATATAAATAGAATTTTTGATTAAAACAATGAGAAGTACTTATGGAAACTAAGAATATAATATGGTAATGAAGGATAATAAAAATCATTTGCTCTAAAGGAGTAATAAAAATATTACCTAATATTTTTGTGGTACTTTACAATTTGGGAAACAGTTAGTATACATTATTTCATTTTAACTTTATAATAACCCAGGATGATGGACTCTTGAAGAAACTGAGGCTTGGAGTGAGTTGATTTAAGTCACAAATTGGGAAGTGGCTGAGGCAGGATCTGAATCCAGTCTTTCTTGATTCCACATGCAGCACTGTTGCTACTATGCCATTGTTTCCTAATTAGCTATAGGAAATGATTCAGTGAAGCAAACATTTTCTTGTGTTTTTATTTAGTGTGAAGTTAAAATCTTTTGTATAAACAAAGTATTTTCCCTTCTGTTATTTTACTGTATGCAATGCCTCATTTTTACAAGTTAATGAGAACATTCTGAGCTACAAGTCCTAGGTATGAATCTTGGTTATTCTATGATCTCTATGATCACGGAAAAGTCACTAAAACTCCATGGGCCTTTGGTTCCTTTTCTGTAAACTTAGGGGGATGCGCTAGGTGATCTAGATCTAAGTCTGTGATCATAAATCATAAATGTCAGATTCCATATAGTAGACTTTAAAGAAGAAATGAGTAATAGATTCAGCCTGTGTCTGAATCTGAATCACATTTAGAAGACCAAACCTGTCTGGATAGTATTACAGTGTCCCTAATACAGTGCTTGGCATATAAAAGACACTTAAAAACTATTTGTTGACTAACCAATGCAAGAATGGCCTGTATTATAATCCTGTATTTTGGTATTAAATATGAGAAATGCTAGATTGAGGTGAGAGATAAGATACTTTTACCACTATTTTCTCTAATTTGTATGGTGTCATGGTAGCCTTGGTTAACCTTCTGCAACTAACTTTTACTAAATTTCTAAAATCAGTGGAACTCATCTACTGAGAGTACTAACACTTTCAGGTCTACCGAAGGGTTCTTGGGATCCCATCATTATATTAGGAAGGCACCTTAAAGAACATCTAGTCTAGACCCCTTTTATTTTATACAAAAGGTTATGAAGGACTTTGAATGCCAAATAGAGGATTTTATGCAGTTATGTGTCACACAGTTTGGAGTCAGGAAAATATGAGTTCAAATGTGGTGGAAAGCCAACAGAACACGGTCAGATGAAAAGATTTTGGAATTCCTGAACATGGAATTGTTATATCTGTGGGTGATGGCAATCAAGGGAATGACCATCTTTGGGTGTGACTGAGGTAAGCATGGAAGAGTAGCTCATGAGAAGTAAGTTTGTTGAGGAACTGAGCGGTTAGGGTATTTCACGGAAAATCAATATGTATGTTAAAGTCTGGTATGAGGGTAGGAATCAGGGAGGAGAGAAAAACTGTATCCTTGGGCAAACAGGGCCAGTCTTGAGGGAGGCAGTAATAACTTCTAGAATAAACAGAGAAAGCAGCTGAACCTCACCAGAGCACTCAATGGAAAGAGAGAATATATCTTGAAGCACACTTCTACACCTACCATTATTAATTCTGCAATTATTAAACAAGGTTTCTACCAATGGAATAGCTGGAATTCAATCCCTCTGTTGAAGTATTACTGTAAAACCAACCAAAGAACATCTTATTTTGAGATTTTTCTTGGGGATTCTTATATCCTCTTAAAACAATATGGGCAAAACCAATGGAGGAAAGGCTAAAGAAATTACGGCACATGATTGTAATGGTATGTTTATTGTATCATATGAAATTACAATTATGAAGAATTCAAACAAGCATGGCAAGACTTTATATATGAAATGATGCAGAAGGAAGCAAGCAGAACTGGGGGGGGGATTATATACACAACAAGTATAATAATGTAAATGAAAGAATAAAAGAGCTGAATTTTGGGTATTATAATGATACATACTGGAGCCTAAAGAAAGGTAGAGAACATGTACCTCCCTTCCTCTTTTTGCAAAGGTGTGGAACTATGTGTATAGTATGTGGACTATATGCCCTGACATGACTGATATGTTCAATGACTATGTTGAACTGCTTGCTAGTTTGCTGGGTAGAGGAAGTACAGAAGGATATATTCAGAAATGAAGATGAAGTAAAAACAAAAACTATCAATGAAAATAAAAATTTAAAAAGATGGGATGAGAAAAACCAGGTTAGGAACATAATTTCTCTTAAACTCCCCCCAAATACTATATTCATGCACAGTATCTATTTCAGCCTTGAGTCTTCACAGACTCAAGGTCCCCTCAAGTAATACACTAAGAAGACTAGAATCACATGCTATAGAATTCTACAGTTTTGCTAATTCAAAAAAGACAAATACAGAAAATTATCAGCAATCTTTACCTCTCCCCATCCCCCAGCTGTGTGTAGTATTTAAAAACCTAACAACCCTATTAATTCAAATTCACCAATTAAAATCCAACTATAATTACAACTTGTGTTACATTACTTAAAAAATGGTAAAAAGTTCCAAACTTTATCCTTTCTCAAGACTCTTGTATCAGTTGGTCTCCTCTCTTACCTTACAGAGAATATTAAAGTTATTCATTGTGAATTCCGGCATCTTTCCTCTTTCACCTCTCAAATATTTTTTTTATTCTTGCCATTGGGTCTTAGAGAATGAAGTGATCTTCTAAGGTCACCTTCCTAAGCCTTCTGTTGTGCCCAAGATCCTGTCCCCTCTGGGGCCCTGCTCCATTAATCATCCCTACATTCATTCATTTTGAGCAATGGATCTACAATCAGAGGATAAATGTTTGAATTCTGGATTGGGCAAGTCATGTAACTCTGAGCCTCAATTTCCTTATCTGTAAAATGAGAGAGAGTTGGACTTTTGAGGTACCTTCCAGATCTATATTCCAAGATCTTTAATCTATGCTTAACCCATTTGCTTCCAAATGCGCACAGGTTGTCTCTATCCTAAAAAACTTTCCCTTGACTCTGTTACCCTCTCAAATGATCCATCACTCTCTTTCTCCTCTTCCACTGTCCAGTTTACAGAAGGAAGAATCTACACCAGCTGCCTTAATTTCTTCACCATTTACTCCTCAGCCCCGTGTGCCAATTTGCTTGTTTCCATTACTAAACTTAAACTATCTCCAAGGTGAACAAGGATTTCTTGAGTGCCAATATAATGACTTTTTCTCAGTCTTCATCCTCTGATACTTTACATTGTTTGACTACATTGCCTTCTTGATACTTCCTCTTCCCTTAGCTTCAGTAACATTGTTTTTATCTGGTTTTCCTTTCTGACTAATTCCTTTGAAACGTCTTCACCTGGTTTCTTTCCCTCTTTCCACCTCACTTATCTTACCCCAGTAGCTAAGATCAAGATTTTGTAGTTTTTCTTCAAATAAAAGATGTTAATGTTAAAATTTAGATCAAAACTGCCAAAAGCTACAGTTGTCCAATATAATTCTGAGTCAAGTTTTAATGTTTACCATACCTGGATCTGTGTCACTGTTCCTTCAGTAATCTCATCATCTGCCACCTCCGTGGTAGCAGTCATAGTCACCTCAAAGCTCTGATCATTTTCTGAAACTTCAAGAGATGTAAAGTTAGAAGAATAACTAATCTCCAGAACATATGCCATTCACAACAACAATGGCTAATTCTAGCTACAATGAAAACAATAATGAAAAGGTATTTGAACATTTATTTTCTATCATAAAGTTATTATACTCTTGGGCAATACTCTTCCATGTGGTTGAAAGGACAGATATATCTATAACACTGTGCTAATGTGGCAATTTTAAAAAGCTTATTTCATTATTTTAAATTATTATAAATCTACTTTCACATCAGAGTATATGAAAGTAATACTTTTTGTATTTTAATATATTTAGCTACTGTTGCAATTTTGTCCCTAGATGTGCTTCATGTCATCTTTTCAGATGTGGAGATAGATTTATTATGATTCATCCTTATTATTTCAGCTAGTCTCATTTGTGAGAAAGAAAATATATGATCAAGATTAGAGTTCAGCCTATGACCATAAAATTAAGCAAACTGGTCAAGATATAATTTGAATCCATAATCCTGGCCTTGGTAGCAGTTTCCTCTGGCCAAATTACTTCATAAGAAAGTAACTATTTTTACCATGCTGGATCACTGTAATATTTTAAAAATTTCAACTTAGATTTCCTACCCATGGCTCTATTTGTAAAGTGAACCCAGTCAAATTCTTAAATTAACTGACAGCAAATGATAATTAAAGGAAATGAAACATTAGGAGGAAAGAACATTCACTCCCAAATCTTTTTTATTCACTTTCTATAGTCTCATGACAAAAGTTAAAAAGTTTATTTCTTATTGAATCTAATAAATAAATAAATCTGTATGCAAAGTGTACATCTATATATATAGGCACTTATTTTCATGTCGAATAACTGTACTTAAAAGATTCTGACACTTTTCTCTGAGTCAGAGACATTTTGACCTTAAATGATCTGAAAATATGTCCATGGTGAGAACTGATTTAACATTAACTAAATCAAAACTACTACTTAACTGCCTTGTAATCAAAAACTCATGTAAATTAGTTTGATGACCTTGTTAGAATAAGTGAAAGTAAACCTAGTTTAGACTTTACCTAGAAATGCTAGCTCTAGTGTACACATGAATTCTTAAAGTTTATATTTTTAGTAAATGAAAGAATATAGTGCCCTCAACATGAGAGGACTTACGTGGAAGTGCAACAACTGAGATGCAGGGGGTAGAATCCTCAATACTCTGGTCATCCTCAGACGACACACACAGTCTCTTGTTTGGAGGTTCAGTACTATCTTCTGAGTCTATTTCATCAGTCTCTAATAACAAAAAAGATCCAGTGTTCTATTAACAAGCAAAAAGCTCAGGAAAAACAAAACAAAAATCAAGGATCAAAAATGAAAACTAAGACTCAAGGCAAAGAAGATTGGATTGCATCTTCCCTATCCATGTGCCTAAGCTCCCCAAATCCAGGGTGAATGAAGAGCACAGTAGCCTGAAGGCATCTTCTCTACGCTATCAGGGTCACTCTGCTGACCAACTGAAACATTGACAAAAGTGCTACTTCAAAGGACCTCAGTTTGGGGCAGTCTAGCAAATGCTTTACTTAGTCTATAAAGAGAACAGTGGAAATGTATTTATCTAGTTAAAAAGTCAGAATATCTCAGTGTATTATAAACGAGCAGATTAAATGTTACTGCCATTCTGAAATTCCTTCAAAGGTTTAAAAAGGAAGTCCATTTGGTTAAGTTGAAATTTAGAAATTGGGGAGAATCTTGCCTCAACTCTCTATTTCCAATACAAGGTGTTTCTTCCAAAAGACTTAAGCATAGTTTTAAGCTTTAAGAGTTCATTAAGACTTTCTGGATATCCTATACACAAATTATACTACCAGCACTGAAGTGCATAAGAACAAAAGGTGTGTTATGTTTGCTCAGTCATCATGACTAAATGACCAACTTCTGAGAACAATAAGTTAAAGTGGTAGGATAAAAGTCCTAAATAAAATGCAAAGAAACATAAAGTCAAGCTTAATCATGTAAAGACCTTTGTTCCTATTGGGTTAACTTTAAATTTCTGCCTGGATAAATCAGCACTGAGGTGATACGGACCTCACAAATTTAGAGATTAATTATTTAGAGATACTAAGTATCAGTGAATTCTCCATACCATTCTGAGGGCAATGAAGAATAAGGTTCCCTTCTGTGTCCTGGGTCAAAGTCACAGAATTCACAGTTTCTACTGTCACTGTGTCAGATTCCTCTTCAACTGTGCTCATACTCAAATCTGCACAAGAATAGGCACCACATTAAAACCTTTTAGGGCAAGCTCTAGACCAGAGATTCCCAAACTTATTTGGCCTATTGCACCCTTTAAAAAAAAAATTACTCAGCACTCCCCCTGAAAATCTACTTTCTTTAAGCTTTTAATGTTTTTTTTTTTTTTAAATTTGCATAATTTAAAAATATACATATTTTTAAAAATGACTACCTTAAATTTAATAATTTATTATAAATTTATGGTTCCCCCCCACTGAAATTTTGATGATGTAATATTTCATCATGTACCCATATAGTATCATATTGTAAATAAGTCATTACAAGCCCATATTCCTGTCAATGCATGCTGGACTTCCCAACAATGCAAGACACACTTTCCTGCCAACACTTGCTTGTTAAGACCTGTTGGCAGATTTGATCACTGATTGGTTATAACTTGCATTGGAAAATAATGTAATCACTACAACTTTAATTCTGTTATACCACAGATGAAACATGTATAAATGGTTTTTCAAAATTTTCTTCTATTCTCCTTTTCTCTATGCTTTCATTGCCCCCTTATTTTTATTCAATGCCCCCCAATTATACCTGAGGCTACTACCGCCCCCCAAGATTGTTCCAGTCCTGCCCAGGGGGTGGCATCACTCACTTTGGGAACCTATGCTCTAGAAAAAACATGACAAAACAAAAATGTGTCTTATGTTTGAGAGATTTTGTTAAGTGTCTATGTCTCTTATGAAAAATTACAATTGTATGTCAGGTTTCAAAAAAGAAAGTTTACATCTTATTGTGCCTAGTAGGCATTTATTCTCTTGGGTATGAAATGATGGACTACTATTGGGACCTAGCTGGCCAGGGCTAAACTTAGGAGACTTTCCTTTATAAAAAGAAAAGCCCCTTGCATTTTGTAAGTACTCTGAGGCCATCTGTTATTACATATATAACTCTTACAGCTATGGCAGCATTTTTGCAGCTTCTAGGAGACAGAAGAAACCTAAAAGACATCTAGTCCAATTTATTATCTGAGTAGGAATCCCTTCTATAATAATTCTTGACAAGTGGTATCCAGCCTCCTGAAGATGTCAAGTGAAGGGGAAGCCAGCACCTCCTAAAGCAATTTTGAAATATTTGAATTTTTTACCTAGAAGGATCTAAAAATTTGCTTCTCTTCAATTTCTACACATTGTTTCTGCTTTTTCTAATCTCCCTGGTCAAACACCTGAGGGCAGCTATCTGTCTTCCTTAAGCCTTCTCTCTTTAGGCTAAATAGCCTAGATTCATCAAATAATCCTTGAATAGTAAATCACTAATCTTCTCACCCAACCTGGCCATCCTTTTCTGGATATAGTCCAGTTTGTCAATATCCTTGTGAAACCCTCAACTGAAGATAAAATCTCAAAAGAGATTGAACTAGGGCAGAATACAGGATTATAGAACACGATGTTTCTACTAATTTATTCTAAGGTTATATAAAAGAGGCAGAAGCATCATGGCATAGTTGATTGAGAGCTGGCATCAGTAATAAAGACCTGGGTTCAAGGACTGCCTCTAATACATACTGGTTATGTGAACATGGACAAATCACTTGATTTCTTGGTATTGTAGGTCAGTGGTATCAAACTCTAATAGGAATAGAGGCCACCAATTCACCATAAAGATCCCTGAAGGCAGTGAATCGACTTAGTTTTAAAAAGCAATATTCTCCATTTTTATTGTATTTTTATTTATTTTGTTAAATATTTCTTAATTATACTTTATTCTGCTTAGGGACAGACTTGGGAGCATTGAAGGAACCTAGAGGCCTGCCATCCATTTGTCTAACACCTCTGTTCTATGCAACTCTCTAAGATTGTCAATTCCAGAACAGTTGCCAATCTGTATTGTATAGGGAGTTTCCTCACTGGAAGTTCCCAATACAGGAAAAAGTCACAGGTCAGGGCAAAAGGAAAAAAAAAGATTTTTCAACTGTCGTGTCACATTGCTGACATAAAAGGAATCTTCATCTTTTATTCTACTTTAATTCCTAAAGAAGCATACTTGGCAAAGTGCCAACATTTAGTGTCAGGTAGAAGGTAGAGGTTGGGCTGGAATTTGTCCTAGAATGCTTATTGGATAACTTTATTATGTAAATACTAAAATTTAAGGCAATTAAATAAACATAACCTCTTTCAGACCTAATATAATGTAGATATAACATATCATATCTATTTCTTTATAAATATAACCAGCACAATTTATTAGAAAAGATACGTTCTCTGTTAAATATTATCAGATCAAGAAATGTTATTTAGCATCAACTATGTACAAGAAAGTGTGGCCCAATGGATAGAGAGTTAACTTTGGAGCCAGAAAGACCCTGAGTTCAAGTCTTGCCTCTGACACATCCTAGCCATGTGACTGGATAAATCACTCCACCTTTCAGTGGGGCAGGCCATTCTTTAAGATTGCAAGTTGCAGGGAAGGTTCCCATCTGCAGTAGTAAAGGAAGTTTCCTATACCAACAGAACCACAAATTTAGTGCCTAGCTTTAGCCCTGGGTGGAATACACTTCCTAATTCTCAAGTTAACCATTTAGGATAATGCCTTTTTCCAAAGAGGCAAAATGCATTCCTCTAAATCTGCCATGGCAGAGGAAAAACTAATGATTTGGTCTGGTAGAAAGGTATGAAGTCTTAATTGACTACTAATCATTGTTGCTTTTCTAAATTACCTATGGATAATCTATGCTATTTTTGGATCATATTACTAAACCTGAGAGTTGGTATTAATTATGCTACAAAACATTCGTTCCTATTTCTATGGATCTACCAAGGTATTTCCATCAGTAAAATAGGAACAATATCAATTATTCCTATGCCAAGGGATTATATTTGTGTTCAAGATTCTTAGAAAAATTAAATGTACATATGATAAAGCCAGAATTAATCAAAACTAGCTAGAATATTTAATTAATTTGACTTTTCCCCCAACCTACTTTCCAAAAAGATACAAGTCATCAGAAGCTAAGGTGAAACTAGAAATGTGTTTAAATATCAATTTTTAGGTTATCTCTTGGAGTCATGGTCAGCATAGATTTGGAACCAACAACTAGAGAAAGGAATGAAAAGCTTCAAAAAGAAGAGAAAAAGTTGCTTAAAGTTTTGAACAGATTTTTGGGATGAGGAGAGAAGACAGGTAGGTAAAAAACTAAGTTCACTTGGTTTTTAAACTAAGAATGAGAAGCAAAACTTTATTGATACTTTATAGGATCTGTGATTTCATTACAGAGAGTATTTTCCCCAAAACACAGATAATACTTCTATAGACCTCATTTCACCACCTGATGACTAACACTCTGGTAAATATGCCTTTCCAAACTTAGCTAGGTTAGTCCTTAGACCACAGTCTGCTGCCAGTCTCATAAATGAAGACTTTTCCATCTTAGAAGGTCTTACTTTAGAATTCACGAGCAACAACATTTGAGAATACATAGCCACGTCCATATGATCAAGTATCAGTTAGATTTCAATAAATACAAGAAATATAAAAAAAAATTTCCATAGCCATTTATATCCAGTTAGACAGAAGTAATAAGAACAAAAAGAAAAAAGGAGAAAGGAAGCAGCAACGGATATAGCAGAAAGAAGCCTGAATAAGTCAGCAGACCTGGATCTATATCCCAGCTCTGCCACTTAAGAGATGAATATTCTCTGATATGTCATTTCATCTATCTCCATCCTCAGCTTCCTCATTATTAAAAGAAGAAGATGCTAGACTAAATAATGATGGTATCTTCCAGCTCTACTCCAATTACCCTTTGAGGGAGGAACAGAGAAAGTGACTGAGAAGAAAAAAGAATGGCAAAGAAAACAAAACCATTTCTAAGGGTTGGCATATTACTTTTATGGAATTTGAACTTCCTTTTTTATATTATCTGGTTAATCTGTCTTTACAACTCTTTAGATATTAAACATTAAAAGACTGTTTTGAAAGGGTTACAGGTGACAATTTACTGTGAATTATTTATAGTCACCAGAGAGATATTACTCTTTGGATCAAAGGTTGACCATCCCTTTCCTCTGACTTCTACATTTGCAGCATTTTACATGAAGATTCATATTCCAAATGATGCTCTTGAGACCCTATGAGATTCTGAATCAATAAAGAAATATTCAATTGTGTTTACTATGTTATCCTAAGGTCAGAGAGTGCTATACATTTAAAAAGACTGAATAGGAGGCACTGAAAGCAAAAATGTATTAAATTTAATCTTCAAATATTCAGAAAATTGCAGAAATCATAATACATATTCTAAGTACTTGGTTAATGTTTTGTTGTAAAAATTACAATTATACAAATGGATATTTTCTTACTTAGCATGGGTACAGTACATACCTAGTTCCTAATACATGCCTGTGGAATACTGCATGTGTTGAACATAGTAAATCGATAAATTCCATATTAAAAGTAGATTACAGGAATGGTTTTAGTGTGACTAAAACCACAGGAGTAGGGGAGGGTCTTGTCACATTTTTACACCAAACTTACCTAGTCACAAGGTGAAGCAGTTATTGCCCTTGTCATAGATTCAAGGTGCTTTCCCTTTGCCAGTAGTATTACCTTCATGTTAACCAGATTGAGCTTCCTCCATGTTTCTAATTCTGGACCATTCTAGGAGTAACAAGATCACACAGTTAGGCTCAATTATGTTCAAGTTTAATAATTTATCAGGTTCAATGAGAAAGACACATAGATCTGAGTATTAGTTAGCAGATGACATTCCAGCATCAACTATGTGACTTCCCTTGGGTGCCTCTTCAATATGTTAATCATATAAGAATGCTAAAAGTATTATAAATGGAATTTATTCAAATTAGCTATTCAAATTAATCTCTAATAGAGAAAGAACAGAAATTATGAGTTCTACAGATGTTAGATAGGAGGTTTCCTATCCCAATTCTTCTATCTATTAGGAAACTAAGCATTCTATAGTTAAAGTATTCTTTGAAGGGAAAAAAAATTTTAAAAAGGCAACACATTTTATATTTATCCTCCTTAATTTTTTTATGCCATCCTACTCCGCACCTCCACCTTTTTGGCAACACACTATTATCTCTTTATTTCTAACCACAATATTCAATCAACCTTATTTATTAAGTGCCTACTATGTTCCCTATACTCTGCTAAGCACTAGAGATACTAATATAGGCAAAAGGCAGTCCCTGACCTCAAGAAGTTCATAATCAAAGGGAGAAGACAATAAACAAATATGTACAACCGTGTACATATTCCACTGCCCATCTGTGTTATTTGTAATTTTAATTCTGCTCAAATCGTAGTGCTCCCCAAGATGGATAGGACCTGGACCTGTGGTTTCATTGGTATATGAAATTCCTGGATGAGGAAATGCCTACTAACTCTACCAACACAGGTAAGCATCTTCTCTGTAGTTTGGATTCTTAGATGGCTGTCTCTTTAATAATTAATCATATAATATCACAGGAGACTCACTGAAAATAGAGCCATTTAAAAACTTCCTCACTATTTTGTTCTAAGATGACAGAATAAACCAAAAATTGAATTTAAGTTAAGCTTTGTGAAGGCAGAGATGCCACCTATGCTTTTTCTCTTATAGTATAGTGCCCTTTCATGTGGCAAATGTTTAAAACGAATAATCTTAAGTATTAATAAATCAAAAATCATAATCCTCAATAATTTAGTTTTAAAATATAATAGGAGAAAAATACAAATGTGGCATGCTGAGCTGTCCAAATGAGAGACTTGATTTTTATATGGTAAAGTATATTTAAAACTACAGGTAGAAGATCTGTTAGACAAGACCTGTTTATATTGCTTATAAAGGGAAAAATACTGTATTATATAAACACAGGCAAGTACAAAGGAATTTCAGGAAGAAGAGAGCATGAACTGGGACCAGGAAAGGCTCTACAGAGGCTCCTGAGCAGGGTCCTGAAGAAAGCCAGAGATAGGGGTAAAAAGGAGTGAATTTCTAAGGGAGAGGGTTAGCCTATGCTGAAAGCACAGAGACTGGAACTGAAATAAGTTTAGCAAATAGCTAGTTGGCCAGGTTGGCTGGAATAGATTATATGTCAGGCTGAGAAGATAATATTTGATTCTAGAAGCAATTGGATTTTTTTTACTGAGGGGGGACAGGATCAGACTGGTGCCTTAGTAAGACTATTTTGGCAGCTGTATAAATAAGAGAGGGGAGAGACTGAAGGTATAGCAATTAGGAGGCTATTTAAATGAGGGCCTAAACTATCACAGAATAGTTTCCCTGTGAGGGCAAAGAACCTGAGAGCATTGAGGATGCCAGTTCGATCACTTTAACAAAGTCTTTATCAGGGTTGATTATGCCTTTTTTTTTTGAGTTCATAAAGCACTTATTATCAACTACTTATTTTGGCATTTAGTATGTACTGTCCCATAAAACTACTCAGATCTCATGCTTCCTCATCTATTAGAGGCTCTCTAGTTCAAACCCTTTAAGCTGACGGTACCCGTCTCTTAGATTTTTGGAAAGTTCTCATTTAAAACATTCGGTCCCTCTGTTCTCATAAAGCAGGTAGTGAGTTAGGTCAATAAGGCACACTCTCTCAGAGAGCAGGGCCACAATGTTCAGAGGAATTTAAAACAGTAAAGTTTGCGTGGGAGGAAAAATTAGGCAACAGGGACAAAAATAAGCCCATCATTAACAGGACCAGGCGGTAGAGTCATTAATCAACCATGAGGTTGGAAGGACATTATAAAGGGAAAGGGAAGGAAATGAGCATTTACACAGTACCACTATGAACCAGATACCATGCTACGTGCTTATCTCATTTTATCCTCACAACAATCCTGCAAAGTGGATGCTGTTACCTCCATTTTACAGTTGAGGAAACTGAGGCAAACAGAAGTTAAGTGACTTGGCCAAGGTCTAAGTGTCTGAGACCAAATTTGAACTCAGGTCTTCCTTGACTTCAGGCCAAGCCAACAATAAAAGGCAGAGCATTTGTGGGAAGAGTAGTAACAGGGACAAGACTTATGATTTCATTAGGATAAATAACTCAGGGTGAGGAAAGTACCTCTACAAAAGCAGGTCTCTATCTTCTCTGCAACTCTGGTCATAGAAAGTTGCCTGCCTAGAGCAGAGGTGTCAAACTCCAGTGCCCCAAACCAAATGAAAATATAGGAAAAAGCTTAGTAAAAGAAAAAATACAATAAGGATAATGCTCATTTACAGGTTTTGAAGTCAACATGTGGCCCTGAAGGTATCCTTTTCTAACTCAGTTTGACACTACTAGCTTACAGCACAGAGAAGTTGGCTAATATGCCCCAGGTCACAGAACCAGTAAGGATCAAAGTGGGCCTTAAACCTTCGGTCTTCCAGGCTATCAGGGCTGTTCATTTCTACTTTGGATTCAGCTTCTGACACTCATTAGTTATGTGACCTAGAATAAGTCAACTTAACCTCTCAGTATAACCTATAAAACTAGGATATTCATAGCCCCTATATCACAGGACTGTGGTAACTCTTTTTTTTTTTATTAAGAAATACGCAAAGAGCTTTGCAAGCCTTTAAAGTATTGGTAGCTATCTATGTGTGGGAAAAGTAAAAGGTTTAATTTACCAAAGTTGTGAGAAATCTAAGGGGCTAGCCCGTGGATCCAGGGAAAAATGTTAATGAGGTCTCAGACATTTTAGCAGTTTATCTAGCAAAGGGACTAGGCAGTAAGGTGGTGTAGTGGCGCCAGGTCTGGAGTCAGGAACACAAGTTCAAATCCTACCTCAGCTGTGTGACCCTGGGCAAGTCACTTAATCCTTTTTGCCTTAGTTTTCTCATCTTCAAATTAAGCTGGAGAAGGAAATGGCAAACACCCAAATGGGGTCTCCAAGAGTCAGACATGACTAAACAACTAGTAAAGGGAAAAATGGGAGGGAGGGACTCATCATAAGCAACATTTATTGCTAAGTCTGGGGATTCTGCATAATTTGAAATGAATAACGAAAGAAGCAAAAGAACAGGTCCTTATGGCAATGCAACTCTGATTCTTGGTTACACAAATTAATTCCTTTGTAAGCATTTCTAAGTATTAGTAAGACTTGGGCAAGTTTGGGGGAAAACTGTGAACAATTACTGATTAAACTGAGTGTTTCAAACAAGCAGGAGTGGAACAATTCATAACAGGCAATTACTAAGATGCCACCATAAAATCATGCAGGTGTTTTTGCTGATTTTTTTTATGTGACTTCATGCCCATAAGATTACTCCTCTGTAAAATGAAGGGCTTAAATTTCTAGGTCTAACATTCTATAAGATTCTAGCACACTGGTGTCACCCAATTTGGTATTGAATATAAAATCAATTCAAAAGCAATTAATAATATATTTGTGACAATTTGATATATTTCATTTTACATTTAATACATAATTTTAATATAGATATGTTTACATTATCCAAGTATATAGCAAATGGGAATTCTGGGAAGCAAGATTTCCTAATACCCATTATTTTGTAACTGTAAATTTTTTTTGAGTTTTTGAATATTATGAGTTTTTATTTTTATTTTTTTTTTAAGCAATTGGGGTTAAGTAATTTGCTCAAGGTTACATGAGCCCGGATTCGATCCCAGGTCATCCCAACTCTGGGGCCGGTGCTCTTACTCAATGAGCCACCTGGCCACCCCTATTATGAGTTTTTATAATTATAAGCATAGAGGAAAGGAGTGATGAAATTTTAAACTCAAATACAGCATGCAAGAAAGATATTTAAAAAAAAACATTTCTTTAAAACTGTGAAATAATAATACTTTAATTGTTAAAAATGAAGTATATGGGACTGAAAATAAAGCAATCTTTTTTTGGGGGGGGAGGGTAAACCAGAGTCAATAACTTAAAGGCATAACATCATAGCTTTAGTCACGTTTTATCGATTTACATTTATTTACTTGAAGACTGAGCCATATTTATGCGATTCAATTTATTAAAGACTGCCTATAAAAGTTAAAAGCTGAATCTGTACTCACGTACTGAACTTCAAGTGTATATGACAATGCTGAATTGCATGATCTCTGCCCCAGAATAAATTTATTCTTTCAGTTGGCTCACGTTATGTGCCAAAGACAGCTCTATTGTTGTACAAGACCATACTCTCACTATAGGCAGCCAACATACACAAATTAATCAAATGTTGCCTTGAATTGTTACTCAGGTGCAAAAGTAAATGGTAGACTCAAATCAGTAGTCAACAAGTATTTATTATCTACTCTGGATCAGGCACTGTGTTCAGGCTGGTGACATAAAAATCAAACTGAAAATAGCCCCTAAGGTACCTACATTCTCCTAAAGGAGTCAACACACATAAACACATAGTGATTTTATTTCTGGGGAGGAGCATTAGAAGTTGGGGAGGCTGAATCAGAAAAGCTCTCCAGTAGAAAGTGGCACCTGATCTGAGCTCTGAAGTAAAAGAGAGATTCTAAGGTGTAAAAGTGGAGGAGCAGGGTAAAGAGGAATTGCATAGAAGGTACAGGGAACAGTGTATGCAAAGGCACAGAGATGAGAGCTAGACTATCATGTGTAAGAAACAGAAAGGTGGTCAGTTTGGGCAGAGGGTTAGGGGAGAAGTGGTTGGGAGAAATACAAACAGTAGTGTATGAAAGGGAATAAATCCATAAGCCAGAGGTAATGGAGCAATTGAAGTTTACTGAACAGGAGAATAACTTCCTGTAAGGGTTATGGGATTTAAAGATCTTCCATGCCCCATTGCACTTGCTGACGTAGCAGGAAGGGGCGGAGCAAGAGGAAGCGGAAGCCAAGCTAGAGTTCCTACGGTGGCTAGAAGTGGCGGTGACAGCGGTGGCGGCAGCAGCAGTGCGAAGCCCTTTTTGAGTCAGCCAGAATTTCTGCTAAGGACTCCTGCTGAGGACTGCCAGGGGCCGGAGCTGCTGGGAGCACGCTTCCTGGACGCTGGGTGGTTGCTGTGAGTGGGGAGAGGAGGACCTTTGCCTGAGGTACCCTGTTCTGTTTTAAAGGCTTGAGAATGTGGGTGCTTTCTACTTTATCTACCTGTGCCAATTTCATAACTACTCTGATGGCTTTCACTTTCTGGTTTTGGGACTCAGTCTTTTGGTATTTTAATAAATTTTCTAGCTTATTCCCCCATATAGCAAGCCTGATTTATTTTGTGATGGATAATTATATCAGCATATCTGTAATTTCCATAGGCATTGTGAATATGGCATTGCTGATACACATCCTTAAGTCCTGTGTCTTAGGAATATTATTTTTAGCAGTTGTGTACAGGAGGAGACTTGAGGCCAAGGGAGATTAAGAGGCTATTCTAATAGTTCAGGAAAGAGGGGAACAGTAAATAAAAGAATTTCTGAGAGTGAGTAGATTTTAAAAGTGGGTTGAGTCTGGAAAGGTCTCTTAAAGAAAGAGCTTTGAAGGATTTGGAGAACATGAAGGAAAGGGAAAAGTATTCCAGGCAGACAGAAGAACATAAAAGCTCAGAATCTAGAATTCACTTAGCATTTATTGAACACCTACTAGGTATAAAGTTGAGCACTTGTTAGAGAGCTAAAGATGATTACAACATAATCATTGCCTTCAAGAAGCTTATGGATTTGCAAAACATGGCATACTTAAAGGCAACTAGATGGCTGACATATATGGAATAGTCTCCACTGGATAGTTGTGGGAGATAAAGATGGGGAGGGTGGGGCAAGACTGTGAGAACCTTGAATTCCACACTGAAGAATTTGAATGCCATAAGTAATATGGAGCCAAGTAATATGGGTTTGGAGTTGAACCACAGCAAGCAACCATTAAGTCCAGCCCCTACTTGATCAAGAATTTCCCCAACAATATTGCCAACAATCTAGCCTCTGCTTAGAGACTTACAGTGAGGAGTAAAGTCACTATCTCAGAGGCAGTTCATTTCACTTTTGAATAACTTTAATGACTGGAGGAAAACCTTCTTGAAGTCTCAATCTGTCTCTGAAACTTCTACCCACTGTGCTCTTGAGGCCACTTGTGGCCTTCTAGATCCTTACGTGCAGCCTTTTGACTGAATCCGAATGTGTTCTGTAAAATTTGTATTCAGTCAAAAGGTGGTACTTAAGGATCTAGAAGGCCACACATGGCCTAAAGGCCACAGGTTCCCTACCCCTGTTCTATCCTATTAGACCAAATGAAAAAAATCTAATTTCCTTTGTATATGAAAAACCTTCTAATCTTTTGAACAGTGATATCATTTATTTGTGCATTCTTCTCTTATTTGGAATAAACATCCTCCATTATTTTATTAGATCTTCCCATAGTGTATTGTGATCAGTCATCTCATGATCCTGGTCCCTGTACCCCTCTGAAAGCACTGTAGCTTTCTAGAACAAATTCCCTTTAAACATTTTTTTGTTCTGTAAAACTTGGACTCAGTCAAAAGGCGACACCCAACGACCTAGAAGGCCAAGTGGCTTGCAGGTTCCCCACCCCTGTACTAGATGTCCATCCTAAAATGCAGCACCCAGAATTTCAGACTGGTACAGACTGGTGGGGCTTGAGGGGAGAGGAGGAAGCAGGGCTGGAACAGTAGGTTTATATACAAAGTGAAGTTCGGTAAAAACAGTTTTGTGTTACTTGATCTTGCCATTTGCTATATCTTTCCATACAAAGAATCTTGCTACAGTACTGTAGGTTCATTGTTAATGTAAATGATCACCCATCAATGACAACTCTAGGAAAATTAACTACTTATGGGTACAACTTCTACAACTATTACACATAGAAAAGTTACTAGTGTAATGGGAAAGTAAATTTAAAGATCTTCCCTGCCCCTAGGCTAAAGTGCACCTGGAGCCTGGGGTGGGAGGCTTGTTTTTCAGTAGATACTTCTTGATTGGCCAGTGAGTCAATAAAGTTGTTACATTCTCTGAGCCAGGAGAAGGCTACATAAGCCCTGATGTGTAGCTTTGTTTTGGGGCTCACTTTGAGAAGTGTTGTGTGATTTGATATGGATTCTGGGAAGCCGTTGTCCAGAGCCCCCCGGCTTTGAAAAACCCAGATGTTGATTGAGTATGGATATAATGGTCGGCCAGTTTGGAAATCTGTCTACTTGATCTGTTTCTCTGTCTTGATAATTCTGTCTGTATACTTTGAAGTTTGGGGTGCTGACCTCTTTCCCCTGAACGAGGTAAATGATATATGTTTGACTGATTAAAGTAAGCTTGTTAACCCATTTTGAGTTGCTTTCCTTTAACAAAGCAGATCCAAGAACCTGTATTGGCAGCAAACCCTGAGGACGCTTGGGGTGCTTGCTGCTACAACTAGCCACACTGAAATTTCAATGTTGCTGACTTGGTATAATAATTAGCTAAATAAAGAACTTGCATAAACCCCAAAAAACAAGCTATATTGCTTATAAAGACAAAGTTGGTCTGCCGTTAATGTTATCCCATACCTGATGAACCGTTACATAATATCACAGGATAGATTAAGTACTGGAAGGGATTGTAGAGAGGCATCTTAGAGGGTACAGTGTACAGAAGAAATGGAATAAGAGGGCTCTGACAATAAGACATCAGTAACACCCCTATTTCACCTATAAACGTCTCTTAAGAAAAACAGTAAGAAGGTTTCCAGAATATTCATTTTAGACATTAAGTCCAAGTAGCACAGCACAAATATTCACAAGCTAATCCTTTTACTTTAGGACTTTGTGTAATGTAATACTATGCTACTCAGGTGCTAACAAACAGGTGAAACAAGATGCCATCTATTATTTAAAAGTCAGGCTAGCCTCCAATCTAACCAAGATTTTGCTAGAATCCTTACACTGGTTTTGTAAGACATGGCAATTTTAAGGCTACTACTACAAATTCAGGACTTGGAGATCACAGGTTCCAGGTTATCATCCAAACTGCTAGTTTTATATAGGATGCAAAACATCTTCAGTTCAATTTTACTGTAAATTGTAGCAATCAAGATGCACCTTTATAGCTCATGTACATCTTCATTTTACTGTACTTTAATAAGACTTGAGTTCTAGTTCCAGTTCTGCCATACTAGCTGTGTGACCCTGGACAAATTGTTTAACTTCTCTGAGTCTGTTTCATCTGTAAAATGAGAGGACTGCACATAAAGCCTTCTACAATGTTGGCTCTAATTCTATCATCCTACATATTTTTTTGTGCAGTCTTCTGCAAATTAAGCCCCAAGTTTCTCTAGTTTTTATGCTGGGAGTTCTCTATACTGATGCAACTCCAGGCACAGACTAAAAAGAAAAACCTTTGCAAAATCACAGGGCAGCACCCCCATGGAATTCTCCAGTTTCAGCTGCCTTGTCTTCTTTGCACACAGAAAGCAGTAGCTTGGACAGACGTGCTCAATTCCTGTCCTAGAATCACTCCAGAGCCTTAAGCAACCATGCAGGAGACTGTCAAGCTCTGATTCATCATCCTTTTCAGGAATGTTTTCCTTTAAACTCTGGCTGAACAATTTTGATTATGTTATTTTATAAGGCAAAATATTCAATAAAAGATCAACTTTATAAGAAATCATCAATAATCAGATGTCAGAAATGACAAATAAGTTTTACTCCAAAAAAAGGAAACCTTACATGAACATATTCCTAAGAAGGCTGCCCCATCTGTAAATAAAACAAGACACATTAAAATCCAAATTCTCTGCCAGATCTTTTTCGGAAGTCTCTCTGTAATTGTTCTTCCAGAAAAGAAATTAACAGGCATTCCTGTAATAATTTGACCAACTGGAGGAATCAAATTTTTAAACTCCACCAAACTGGCAATTCGATTGACCAACATATTTATTTTAAAAAATCTTTTCTCCACTATTTTTGAATTTTTAAATCCAGTACCAGCCTGAGTAATGTACCTTTAAATGTATAAAATGCTAGATTTTATTTAAAATGTCATTCATTCAAACACTTATTGAGCACCTATTTTCTTTTAAAAAAATTTTTTTTAAAACATTTTTTTGCCTTTTTTGGGGAGGGCAATTGGGGTTAAATGACTTGCCCAAGGTCACACAGCTATTTTTTGTGTTAAGTGTCTGAGGCTGGATCGGAACCCAGGTCCTCCTGACTTCCAGGGCTGGTGCTCTATTCACTGTGCCACCTAGCCGCTCGGAATGCCTATTTTCGAGCCATTACTCCAGGCATCTTAAGAATACCTTAAAAAAAATATGTACCACTATAATCTACTAAGTTAGATTGTCAGAAAACTGCATTTCTTTCATAAGTATACTTCTTAGACAAAGCAAGTGTTTTTAATCACCCTCAAGCAGACACAAAGATTTGGAGTTGGATAGAATGAGAACCATTCTAATTTCTTTCTACCACTTAATGTACACAAAGATAAAGTTGTGAATTTCATAAAGAGGCAGTGTATCTAACCACAATAACATTAAAAAAGAAATGTTATATGAAGATGTTAAACAATGAATTTAGTAATGGAGTAACTAGAGTCTGGTCAGATTTGATGTTTCATTCAATTGTGGTACATCACCTTTCTAAGGTTGAAAAAAAGAAAAAGCAACAAAAATAGTAAATAGATACTCCCTTTTATTAACTATTTGAAAATTAATCTTACAAAAAAACAAAAACAAAAAACCCCACCAAACCCAACCCAAAACTCCATTCCTCCAATCCAAAGCAATTAGGGGTGATTAAGTACCTAATTTATCTTTATTTATTTACTTTCTGTGTGTGTGGTTTTTTTTTGGAGGGCAATTGGGGTTGTGACTTGCCCAAAGTCACAGGGCTAATAAGTGTGTCAAATGTCTGAGGCTGAATTTGAACTCAGGTCCTCCTGACTCCAGGGCCGGTAGTTTGATACGCCACCTAGCTGCCCATATCTAATTTATCTTTAAGACCCTCTGGAATTTCCACCATTAAAAGATTTTTTGAAAGGCCTACTGAACATATCTGCAGTTTTTTTTTCAAGTGTACAAATATTTCAACACAATTTTCTGTCAAACTCCTCTTTTTTTTTTTTAAAGCAATTGGGGTTAAGTAACTTGCTCAAAGTTACACGGTCAGTTTTTTTGGGTGCCAAGTAGCTGAGGCCAGAACCGATGCCGGGTCTCCCCATGTTGGGGCCAGCGCCCTTACTCACTGGGCCACTTGGCCGCCCCTAAACTCCTCTTCTTTTAAAGCTGAAATTCATTGATTATGGGAAAAGACCTAGTCCCAGAGTTATCAGTATCCAGATGACCCTGGGCAAATCACTTGATTTCACTAAAATTCAGTTTCTTATTTGCAAACTGGAGACAGTCCTTGCACCTGCCCAACTCACAAGATAGTTTTGAGGATCAAGTGAGATCAAGTACTCAAAAGTTTGGGGTGGGGGGGGGAGAAACAAATTGCTATGCAAATGTAAGGTAGCAGAGTCTATACTCTCCATAAGATATCCCTAGCTGACAGTTATAAAAGACTTTACAAAAAGGTTTACAAAAACTTTACATAGTTATCTGATCCTCACAATAATGCTTTGTGATGTTGTTGAGTACTTTCAGTGGTGTCCTACTTTCCTTGAGCTCAGAGAGTCTTGGTACTTTTTTCTTTGGAACATAGAAGAAAATCACTGTTTTTTTTTGCCTAACCAAATCTTATTAAAATTTTTACCATCAAAAAGCAACCTACAAATTTTAGAAACTCACAATGGAGTGCTTTTGTGACCTGCCATATTGAAATAGTCTTAGTTTTCATGACCACTGGAATTTTGAATTGTCAAAATCTGAAAATCACCTGAGGAATATTTTGGTGTAAGATTCTGATTTCCCATTTTTTACCAAAAAGCAACTCAGTCATTTTAAGAACTAGGCTATCTGTACCATCTGAAAAATATCACTTTAAATTACTTATGTGAAAATTCAGGATTAGTATACAGAAAAAACCCCTAATTTTAGATTTTTTTAAATTTAAAAATACACTTGACTTCATCAGCTTTTGAACTTAGAGTTGAGGAGCTATTGGGTAAACCCAGAAACCTTGAATTGCTACAACTCAATGGAAGACACAGACCTGAAATCCCCACCCCCCCAAAACCCAACTTTTTTTTTAAATGTGAGGTCCAAGTCCCCAAAAGGGGAAGTGGTATTGATATGGAAGGCATGGGCTGGAATCCCACCTTTGATTCTTATATTACAGTTGCCACCCTGTGAGCAAGTCACCTCGTATTTCTGAGCTTTGGTTTCCTCACCTGTAAAATGTGGCTAACTGTAGTACTAACATGAAGGTGATGTGAAGCTCAAATACAATCTATAGAACACACTTTAATTATATCAATGCCGTTCCTTTTGAGGGGTACCAAAGCAAATTAGGGAAGGCTCCACAGATGAGTAGGACCTTTAAAGGAGAATAAGGGGAGCTCAACAAAGAAGAAAAAGAGCCTAATAGCACAGTCCGGAATAGTGAAGTGATAGGAAATTAACAAAACACTGAATTTAAAGTTTGCCACCCAGCTCAGGGCATCTGGGGGGTACAGTGGATAGAATCCCAGGGCTGGAGTCTGGAAATCCAGAGTTCAAATCCTGACTCAGACAATTACTAGCTGTGGAAGTGGGCAAATCACTTAACCCTAGTTGCCTCAGTTTCCTCAACTGTAAAATGAGCCGGAAATGGTAAACCACTCCATTATCTCTCTCAAGAGAACCCCAAAATGGGGTCATGAAAAGTCAGACACAACTGAAACAACAAAAAAACTTAGCTCGACTTCAACATACAGAGTATTGGTATCTCTTAAGATAGTAAAAGTTAAAATACAGGTACCATGGATAGTGACTCTGTTATTCTGTGCAAAGTAGGGACTTCGGGTAATTTATTAAACATAAACAATATCATTAAAATTAAAAAAAAAAACCATGGGTGGTAATTTATTTTAATTACCTTAAACTTGTCAACATCTCTAATTGGTAAAAATTGCCCTTTCTACAGTGAGTAGGCTAGAATTTTGAGATGAAATAAAAACACACACCGATTTTCCCATTACGTGACTTGACTATTTCAATGACATCAAGGTGTTTTATACTAGTTAAACATCTAAACACAACACCTTTTATTGAACTTGCAGATGTACTGGGTAAGATTATAGACTTGGAGCTGGAAGAACCTTACAGGTCATTTGGTGCAACTCCTCCATTTGACAGAGGAGAGAGAGAACACCGAGGCCCCAGAGGTTAAGAACCATGCCTAGGATGATACTGGGTCTCGTAAACAGCAGAGTCAAGGCTCCAAATCCAAACCAGACTTTCCGATTCCAGATCCATCCAGTGTTCTTTCCACCTTTCCAAGGCCTGCCACCCCCACAACGCGGCGACCCTGATATTTTTATTTGCCCCAAATGAAAACAACAACATAGACATCCCGTGCTACAGCTAAATTGCTTCTTCGTGAAAGAACGTATTTTTATTTTAACGGACTATAAACAACTCCTTCATGAAAGAACGTATTCCGATTTTTAATGAACTATATATACAGCAAGTACCAACAAGTGGCATCTTCAATTCTCAGAAATGAAGTTTAAAAAAAAGTCAGAAAGGAGAACAGCTCGTCATTTTTCAGCACAATAGGGGTCTGGACTTTACATTCCTCCCAGCCTTCTCCTCTAATTTAAGCAACAAAGTTGGGGGGAGGGGAGGGAGCAGCAGCTAAATGTTTGAGGATCAAAGCAGGGAGGGGGACGTCTCTACCCTCGACTCCCATTAAACGGGGATCAAACGTCCCGATTCTCCCGAGGCGCTGAACTCAAAGACAGCGGCGAGGAGCACTTCAGAGAACAGCTGGGGACCGGAGGGGGCTCAGAGGAAAGGGGGAGGGAGGACCCCACCCCCAGCCAAACCTACACTAACTAGGGCCCGGCCGCCTCCCCGCCAGGAGCGGCCCCCGGGACCCCGGCTCTGGAGCGGGGGCCCGGGCGGACAGCTCCGCGTCCCGCGGAGGCCGGCGTGGCCAAGTCTGCCCCGGAGAGCGGGGGGGGGGGGGGGGGGCGCGGTCCCCAGGTAAAGCGGCCGGGGGGGCCCGGGGGGCCCCCCGCGGGGGGGAAAGGGGGGGGGGGGGGGGGGAGAGGGAAGGGAGGGAGGGGAAAGGGACGGGGAGACATCAGCACCCCCCGCCCCCAGCTCACCCCCTTTTACAAAAAACATAAAGCTAACCTAGAGAACGCGATCACCCCAACCCCCAGACCCTCCCCCCAGGGGTCCCGGCGCCATTTGGACTCCATCGAAGCGAGCCGCCGCCATTTTCCGCCTCCGTCAGTAACGCAGAGGCTCCTCCGCCTCTTCGGCCGCCCGCTTCTCATCCCCGCAGCCCCAGCCCGGGGAGGGAGGAACTGGCCCTGGCCGGCGAGGAGAGGGGAGGGGTGTGGAGGGGAGGGGAGGAGCGGCATGGGTGGAGGGAAACCTCCTCCAGCCGGCCCGGCCCGGGGCTCCCCCTCTCCCGCCCTCGCCCTCTGCACCCCCCCTCCCCACCCCTCCCCCAGGCCGCAGGTCCAGGGCCCAGAAGGGCTGAGGGCAGGGAAAGGGGGCAGGGGCAGGCGGCCAGGGGGCCGGGCGGACAGAGCTGCGCTGCGCGGGGCGGAGCAGAGAGGCCCCGGCGGCGGTTGGGACCTGAAGGTTCCATCGCACTTACTTCCTGTTTTGGGTCCGGGCACTTTGGAAGAACCAGGATGGAGGCTCCGAAAAATACCAGGATGGAGGAAGCAGCTGTGGGCTAGAGCAGCCGCGGCCGGAGAGAGAGAGCGCGACAACCCGCCGGAAACCGGGCCACCGCTCCGCCCCGCCCCCAGACGCTCTCCTCTCCTTCCCCTCCCGCCTTTCTCCCCTGTTGCAGCAGCCACTCTTCCCTTCTCCCCCTGCTGTCGTCATTTCCGTCCGGCCACTAGAACGTCGAGAAAGGGGCCGCTGCTTTTCGGATCCCCTAGGTCCGAGGGGCTGGGGGTGCGGGCGGATGGGTCTTTCCCCTTCTTTAAACTCCAGGCCTCCCCTTTGGGAAAAGCTTCCTCCAGGCCAGCAGCTGGTGCTCCCTCGGGCAAATGGGACGGGCTGGGACGGCCGCGGTGTCCCTGGGCCCCAGGGGTGGCGTGTGCAGTGTGCGGGGATGGGATGGAGGAGCCACGGAGTGGGACAAAAAGGGAAAGGAGAGCCTGGGGTTCTCCTTTGTGGTGGAAGGACATGAAAGATTATCTAGCGCAGGGGGCCTTAAACTTTTTCTTGGCTAGGACCCCATGTGTATCTGGTGAAGCCTCCCTCAGAATAAAGCTTTTAAATGCAAAAATAAAACGCCCAGAATTACAAAGGAAACCGCTTCTGTGCAAGTAAAAGTGTAATTTCATTTTCCCCATCTAAGTTCCTGGACCCCCTGACATCTATTCACAAACTCCAGCTTAAGGAC
>NW_027186523.1:18572655-18604890 GCF_028583685.1 Petaurus breviceps papuanus
ATCTAGTCCAGTTCTGTTGAACTGGTTCTGTTGCTCTCTGGGAGGGTTCTCCTGTCCCACCCCTGTAAATAACGTTTTGTCTCTGACACAGAAGAGTTTTTAAAAACCATGATGGTGTTGCCAGGACATGAGCAACAGGGTGGCTCTTGGCAAAGGCAGCATTGGTGTGGGAAAGTAATGGCCAACTATGAACTGTAAGTTTGAGAGTGCTGTCATCTGTTAGTTGAAGATTGTGACTGCTATCTCTCATATGTCCCTTCGAGGTAGTTAAGAAGAAAAAGCAATGAATGTAGCCCAATTTTCTTTGAAAAACTACGTAGATAAAAGTGCAGATTTTGACATCTTATGAGCTGGTTTTGAATCCTGTTTCCCCCAATTACTGTGTGGCCATGGGCAAATCACTTAACCTCTTAAAGTGTCAATTTTTCTGTCTTTACACTGCCTACCACATTGACTTGTGAAAAGTACTTTGTGAACCTTTGCAAACTCAATCTAAATGTGAATGATCTGTGAATGATCGTTCAAACATATTGTAGTTATGTTAAATATACTTTGTATGGAATATATTGAAAATGACCCTTGGTATCTATAAAGTGTAATAGAAGTTAACTTGTTAATTATACTTTAAATCACCTATAAGTTCTGAATTAGGATATCATGAGATTTAGGGAAAAAAAAAACACCTGATTGTAATAGCAATACTTTCATTTTAATGAGAGTCAGATACTAACCTGGCTAAAAACATCAACTTTTAGTAACTATATTTCATAGAACTCAATTTTCATCACAATGTCTGATAAATCCTCCACAGGGTCTTACCCTGATTCCTTATGCTGCTAGTGGAACTTAACTTCTGACAGCTACTGTCATGCTGGAAATGCTTCTAGAATGATATCTGCAAAATATTAAGTTTGCCATCAAAAGACCAATCTGACTACACAGGGTAATGACTAGTATGCTGACCATTAGGTGGAAAATATGGCTTAAGTCTGAGAAATAAAAGAAGTCACGGGCATGTAGACTATTCAAAAGTTTCATGCATAGATATTATGAAGATAGAACTCCAGAATTGAGTTGAAAATCACTGTGGACACAGCACCAAATAATATCACAAAAAGTGAAAGTCTCAGCACTATCTCAGCACTCAGAAACATTGTTAGTTACTAAGATGGGTGTAATTTATAAATCAGCTGTATACAGATGAACAATTAGAACAAAAGTCAAGATCAAATTAGAAAAAAAAGATAAGGAGATACCATATACAGATTGTAATAACTTCGATCTAAACTCTTCAAATGAGTCATATAAAAAAATGGGAAATGGAAGATGACAATGGCACTAATTTTGATTATCACCACTTTCTGTAAACCTTTGAACAATATATGCAGTAAAGAAGCCATAGGAGTTCAGACACATTTACTTAAGTAAGTCAACACATTTATTAAGCCTTTACTATGTGCATTGTGATAAGTAATAAGGATGCAAAAAAGGGGCAAAAACTTGGTTCCTACACTCAATGAGCTTGAATTCTAATTGGGGTTAGATAACATACAAAAAGTTATACATATAAGATATATGCCATGTAAATGGAAAGTAATCACAGAGAAAAGCCACTAACCTAGTGATGGGGGTCAGGAAATGTCTCCTTGAAGAAGGAATTTGAACTCAGCCTTCAGGGAAGCTAGAAGGCAGAGGTGAAGAGGAAAATTATTTTCAGCATGAGGAAAAGCCAGTGAAAAGGTATGGAGTAAGGAGATGGAGTGCTGTGTGTAGTGAATAATAATAAATTACAATAATAGTTAACATTTATATTACTATATACTTGGAGCTTTACAATTATTTCATGTGATCCTCACAAGAACCCTGAAATCTATCCAAAATATAGGAGCACCTGAAAGGGTGGTACTATTATTTTCCCTATTTTACCAATGAAGAAATGGCAATAAGATCAATGTAGCTGGATTGTAGGGTATATGGAAGGCAATAAGAAGTAAGAAGACTGGAAAGGTAGGAAGACTACAGTTAGTGAAGAATTTTAAAAGCCAAACGATTTTATATGGAGTTAATAGGGAGCCACTGGAGTTTATGGAGCAGGGTGTGTGTAAGTGTGTGTGTGTGTGTGTGTGTGTGTGTGTGTGAGTGAGTGTGTGACATAGACCTATTATCTATCATAGCTATTAAATCTTCTAGAGTATTGCACTGGGTGGAGATGGAAGACAGGTTCCTTTTTATATGGTGCTGTTTTTTAGGTGCTCTCAATTGTGCATGCTCTTTTTTATCTTTTAAAATATTTTTTTTTAATTTTTAGTTTCTAACATTCACTTCTATAAGATTTTGAGTTTTAAATTTTCTGCCTTCCCACCCTTCCCCCCTCCCCAAGATGGCATGCAATCTGATATAGGCTATACATCTACAATCATGTTAAACATATTTCCACATTAGTCATATTGTGAAAGAAGAATCAGAACAAAAGGGAAAAACCATGAGAAATAAAAAACAAAAAAAGAGAAAATAGTATGCTTCGATCTGCATTCAGACTCCATAGTTCTTTCTCTGGGTGTAGACAGCATTTTCTATCATGAGTCTTTTGAAATTGTCTTTGATCATTGCATCGCTGAGAAGAATTACATCTATCAAAGTCAGTCATTGCACAATGTTTACCGTATACAGTGTTTTCTTGGTTCTGTCCACTTCATTATCAGTTCATGTAAATCCAGGTTTTTCTGAAACCTATCTGCTCATAATTTCTTATGGAATAATAATATTCCATTACATTCATATACCACAACTTGTTCAGCCATTTCCCAATTGATGGGCATTCCCTCAATTTCCAATTCACAAAAAGAGCTACTATAAATATTTTTGTGCATGTGGGTCCTTTTCCCTTTTTTTGTGATCTCTTTGGGTTACAGACCTAGATGTGGCATTGCTGGATCAAAGAGTAAACAGAGTTTTATAGCCCTTTGAGCATAGTTCCAAATTGCTCTCCAAAATAGTTGGATCAGTTCACTACTCCACCAACTGTACATTAGTGTTCCAGTTTTCCCACATCTTCTCCAACATTTCATATAGTATTTTATTGATTGCATCAAGCCTCAGAACATTACAAAATCTTACTGAGATCCATGACAATTTAAAAGCAATCAATATTCTATTCTGGAAAAACTAGGGGGAAAATGTCTACTTCTAGATCATTACCTGTATTTGGAAAGCTAGTCCATTGAATGACTACATCAGGATTTCGGATAGGCACTGCAGATTGGTAGATTAGGCCAGGAATTAAATAGAAGGAAGAGAAAAATCTTAATTGTACTTTTAATAATTATAAGCTGTCTCCAGAAATAAGAGCCTAGTTAAATATGAATATTCTCTTGATGTTATATGATTCTGAATACTGGAATATAACATTTTTGGAAGAATCTGAGTGGCAAATGACCCAAAGGGTGTTGGGGAGATGTATGATGGGTGCAGGTAGGCTGCATTATGTTTCTATTCCTTCCTTCCTTCCTTCCTTCCTTCTTTCCTTCCTTCCTTCCTTCCTTCCTTCCTTCCTTCCTTCCTTCCTTCCTTCCTTCCTTCCTTCCTTCTTTCCTTCTTTCCTTCCTTCCTTCCTTCTTTCCTTCCTTCCTTCCCTTTCTCTCTCCCTCCTTCCTTTCCTTTCTTCCTTTCCATATTTCTAATGATGATTTAAGGATATGAAGTGCTAAAAGGGATAGTATAATTACTCTCTCACCTCTACTCTTTCATCTCCACCTCTTAGTTTCTTTGACATCCTTCAAGATTCACTTCAAAACTATCCACTCCTGCAGGCCTCTCATAATACTCCCATTAGCTAATGCATTTCCCCCTTAGAATCCTTTCTCTCTATTCTGTAAAAACTTGTATTTACCCCACTGTTTAAATATTGTCTCCTTCTTTAGGATGTAAACTTCTTTAGTCTGAGGACTCAATTTTACCTTTCTTTGAATCCCCAATCTGTAGCACAGTATCTGGCATATAGGTATTTGCTTAAATATATATTGACAGAATGATGAGATGGAGCATTCTCATAGCAGGAGATAGGAGATAATAGATACACAGATTAAAGGCAATGCTGGTACTAACAATACAAAAAAGACCTGGTAGAAAACCAGCTCATTAGGTTTCTATGGGCAGTCTTTAGGGGCAATGGATAAGCATCCCACAAGATGAGGGGGTGTGGGTGGTGTGTGGCTTACATCTATGGAAAGAATCCTCATATTTATGGGATCTCAATCCATTGAAGTAATTCTGATTCCTAAAACTGGTTTTTTTCTCAAGACAAATGTTTAAATGATAGCGTCAAAAGGACATGTTTCTAACTTGACTATTGGTTATTTGAAATAAATCGGAAAATTCAAATCCTCTAAATAGATTAGAAAGGTGGTTTTTTTTTTTTGGAAAGTGATTTCCCACCCTTATATCTTTGTTTACACTTTTCTCAAAGTGTAGAATTTCACGCCCCTACCTTTTGAATTCTTATCTACTCTTTAAAGCCCTATTCTAATGTCACTTTTTTCCACCCAGAAAGTCTTTTTGATACCCCACCCCATCCCTCAGTCAGTTATCACCTTCTTTCCTCTTTCTTCTTCCCTCTTCTCATACTTCACATAGCAGTTTGTTTCTAGCTCTCTGTGCTCTTTTTATGTATTGGTTTTATTATAGTTGTTTGAAGATATGTAATAAATCCATCCTAACTTAAGAGGTAAGAAACACATTTTACAAACTCTTTGTTTAAAGGCAGTCAACTGTTAACTACCTGAGAAAGTAAAAGACATTTTTTTCAGTCTATCTGAGAGAGTTTTCCACCTCCATTTGGGTAAAATATAATAAGGAGGGAGGGAGGGAAACAGAGAGAGAGAGAGAGAGAGAGAGAGAGACAGAGGGAGGGAGAGGGAGAGAGAACATTGGGAGAAAGATGTGGACTAATGTAATTTTATTTTTTTTTAGTTTTTAATTTAATTTAATTTTTTGATTTATTGGTTTGTTATTTTTTTTGGAGGAGGGAAGGCAGAGCAATTTGGGTTAAGTGACTTGTCCAAGGTCACAGAGCTAGTAAGTGTCAAGTGTCTGAGGCTGGATTTGAACTCAGGTCCTCCCGACTCCAGGGCCAGTGTACTATTCACTGCACCACTTAGTTGCCCCTGGACTAATGTCGATGGTATTTAGTTGAAACTCCACTAATGGGACAATCCTTCCTGTGTTTGTGGACAGATTTCAGGGAATTTGTGAAACTGCATGGGAAATTTGCACTTTTATTCAATATAATTGGTTTATTTTGTAATTATATACATTTTATTCATTTAAAAAGCATCCTGAAAAGGGTTCAAAGGCTTTCGTAGACTTTCATGGCACAGGCACAAAAGTTAAGATTTAAAGAGACAAAATTGACAGTGTTCTAATCCTAAATGGATAACTACTTTGTTCTAGTCATCAACAGGCTCTCTGATGTAAGCACCTGAACTTTTTGAGGGAGTTCCAGACACAGAAATGAAGAAGGTAAAAACCCTATAGCGTCACTTGTTCTGAGATGATATGCAGGGGAAATGCTGTATGCATGTTGTAGTTCTGACACTCATCAGGACAACTGACTGGCTACATCTGTCAGTGAGTCAGTTACCTATTCTCAGCTCCCTAAAGAGCTAAGAAATAGAAGAAGCTAGTAGAAATGGAAAGCTGAACTTTGGGAACTGGCATGTTATCAAATGGAAGTTGTAATCTGTGATACACAGTTACTAATATGATCTGATATTAGTATGGTATTTTCTTTTAATACTTAAAGTAAACAATCTCTAAAGCATGGGTTCTTCATCTTTTTTTGTGTGTATGACATGGATCTCTGATGGTATGGTAAAACCTCTGGATGTCTCAGAATAATATTTTTAAATGAATGAGATAAAATAGATTGGATTAGACAGAAACATGGCACAGTGGATAGAGTGCCAGGCCTAGAGTTAGGAAGACTCATCTTCCTGAGTTCTAATCTGGCCTCAGATACTTACTGACCCTCAGCAAGTCACTTAACCCTGTTTGTCTCAGTTTCCTCATTTGTAAAATGAGCCAGAGAGGGAAATGGCAAACCACTTCAGTATTTTTACTAAGGAAACCCCAAATGGTGCCATAAAAAGTCAGACACTATAACTGAACAATAACAATATATATGTTCATATATTGTCTCTCCCATTAGATTATAAGCTCCTCAAAGGGTGGGACTGTCTTTTTGGAGAAAGAAATTGCAAACTACCACATTATCTTTGCCAAGAAAATTCCAAATGTGGTAATGAATTGTAAGATAGGACTGAAAAATGATTTAACAACAACAACATATTGAAATAAAGATGTGATTTTTTCCTCATCCAAGTCCACTGAAGAATTCCTTTTCTAAAGTTGTGACCATGATAGAAATAATTTGATGAAACATCTAGGATAATGTGAAAGGGGTATGACTTTAGATATGGGAAAAAGTCAAGGTATTTGATTCATAGATACAAACACAGATCTCTAGACGAGTAGAAAAAGGAACAGGTAATACAACTTTGTGGAAACAGCAATTACAGGATTTGGCAATTGATTGGATATGTGGAGTGAGGGAGAATGAGAAGTTGAAGATGCCACTAAATTTATGAACCTTGGTGACTAGGTGAGTGTGCTAGGGGTGGTGAGGGGGGAAAGGAGGGAGTTGTTTTCCAAAGGGTATTACACAGCTGCTGCTGTGGGTGCTGAGGTAGTGGTTAGGTTATAATGGTCCTTAGAGGCCCGCATCTGACTTAAAAGGAGGGGAGAATACTGAGCCTTTCAGTAATAAAGGTAGGAGCAGAGTTGGGGAGAGTTCTAAGGTAAGGGTAGGTGTGGTTGTGTTGGATACAAGCTTCGTGATTGGCTTTTGTGGCAAGAGTGGGTATTTGACCCATCTCAACCACACACTCTTTGGGTTCAGGCCATCCTTCCTCCCCTGGACCCTGGTTCTACTTTAGAAACCAATGTATCAGAATCTAGGTAACTTGATATAATGGGTGAATACTACCTGTCTTTAGTCCTGATTGACAACAGATAGATTGGCTAATACTCACAGTTAGATATCTGGTGGTTTCATGTCAAGGATTTTTTTTTTTCTTCTGGTTGCTGCTTCCAAAGGTGCAGGCAGTTTTGCCTTTCTCATTTCCTTCACCTGGTCAGGTGTGTGCATAAATATAATTCTGCCCTTTTGTACTGTTTAGTTTCACCAAAGAGAAGGAATACCACCAGGCTGTCTTAGGAAATCTAAGCAGCTGGAAGGGAACAAGTAGGGGGTGGCTCAGTCCCAAGTGTCATGTTCCCATTTTTCATTCACTTTTCTTCTCTCTCCCCCTCCATCTAAGTCTAAGCCAAGTATTTATTTAATCAGCCCTCACTGATTTTTTTCTAGCAAAATCCCATTAATTGTCCACACAACTTACTTTGCACTTTTATGTTACTTGCTATTATTTATCTTTTTATATTTGTGTTTTGTCTACCCAACTAAAATTTAAGATCCTGTAGGTCAGAGACCATGTCTTGTATTTTTATATTTGTGACAACTCCTTGTTTTTATCGTTTTTGAAGTAATGCTTTAGAGATAGAAACTTTTCATTACAACTGACAGATGTCTTTATTATTTAGGGATATCTTTTTTTTCCCTCTCTCAGATTGGTAGTTACAATATACTCAAACATTCAAATGGATCTGCGATTTCATCATTTTGGGAGTTCCCTCCAAACAGCCCATCTCTGCCTGCTCATCCTGTGTGACTCATGTCCCTATTCTAAAAGTTCTACCAATGTCCTAGAAGCTTTTAAAAAAATTTCTCCCTGCACAGAGGGGGTACTAGTGAAGCCATTTGGGTGTCTACTTCTTATTCCTCCTTCTTGTCTTCTTATTTTTCTCTCTTAGAGTTTTTTTTTTTGATGATATCCTTTACTTCTGTGATTAGGAGTTCCTTGGCTGTATATTGCAACCTTCTAATCTCTTTCTTGTAATCCTTTGCATAGTGCCTCATCTTTAGTTTTTTGGAGACCATGGTATTCAAGGTGATGCAGCTGTATTGTAACACTGGTAAAAGCTGTTATTTAGTCAATTAGTCATGTCTGACTCTTTGTGATCCCATTTGTGGTTTTTTTTTGGCAAAGATACTAGAGTGGTTTACCATTTCCTTCCCCAGTTCATTTTACAGTTAAACAAACTGAGTCAAACAGGGTTAAGTGGCTTGTCCAGGGTCACACAGCTAGTGTCTGAGGCTGAATTTGAATTCAGGTCTTTCAGACTCCAGGGCCAGCACTCTTATCCCCTGTGCTGCTTCCCATTCACTGGTAAAAATATTTGTATGAAAAAAATAGGCCTCTGCTATTTTGGGAAGTTAGGGGTTAGTAAAATTGCTTTGCAATTTCCCAAAAGCAGTCTAGCTTGCTCTCTTCCTTTTCTGTTCTGGGTCTAGCTCACTGTCCATCTATATTATCTTTCCCAGATATACATCTCTATCTATCTATCTATCTATCTATCTATCTATCTATCTATCTATCTATCTATCTATCTATCTGTCTGTCTGTCTGTCTGTCTGTCTGTCTGTCTGTCTGTCTGTCTGTCTATCTATCTATCTATCTATCCATCTTGTTGGACAAATTCTATAGGGTGTCCACTCAGATGCATGTTGAAATTTGATCAATAGACATTTTTCATCCATGTGGTCCTTCCTATGTGGATGAACAGGTCAAATTCCCTTGAGTGATGACGAATCCCTTCCAGAAGGTTCTGTAATATCTGGGGGCCTGATCAATCAATATCAGTGAAAAGCAAGAGAATTTTGGAGAATCTCTCCTCTGCTCAGATTCCGTACTAGATCTCTTCTATCTCAGTAACAAATACTTTTGACAAACATTCATTTCTTGTTTTATGCCTCATATGATGTTTGTTATTAGAAGGTCATTGAACAAGGTTATTTCTGTTATACCTTCCAAAGAATATTGAATGAGACTGATAAATGGACAGGAGATACCTTGTAAAACAGCCTCTAAGGCAATGTATTATTCTATTGAATTAAATATATATTTTTTCATAATCAACAAACACAATGGGATATTCTATTCTCCGTGTCTTTTAGGCAACTATGATAAGGTAAAGATGTGGTCCATTGTTGAGTGTAGTTTGTGAAAGCCTGTTTGTCTCTTAATAATACCCTCACTGAGAATATTTTTGGTTTGTGTTTGGATGATTCATAAAACTTTTGCCCAGTAGTAACAATAATCGATGCAAAATAACTAGAGTCTTGAATTTGCCAATGACATGATATATCTAGCTTAAGGACAAGTTGCAATCATAATTCCTTCTATTTAACAGTACCAACAAAGGGATCAAGTGCTTTGAAAACCATGAGTAAAAGGTTCTATAACCTCTGAAAATCCTGACATGAATTCATTCCCCCTTTCCTTCTATTATCCTTTATACCAGTGGTCTCCAAAGCTGGGATCTGACCCCAAGAGTTTGTGTGATCATTCACTGAGATGGAGGGAAGATTGGTTGTTATCCCATGTTTTTCTCAACAGCCAATCATGGGGCTTGTCTCCAACACAACTACACTTGGACTGCTTTATCAGTGACCCCCCAACTCTAGTCTCTCCCACTACTATACAAGCTTCCAGCTTCCTGGCTTTTGAGACAGGAGTCAGGCTCTGAGGTCATTTATAACCTAACTGATACTGGATGCTCACAGCGGCAACTATGCAGGTGCCATTGGGAAAATTCCTTCCCCTCTCACTGCCCCTCCAGCATTCCATGCTCTCTCACCCAGATAACCTCATCTTAGGAACTTGTACCCAATGGAGGCTCTGCCCTTCCTCTCCTCCACTGATCAGTGAATAAGAACTCTGTTCCCCCTCTTCCTAACAGGCAGGGCATGAGGATGAGGTTGAGCATACATGAATGGGTTATAATGTGCATTGCTGATCTTACATTTTCTTTTTCACAAACTCATACCTCTCCCAAATTTCTTTATTCCTGTAGAGGGCACCACCATCCTTCTGGTAACCCAGGTACACAACGTCAGTGTTGTCTTCAACTGCTCACTCTCCCTCATCCCACATATCCAAACACCTGCCAAATCTTGCTATTTTTTCTTGCACGATATCTCTCATCTCTGTCTCCTCCTCTCTAATCACACAGACACTCTCCCACTTCAGGTCCTCATTACTTCTCACCCAGACTATTACAATAGCTCCTTAATTGTTCTCCCTTGCTTAAGTCTCTTCTCTCTCCAATCTATCTTTCACACAGCTTCCTGATGATTTCATTCCTAAGTCAACATACAAATAAAAAGGGTTATACGATACCAAGTTTAACACAGAATTTCTTTTTTAGGAAGGAAAACTCTCCTAAACAATAATAGCCAGATCAGATAGCGCTCATTTCATTTGGTTCTCATGATAGCACTGGTAAACTGTGGTCTGGAGTTACACAAGCTAGTAGGAATTTGAAGTCAGAATTTGAGCCAGAATTTGAACTCAGGTTTTTCTGACTTGAAATCACTACCCCACCTAGTTATCTAATGGGGGTTATACCCCTTAGAGGTTTCAGCATACATTAAATAATAAATATATCTCATCTTGCATAGGATCTTGACACATCACTTAGTGTTAATTCTATGGGCAGAAATTCATACAACAATGGCATCTCAAATTGTGAGGTAGGTTATAACAGTAACAAAAATTACTGGCTAAGACAAAACTCACCCATAACATGATGAACTAAATGGCTGCTGTCCTAGGACAAGACTAGCTATATTGGGATAGGTTAAGTTTAGGGTGATAAAATTTTTGGTTGAAGCAAATCTTGAAGACTACCTGCTAAGTAATAGTGGAGCTGTAAATTGTTTCAGTAGAGGGAGTGTCAGACTTTGAGGATTCTGGGAAAGAAGGAACAGCAGTATACTTGAAGTTAAAGGGACTTTCAACTGTTGTTAATTCCTAGACCTATTTAAGAACATTAAAAGTAGCCTTAGGAATGTTGGTTACAAATTGGTAGGAAATTGGTCCAACAGAAGGAAGAGAGGAGTTTGAACAAGGAGCTATTGTATGTATTGAGTCATTGGGAGTTCATAAGTCCTTGTGGCTTAAAAGTGGTAGCATATGAAGAGAGGTTTGATCAAAGGAGTTTGGAAAAAAATAGAGAGAAGATGGGGAAGAAGAGAGGGGTAGATTCAGCAAGAATTTACAGGAAAGAAAGAGTAACTGAGAGGGTGAGGGCTAGGCCAAGTGTGTATTATGTGTGTCCCAGATTAGCACTGAGCCTGATAAGAGGACTATATGCAGGACTATGGGTGTTAGTGTCCTCTCTACACTATATAAATTCAGTGTCCTGCAAACCTTGGTCCTACTTTAGCTTGTCTATCTCTTAGTTCTCTAAGAAAGATCTTTCCCTGCTGAGATTCTGGTTCTGAATTATCTCTTGTGGCCTTCCAGAATTAATTGACAAATAGCAACTGGCTGGTGACATCTTGCTGTCTTTAACTTATACTCTGAAGGAGGTTGCACTGCTATGTTCCAGTGGCAGGCAGAAGCCTCTGCACTGCTGGGTCTTCGGTCTACCTTTCTTTGGTAACACATTGCTGCTATTCCAGATGTAGGTGAAACAGATTCAGCTAGAAAGGCCAGTCTGTGAGGCCAGATGGTACAGCTGATGGAGAAAATGAGATCCTTTGGAAGTAGACCAATAGTTCTATTCTTGGTCATTCTGTTAAGCCTACCTGAGTGATGTCCAGGAAGACCCTAATAGCTGAAGGGATACCAATAAACTTTAAACTACAGTTGCAGAGCCTTACCTCAGATCAAGACAGAAGGGTATTCGTGATTTCTAGTCTGGCTGAGTCAGCAGCTTGCCTACCCCATTCCTGACCACAGATAGTCTCCTCCTGGACAACTTTGAACAATTCCTAGGGGAACCATAAAGAAGGTTTGGACATCTCCACCAGACAATGAGATGCCAATGACTCAATCTATTTTCCTCTTTGGATTCCTATTTTAGTTTATCTGCTTCTCTGTTAATGTGAATTTTCTTTGCCTGTCGACTTTTATTCTGAATTATCTTTTATGGAGTTTGATAATTAAGTCAATAAGTGGATGGAGAAATAGTAACAAAAACATGGTCAGAGTCATGGACCTTCTTACCTTGACCTTGCCACAAAATGTTACAACCACTCTCCTTTCCTCTATCAGTTTCTTTTGGACATGATCATATACAAATCAGTAGTAAATCTGAATTAGATATCAGACTGGGTGGCAAATATCTGTAATCCCAGCTACAGAGAGGCTGAGATTGACAGACCTCTTAAACTCTGGAGTTCTAAACTGCAGGTAGGCTATACCAATTAAGTATCTGCACTAAATTCAGCATTAATATAGTGATTTGTAGGAATTAGGAGGCCATCAAGTTGCCTAAGGAGGGGTAAAAAGGCTCAGATTGGAAGCAGGGTAGGTCAAAGCTCCCATGCTGATCATTAGAGAGAGAGAGAACAACCCACCAAATAGATTCTTGTCTTTACCACTTTTACGTCCTCAGTTAGTGGGGCAGTACATGACAAAGGAGACTCAGGAGTAATCAGACAGGTAGGAGGAGAACCATTGTGACCAGTGTTCCCAGACAGGAGAAACTATCCAGGAGAAAAGAGTGGTGAACAACCTTTACTGCAGAGAAGTCAAGAAGTAAAGACAAGCGAAACAAATCCATTAGATTTATCAATTGAAATTTAAATAAGTTTTGAACTTTACCCATTATTGTGAGTAATTAATGTACACCATTACTAGTCATAAAATAACATTTTTCTTTATTCATTCATTCATTTATTTATTTATTTTGGTTTTATTTTTTTTCCATTTTTCAAATGCTTTGTTAACTTCTGATTTACATCATTCATTTCCTCCAGATTTTGAGTTACAAATTTTCTCCCTGTTTTTCTCCTACCCACCACCCCGAAATAGCAGTCCCACACCATATCTCCTCCTCTAATCTGCTCTCTCCCATATTTTCTCCCATACTGTAATGTAATGCCAAGCAAAGGCAACTTCCCAAGGTTCAAAATACCAGCATAGGTGCTCCCCATTTTATTCAGTGACAAATTAAGAACAGAGAGAATCAACATATAGCATCATTGAAAATACAGCATTTACTAAGTGTGATTCAATAATCTCCAAGTACTACCCCCAAATGTGATTTAATCAAGTACTACCCCACCCCAGGACATTACATTCAATTTAGTCCATCACAAAGCCCCTCTTCTCAAATGGAGATTAGTTTCCAATCATAAGTAAAGTACATTCATTTGTTCAATCACAGAACACAAAAAGGTAAAAAGTTTTCCACCCCTGGATCACAATTGAATCTACCCCAGAGTTACAACAAACTTAAGCACAGCACTTAATACCCAAATGGAGGCCTTTTCTTCATCTTGACACAGGCAAGTTCTCAGCAATCTTTGTTCCTGGGGAGACAAAACTTAGCAAGGCCACAAGATACATTGCCAGTCTCTTCATTAATTCATTCTCTGTCTGCAGAACAGTCCTAGGACCCCTGAAAACATTAGCAAAACCCTCTTCCAGGATTTCTGTAAACATACAACAAGAGAATCCTTCTTCAGGGCTTCTGAACCAACAGCAAGGTTCCAAGAATTCTGCAACAACAGCACTGTCCTTCACCAGTGGACAGAATTCATTCTCTGTCTGCAGAACAGTCTCAGGAGCTCTGAACCAACAGCAAGGTTCCAAGACCTCTGCAACAACAGGACTGTCTTTCAACAGTGGACAAATCTGGCAAAACAACATCAAAACAGACAGACAAAGTACCAGCATAAGAGTCATGTCTCCTCAGTCCTTGGCAGCTCTGGGTGGCAGCTCTCAAAAGTCCTGGGCAATTCAAAGTGGCCCTCAGCAATCCTTTCAGTCTCTCTCTGCCTCCAAAGGTGCTGCTTCCAAAAAAGTTCTTCTGCCTCTCTCTTGTGTCTCTCCAAATCTATGTCACCAGCTCCTCCCAGTCCAGCCCTCTCTTTTCACGTCAACAAGTCCATCCCACAAGTGGTATTAACAAGCTCTGGGTTTTAACACCAAAAACCAAGCCAATACAGGGGGATCTTTATATTCCATTACTATTACACATACCCCTTTCAGCTTTTCCAGTAGGGCAAGGTATATCTCTATGCCCCAGTGCCTGTATATCTTATTTCCCAATTACATGTAAAATAGTATTAATAATAGTATATATGTATATATGTGTATATATATACACACATACACACACACACACACACACACACACATATATATATATATACATATATTTAAACATTTGATTTTAAAACTTTGAGTTCCAGATTCATTCCCTTCCTCCCTCCCTCCCTTGTCACCCATCCTTACTGGGAAGATAAGCAGTTCAGTATAGGTTGTACATGTGTAGCTAATGCAAAACAATAACATGGTAGATATATTGTAAAAGACTGACTATATTTCCCTCCTTCCTCTCCCACCTCCCACTCATTCTATTCTCTACTTTGATCCCGTCCCTTTTCAAAAGTGGGTGCTTCCAACTTCCCTCCCCCCCAGTCTGCCCTCCTTTCCATCATCCCCCCTCTCATCCCCTTCCCCTCTACTCTACTGTAGGGTGAGATACCCTATTTAGTGTGTATGTCATTCCCTCCCCAAGCCAAATTCAATGAGAATAAGGTTGACCCATTCCCTTTTGCCTTCCTATTCTTCCCCTGCATTGTAACCATTTTCCCTTGCCTCTTCTGTATGAGATAGTTTACCCCATTCTGTCTCTCCCCATCTCCTCTCATTATATTCCTCTCTCACCTCTTAATTTCACCTTTCAAGTATCATCCCTTCCTATTAGATTGGTCCTGTGCCCTCTATCTATGTATACCTGTAAACATATATACACACATTCACATATGTATTCATATGCCCATATACCCTCATATATAGACATATATATATTTCTATTCCCTTCAACTATTTTCATACTGAAAAAAGTTTCATCAGTTACAATTATTGTTTTTCCATGTAGGAATGTTAATAGTTCAACTTTGATAAGTTCCTTATGATTTCTTTTCCCTGTTTATCTTCTCATGCTTCTCTTGCTTCTTGTATCTGAATGTCAAATTTTCTATTCAACTCAGGTTTTTTCATCAAGAATGCTTGAAAGTCTTCTATTCCACTGAATGACTATATTTTCCCCTGAAACATGATACTCAGTTTTGCTGGGTAGGTAATGCTTGGTTTTAATCCCAGCTCCTTTGACCTCTGGAATATCATATTCCAAGCCCTTTGATCCCTCAGTGTAGAAGCTGCCAGATCCTGGGTTATCCTGATTGTGTTTCCACAATATTCAAATTGTTTCTTCTTGGCTGCTTGTAATATTCTCTCCTTAATCTGGGAATTCTGGAACCTGGCTATATTATTCCTAGGAGTTTTCTTTTTGGGATCTTTTTCAGGAGGTGATCAGTGGATTCTTTCAACCTCAATTTTGCCCTCTGGTTCTAAAACATCAGGGCAGTTTTCTTTGAGAACTTCCTGGAGGATGATTTCTGGGTTCTTACTTTGATCATGGCTTTCAGGTAGTCCAATAATTTTTAAATTATCTGTCCTGGATCTATTTTCCAGGTGAGTGGTTTTTCCCCTGAGATATTTCACATTGCCTTCTATTTTTTCATTTGTTTGTATCTGTTTAACAGCATCTTGATTTCTCTTAAAGTCATTAGCTTCCATTTGCTCCAATCTAATTCTGAAGCATTGATTCTCCTCAGTGAGCTTTTCAGATTCTTTTTCCATCTGGCAAATTTGGGTTTTTAAGGCATTCTTCTCCTCATTGCCGTTTTTGAGCCTCTTTTGCCAATTGAGTTAGTCTGTTTTGTAAGGTGTGATTTTCCTCAGTCAGGCTGTTGACTCTCATTTTGTAATTTTCTTGCATCATTCTCATTTCTCTTCCCAATTTTTCCTCCACTTCTCTTATCTGCTTCTTAAGGTCCTCTATGGCCTGTAACCAGCTCATATTTTCCTTTGAAGCTTTTGGTGCAGGAGTTCTGACTTCACTGTCTTCCTCCTGTTCCATTCTTTGCTCCTTTTTGTCCCCAAAATAGGAGTCTAGTGTTGGAACCTTCTGTCTGCTTTGTTTCCTTTGCCTGCTCATGTCAACCCTCAGTCACTTGACCCCTGGGCTTTTTGCCACAGTAGGACTATGCCACCAAACAGGGGAGATTTTGTCCCAAACGCTGGGGTTTTCTTAGCTGCCAGAGGTATTAGATGGGTGCCTTCTCTGATGCCTCCACACGCTCTGGCAAGCTGGACACACACCCCAGGACCTCTACCCTAGACTGCAATCCAGATCCAAGAAGGTTAAAGCAAGAGTGATTACCCCTCAGACTGGTTGCTTGGTCCCCCTACACTCTGCAGGCAAGGAGCTGAAGCTGCCACGTGGTGCTGGCTGTCTGTGCTGGGTGTTTCAGCGGCTTCTCACCCTGGGGTCAAAAGCTGAGGCACTCCCACTTACTAGGTCCCAAAGTCCAGACTGCACTGACCTCTCACTTTGTCCTTCACATCTATGTGTTGATAATTTTGGAAATGGCCCCAGCTGCTGCTGATCTGGAGTCCCTCTGGCCAGCAGCTAGTCAGGCCCTCCCTGGGGCTAAAACATCCAGCTCATGTGGGCCTGGGCTCAGCTCCCAGAGCACTGCACTGGCTGATTCCTGCCAGCCTGCTGGGTTGTCCTCAGTGGGAAGTTAGCTTCTGTGTTTCATTTTGTGGGTTCTGCAGCTCCAAAGTTTGTTCAGAGTCCCCTTTTTACATTGATTGGGGAAGGTGGAAGCTGGAGCCACTTGGAGGTCCTGCTTCTATTCTGCCACCTTGACTCTGCCCCAAAATAACATTTTTCTTTTCTTCTTTGACTTATGTTTGTTAAAAATTAGTCATTTCAGAATTTTCAAAACTGCCAACTTCCCCTCCCCTTGCTACTACCATCTATTTTTCATTAGCATGTTGTTAAACATATTTTTAAATTCAGTTCTAAAAGCATTTATGGAACTCCTACTATGTGTCCTACTCTGTGGAAGATACTGTTAAAGCCATTTGCATAAGACTCTTCTTTGTTGGAGATTGATTACTCAATGCTTCATTCCTGTGTGAGGGAAGGCATTGCTGAGAGCCTGAGAGAAGAGATTCTAGTCTTCCAGAGAAAGATTCTGGGAAGAGTCTTATTTATAGAGGAGCCAGCACCTCAATCATGTTCCTATTCCCAGAATACTATACTAGAGACTTTCTCTGAAAAGAGTCTGAAACCAAATGTTTTCATTCTTGAAGCTATAAGCCAGAAGACCAGGGCATCTCTTCCTGGGACTTTTGAGTAATCATTATCCACTAATTAGAAGTCATATGTAAGTGATTCTTGATCTGCTGCGAACCCGTGAGGGAGTGGTGGGGTGGGAGAGAGGGCTTGATGCTACTGTTCCAAAAAGTGAGAGCAGAAGTTTTGTTAGATTTCTATTTAATGAGCATTATAAGGACATCAAAAATGCTTCATCATATTTAGTGAAAGGGACTGGACATAATATTTAGATTCCATCTAAAAGAAGACCTATTATTATAGTATACTAGGCTTAACTGCTTGTCTTTTTAAAAACAATTATTTCCATTGATCCTTAGCTCAGGACCTCATTTCATTTTCAACTCTTCTCCTAATTGGCTAACCATTCGACTGTCTACCTAGCCATTTGCTCTGCCCTGATTTATGCCCTGACTTAGAAGTTATTCAATTTTCAGTTCTTTTCTGTAGAATTTCAGCCTTTGAGTCCTTAGAGAAAAGCACTTTATCAAATTTCTCTTCTCTTACCTGAAGCTCCCCAAACTCCAGTACAATCTTGGTGAAACATAAGAATATAGAAGGATAAAGTGTATTTCAATATAGCTATAACAAGTAAGTCCAAATGATAATATTATTATCGAGATTGTGTTTTATGTGGATAGGGATTAATGGAGAACTGGAGAGATTTTTGGTTTAACACAGTATATGTTAACCAAATCAATAAAACGCTGCCCCATGGGCCATTTCCTAGGATATGGGAATAGCTTCATTATGCATAATCACATTTTATGATTATTTTCATTAAAATAGCATTATCTCTGGTTCTCTCTGGTCCCAGGGTCAGGAAGATGCCAATGTCATGATAATAACACTAATTTTTTGGGGTGCCTGATTGTATTTCTACTGAGTATTCATTGCCTTGTTAAATTTGTCCTTTGCTGGTTTCATCATGTATATGATCCAGTCAGTTTCTCAAATCAGGCTAAATCTCATTTTCATTATAATCAGATAAGTTGTATTGTTGAACATGAGTTTGCCTTTACATGGCAGTTCAATCCTTTGTCAAGAAGTTATCTGACAGAGAAATATCCTATATTAATGTGACTCTTGTCAGAGGTTCTCATAGAATGAAGGGTCAGTTTATTCTGGGGATATCTTACTTCTTTGGCTTATAGTCTTTACTAAGAAAATCTGAGAAAATGATTACCTGATACTGATGTGTAGTTTGAAAACAATCCCGCTTATGAAAACAGTTTCCATAATTAAAGGAGAGCTTTATTAGAACATCAAAGAAAACAAAATACTCTTCATTAAACAACCCTCTCCCAAAGATCTATTTATAGCCTCTCCATCACTTATGATCCCAAATGGGAATGTTCAAGTAGCTGCTCTCAGCAGGTACTGTCAAAGTTTGGTCTCTGTGTGGCTCCTCCTTTAATTCCTGGTCAGTTTGTACTGCACTTCTGAGAGGTCCCAGAAAGTGGCACCAGACATTTTTCACTGTAGTCTTTGATTTTAAAGAGAGAAGACTTCCAGAATTTCCCTAAATGAATAAAAGTTGTGTCCATATTATAGCTCTTTGCTACGTGTGAGGTTACCAAGCTTCTTCTACTATCAGTTTCTGGGTTTCTTATCTTCAGGACTACATGCATGCTCCTGCTTTCTAAGATGCTGTGTTTAGGAAGCTGATTTCTCATATGGACAGGTTGTACTCAGCTAGGAGGCTACCATGCAAAAACCAGGTGAATGCCATCATTCATTCATTCATTCATTCATTCATTCATTCATTCAACGAGCATTTATTAAACACTTTGTGCCAGGAACTGTGATAGATCCTGGGTATACAAAGACAAACATGAAACAGTCTCTCTGATATTAATATTAATAAGTTAATATTAAGTCTATTCTCTGGATTCCTAGTGTCTAGAGCTGAATTAAAATCTATTGCCCAAAATGATTGCCTGATTTAGAAATATAAATTTCCATGGTTGTCCAGGTTGTAATTCGAATGAATTCAAGTAAGAACAAAGACTAAGTAAAGCAGGCAATGCCAATCCTTTCCACTCTCTTGGCCCATTTTTAAACTTTTATTATGTATATGTCAGCAGCAAATCCCTTGACTTTGATGCTATATTTTGGTCAGTGAAAAACCTGTCTCCTTATGTGTGTGAGAGGCAATAATGTGAGCATGAGTTACATTGAAAATAGGCTTATGATTTTGATTTGTGATGAATTTTCACAAATCTCTTAGAATGTATTTCTAAGCAGTTACATGTGAATATGTTACTGCATTAATGCTGTTATGTACCTCATTTCTTTCAGGATCTGTGAATTCATGAATGTGGGGTCTCCTACCAATATAGACTACAATCATTCTATACATTAAAGACATTTGAGTTGCGTGTCCCTATCTGGTGATGAATCTCTCTGTATCTAGACTGGTTTTTGTATGGCAGAAGATAGTTGATTGTATTGCTTGTACTTAGGCTCTTTCTAGCTCTTGATTACTGTTGCTTGTGTTTTTCTTGCATGGTCTTCAGGAATTCAGGGCTACCTGTTAGTCATGAAGCATCAGGGTAGGACTTTGGTGGAGGAATTCTCTTTCTCTCCCCCCCCCCCCTTCTGTATATCTTTTTCTCTCCCTCTCTTTCTCTTTCGGTTTCTCTGTATCTCTCTCCTTTTCCCTCTCTCTTTCGGTTTCTCTGTATCTTTTTCCCTCTCCCTCTCTCTATCTCTGTCTGTCTCTCTCTGCCCCCCTCTCCGCCTCTGTCTCTCTCTCACCCCTCTGTCTCTCTCTACCCCCTTCTCTGTCTCTTTTTATATAGTATGTGAGAAAATACCAGTGCTATTTAAAAAATGTTACTAAATTATAGTATTGTATCTTTATAAATAAGCTTACATCCCACGTTTGCTGAAGGAAAAGCACAATTCAAGCCTTTTATTTATGGGTTTTTTCCTCCTCCTGACTTCTTTATAATATGGTAGGGTGAGTTAAAAGGATAAAAATGAGATGAACCTAAAATAGGCAACAAATGCTGTTGGTAGGATACAAGTATTGTAGGATTATCTGATACATTCCAGGACTTTTGTATTATCCCTATGTTCACTTTGATGGTATGTTCTGATCTCTGTAAAAAAGGGGAAAAAAAAGAAAAAAAATGTTTGATTTTGCAACTCTTTTTTAGGTATAGGGAAAAGTCTAGTAAAATATTAATGTTAAAAATGGACATTTGAGAAGAAGCCTGAAGTATTGAAAGTGCAAATTCTTCTTGGGATGCTACATGTCTGCAAAATATTTGTTGTTATTAAGTTGTTTTAGCTGTGTCCAACCCTTTGTGACTCCTTTTTTGGGGGTTTTCTTGGCAGAGATACTGGAGTGGGTTGCCATTTCCTTCTCCAGCTCATTTGAAAGATGAGGAAACTGAAACAAACCAGGTTAAGTAACTAGTCCAGGGTCACACAGCTAGTAAGTTTCTGAGGATGGATTTGAATTCAGGTCCTCTGGACCCAGGCCCAGCACTCTATCCAATGCACTACCTAGCTGTATTCTGCAAAACTGAGGCTGTAATAACCTGTGGGGGATAAAAATTACAGATTTATCAGAAGTCAAAAGACTCCGGTAGGGATAGATTGCATCATTTTGTACAAAAATATAAAAGCCATATCAAACTAATGTCTGGCTCAAAAAAGAGTGTAATGCTAATGAAATAAGAAGATCTTCCCTGTCCATTAATAGGCCTATGTGGCGATGTGTCCCCTTTTCCCTTGGAACAGGAGCCGTGTTCCCAGATCTAAAGGTACACAGGTATTTCAATCATGGATGTCTTGCTGCTTTCACAGCTGTGATATATCCTGAGTCACACAGAGCCCATTGGGGGAGGAACTTGCCTAAGGAGGAGTTTGCTTATAGGGGGAGGTTTGCTTGTAGGAAGGCTTTCACACCTTTTGGTACTAATATTATAATTAGGCACTGAGCCATGAGGGTTGTGGGACCTTCTGGCTCTGAGCCTATTAGTTGAAAACTATATATGCTGGGAGGTTGGTATTTTACTTTGGGGGTTCACTTATGAAGAGGATATTTTGATTCCCTGGACAGGACTCTGAGTAGCTGTTTGTTAAGAGCCCCCCAACTACTCAGAGGTTTGTTCTCTCCTGGTTTGGTGGTATATGTAGGTGGTTGTATTACTTTGTTCAGAGTAGGAGCCCTGTGTATTGAATCTCTGTGCTAATTTCTCTTCTTGTATTTTCTACTTATCTATTGGCTACTTTTCTGTAATTAAAGTAATATTGTTAACCCCTTTAAAGTTGTTTTTCATTTAGAAGAGCAGATCAAAGAACCTGTGTTAACACGTCATCCTGGGTGTGCTAGGGTGCTTGCTTCTATATAGAGGTAGAATGGTCATGTTGCAAGAGTGAAGTGTCATTGGTGGATAGCCTAGGTGCTACATTAGTCCCCATGTAATCAAATGGCAAAGGCTTCTATTTGGTGGACCTCCTATGGAAAATGTGTATAAGAGTTGCACAGAAGGTGTGTGTGGATTGTGACCTAGATTGCTAGAGGGAGTATCCTCATAGATGAAATCACAGCTCCATCGAAATACTGAAGTGTATGGGAAAAGAAAACACAGTAATGAAAATAAAATTTCAACACATAGGAAGCAAAACACAGTCTTACTCAGTTCCTAAAAGTTGTGAATTATGTCATAGACACATAAGGAAGGTCTGTATACATACTCGACCACACAATAGATCGGACTAGGGAACAGACAATTTTATTTACTTGATAAGTAGAGTCATATATATATAAATTGTTATATAGTTATACTAATCCATTCTTTCTTTTATTTGTTTGAAATATTGCATTGCTAAAGCAAATTCCTACTACTTCTTCTGAACTTAATGGGTAATCAATGAAAAAAGGCTTGTCAGAAAGTTCTATGTGGATATGTTTGTGTATGTCTTCAATTGTCTACTCTTTGTATTTCCGTTATTTTAATTTCTAATGGTTCATAAACTTTTACTAATACTTTTCACATAATGCGAGTCCATCATGGCCTATTCCTCATGTTATGATTTAATTAGTGGCTTTTTTCCTCTAAAAGTTATATGGAGTTTGTGTCATTGATACCAAAGATGACCAGTAGGGAGTTAGAATACATTTTGATTAGAAGGAATTGGGATGAAAAAGAAACTTTTGCCATTACTTCTGAACATCAGGAAAGATAGCTATAATGTTTATCACTACCCAAAGCAGGATTGAGTGATAGTCTATATTATATAATCTTTAAATATTTCCAGCATTATGTGACACCTATTTCTCTTTGTGTCTATACTGGAAGGACAGTACTCATTGGTTAAAAGGATGTGTTGTCTCAGGAGGACCCTCTGTGTTATGTTGAATCAACAGCTGAATGATCACCTTTCTCCAGAAAACAACACAAACCCAGCACTTCGTGTTAAAGTTTTCATTTTATTTATGTGGTTCTGATACCTGTTTTTCTCCATCAGTGCTTCCATTATGTCTGTCCTGTTTGATGATAAATCTTCAGCAATAAATAATTTTGTAGTTTAGTTTATGTGAACCATGTTGCTGTTTGCCACATTTGGTCAGTATCCTCAACCAGAGCACTCTATTATTAGCTATTATTATTATTAATAATTTATTATCATTATCAGATACCATGCAAAAGGAAACTGCTGGAAAGAATTCAAAATCACTAAATTCACTGAGGCTTCTTTATTAACAAGTCAGTACAAGGCCATATTCAATATCATTTTTTACTAACAGAGGCTAAGGAAAAGTTTACTGGGTACCTAAAAATATAAATAACCAAAGGATTGCTTCTAACTGTGGTTCTAGGCTTTCCCAAATGGAGCAATGTTTTCAAATGCCCCAGTATTGTCGCAGCCCTGAGTTAGAGTGAATAAGAAAATATTTAGGTGTCTGGTGTTCAAGTGAGATTTGATAATTATATCTAATTATATGAGCTGGGTTACTTTATTCCCAATGGGAGAGCTTCTTCACTCTGTATTATCTTGTATATATTCTCCTATGTATACTTTCTCCTATTTCTGTTTTTTGTTATGGATTTGGATAAATTTTTTTGAGAACAACAAATATATGTATTTAAAATTAAAAGCACTTTTTACATATCATTATATTCTTTCTTTTTTTTCTTTTGCCTTTTGGAAGGCAATTGGGGTTAAGTAACTTGCCCAAGGTTACACGGCTAGTTTTTTTGTGTGGGTGTTAAGTGTCTGGGGCTGGAACCAAACTCAGGTCTTTCTGACTCCAGGGCCAATGCTTTACTCACTGCGCCACCTAGCCGCCCCTTTACATACCATTATAATATTACCATTAGATATATTTCAATGAAGGACCATATCTTTCATGGCAACTTTTCTTTTTTGCTTGGCCTTAACTTTTAAAGATTTAGTATATGATATCCATATATGTGTCAGTACAAATATAATCTTTAAAAAAAGAACACTTTTGCTTCCCAACTATGATCTGATATTTAAAAGATTTTCAAGAGCCATTTGAAATTACTGCCAAGAGAACATTTATATTTGTGCAAGCATCCCAGCATCTCCAGGGACTGCCAACACAGGCTCTTAGATCTGCTTTTCTAAAGGAAAGCAACTCAAAATGGGTTAACAGTCTTGCTTTAATCAATCAAACATATCATTTACCTAGGTCAGGGGAAAAAGTCAGCACCCTGAACTTCAGAGTATACAGAGGTTACAAGCAGAATTTACAAGAAGACAGAGAAACAAACATATCAAGCAGACAGGCCTCCAACTGTCCAACCATTACATCCAATTACCAGAGAGGAAGCATCAACATCTGGGTTTTTCAAAGCTGGGGGCTCAACGACTGCCCAGAGTCTCATCTGGTCAAATCACACAACACTTCCCAAAGTGAGCCCCAAAACAAAGCTTCACATCAGGGTTTATATAGCCTTTTCCTGGCTCAGAAAATGTAACAACCCTCTTGACCCACTGCCCAATCAAAAAGTATCTCCTGTAAAACAAGCCTCCTACCATAGGCTCCAGGTGCACTTAAGCCTATCAAAGAGCGTAGGGGCAGGGAAGGTCTTAAACTTTCATTCCCATTACAATATTTGACATGTTTGCTCCAGAATTTAATTTTTTGTATGAAAATTACAATAGCATTTTCCAATTAAAAGTTTTTTTCTAAAATTCCTGTTATGTTTCTGCTATTTTTCTTTTTTTAACCAAATTTTCTTTTAATTAGGGATTTAACATACATCAACAAACATCTTTCTTGAAATCCATACATCTGTTAATACCACCCTCTTCACAATCTTGTCACATTCATCTACTGACCACCTGGACACTTCTTCCTCTTGACTTTAGTTTTCTCTCCATGCCATCCTGGTCATCATCTTTGATAACTTTAATATTCTTTTAGATAACCCAGCTAACATCCTTTACTTGCAAATCCTTTACTAAATATCATCATTCTTCAGATATCTGCCTGAATCTTGTTATCTTTTGGAACTGATCCACTTCCAAAACCTCAAAACACTGAGTTTTTTCACATTGACTATTGTCTTTCTTACTTTCTATCTTTCCCTGTTCTTCACTTCTACTGAACTTAACTCTTCTGGTCCTTCAGGACATCTTTACTCTTTCAACCCATCATCCCCAACCTGACTATACTTCTTTATTCAGCCTGGAGGTTAAGTGATTTGCCCATGGTGCCACAGTATCAGAGGTAGAATTTGAACCTAGGTCCTCTGACTCTAGAGCTAGTATTGTACTACCCTGTCTCCCAACGAACTTGTGGAAAAGGGTGTGGTTATTTTGGGGAGGGAGTTGGGAAATTTCCATCATTTACTCATAAAGTAATAGAGGTGCTCATGGCAAGAGGTGGGAGGACAGAGATTTATGTTTCATAAATTTATGTCCTTATAAAGGAATTACTGATATATAAATTATAATTTCCTTCTTACCTAAAATTATCAGTTTATTTACATGGAGCTTGAGAGGAGTCATTCATAAATGGATTAGAGATTTTATAGGTAAGTAATAATAAATCCTTTGGACAAGTGACAAATTAGTAACTAGTAACTGCTCAAGAAGTGTCTTGAAATACTCTAAGAATGATTGAAGAGCATATGTTACTTATCTGGACTGCCAGCACAAAGATGAGCTGTTGAAAGAAATGAGATGTTTAACATTGGCAGCAAAATCTCAGAATGCATTCAGAATAGTAAAGCTCTGACAATGACAATAATAAAGTTGAAACAGTAATGGAGTGTAATGGTAATGGTAATCTCTCTTGCTTTCACCTGCTTGGATCTGGATCACTGTTTTGGGTGGAGGTCCAGGGGTATGTGACCAGGTGCCAGAGTCTGTGGAGGCTTCAGAGAGGGCACCCAACTAATAGCTCTGGCAGCTGCAAAATCCCCAGCAATTTGGGACAAAGCTCTCCTTTCTGGAAGCAGAGTTCTACTGTGGCAAAAAGCTCAAAAGTCAAGTAATTGAGTGGCAACATGAGCAAGCAAAGGAAGCAAAGCAAGCACAGCAATCCAACTTTAGATTCCTATTTTGGAGACAAAAAGGATCAAAGCATGGAACAGGAGGAAGACAGTGAAGTTAGAACTCCTGTATCAAAAGCTTCCAAGAAAAATATGAACTGGTTACAGGCCATAGATGAGTTTAAGAAGAATTTTGAAAACCAAACAAGAGAAGTGGAGTAAAAATTGGGAAGAGAAATGAGAATGATGCAAGAAAATATTAAAAAGAGAGTCAACAATCTGACTGAAGACAATAACACCTTAAAGAAATAGACTAACTCAAATGGCAAAACAAGCTCAAAAAGGCAATGAGGAGAAGAATGCCTTAAAAATCAGAACTTGCCAGATGGAAAAAGAATCTGAAAAGCTCACTGAAGAGAATCATTCCTTCAGAATTAGATTGGAACAAATGGAAGCTAGTGACTTTATGAGAAATCAAGATACTATTAAACAGATCCAAACAAATGAAAAAATAGAAGGCAATGTGAAATATCTCATTGGAAAAACCACTGACCTGGAAAATAGATCCAGGAGAGATAATTTTAAAATTATTGGATTGCCTGAAAGCCATGATCAAAAAAAGAACCTAGAAATCATCCTTCAAGAAATTCTCAAGGAAAATTGCCCTGATATTTTAAAACCAGAGGGCAAAATAGAGGTTGAAAGAATCTATCAATCACCCCTTGAAAAAGATCCCAAAAAGAAAACTCCTAGGAATATTATAGCCAAGTTCCAGAGTTCCCAGATCAAGGAGAGAATATTACAAACAGCCAAGAAGAAATAATTTGAATATTGTAGAAACACAATTAGGACAACACAGAATCTGGCAGCTTCTACATTGAGGGATCGAAGGGCTTGGGATATGATATTCTGGAGGTCAAAGGAGCTGGGATTAAAACCAAGCATTACCTACCCAGCAAAACTGAGTATCATGTTTCGGGGAAAATATGGTCATTCAGTGGAATAGAGGACTTTCAAGCATTCTTGATGAAAGAACCAGAGTTGAATAGAAAATGACATTCAGATACAAGAAGCAAGAGAAGCATGAGAAGGTAAACAGGGAAAAGAAATCATAAGGAACTTAACAAAGTTGAACTATTTACATTCCTACATGGAAAAATGATAATTGTGATTTATGAAACTTTTCTCAGTATGAGGATAGTTGAAGGGAATATAAATGTATATATATAATGTATGTATACATACATACATATGTCTATATAGGAGGGTATATGGGTGTATGAATACATATGTGAGTGTGTATATATATGTATACAGGTATACATAGAGGGCACAGGATCAATTGAATAGGAAGGGATGATACTTAAAAGGCGAAATTGAAAGGTGAGAGAGGAATATAATGAGAGGAGATGGGGAGAGACAGAATGGGTTAAACTATCTCATATAGAAGAGGCAAAGGAAAATGGTTACAGTGGAGGGGAAGAACAGGAAGTCAAAAGGGAATGGGTCAACCTTACTCTCATTGAATTTGGCTTAAGGAGGGAATGACATACACACTAAAGAGGGTATCTCGCCCTACAGGAGAGTAGGGGGGAAAGGGATGAGAGTGGGAAGGATGGAGGGGAGGGCAGGTTGGGGGAGAGGGTAGTTAGAAGCACACACTTCTGAAAAGGGACAGGGTCAACGTAGAGAATAGAACAAGTGGGGGGCAGGATAGGATGGAGAGAAATATTAGCTACACGTGTACAACCTATATCGAATCGTCTATCTTCCCAGTAAGGGTAGGTGACGAGGGAGGAAGGGAAAGAATCTAGAATTCAAAGTTTTAAAATCAAATGTTTAAAAATATTATTATTATTATTTTTACATGCAACTGGGAAATGAGATATACAGGCACTGTGGTATAGAGATCCATCTTGCCCTACTGGAAATTTGGAAGGGGGATGGGAGAGGATATAGGAGAGAGCACATTGGGGAAGGGGGTATACAGTGGGATCTCTGATTTGGGGTGGTGGGTAGGGGAAAGATGGGGAGAAAATTTATAACTCAAAATCTTGTGGAAATGAATGATGTAAACTAAAAATAAACATAAAATTTAATTTAAAAAATTCAAATTTAAATAAAAAAAAAGTAATTCACTTGGAGAAAGTCTTCACAATGGTTCTTTCTTTCTCTCTTAATATTTCAATTCTCAGGGCCTGAACCATACATGCCTTGCCTCCTCTTCCCTCTTTTGAATTTTGAGTTAGGAAAAAGGAAAATAAGACAAGGAAAAGAAGGTAACAGGGGAAAGCTGGGAGCAAAATTAAGTGGATAAAAGGAGAACCAGATATGTTTTCTCCCCTGAAGCAATGGGTTTAGGTGATCTAAATCTAAAAAAAAAAGTTCAAATTTTCTCTTTAAGTGTGACCTGCTTTGAACAATGTGATGGGAACGGAATCAGAAACTGGGTTTTTACTTAGCTTTGAAGATAGAGAAATCTGAAATAGTGGAGCTGGAAAATTGGACAGTCAAAAATAGTTCAAAATTACAATACAACAGGAATAAGTCTAGCTGGAAAAGCCTCAGTGAATCTGGGCCAGAATGTTTGCTTCTAATATTTAGTGAAATTGATAGGGTTTTAATTCTGGGGGGAAATAATGTATCTAAGGTGAAAAAGGGAAAAGTCAAAGGAGATCAGACTATTTATTTATCTGAATTTGGTGTTGCTTTAACTATTTTGTGAGAATAGTTCAGGGTTAGAGGAGTAAGTGGTTTCAGGTGACTTTTTGATTTATTTGAGTTACCTGGGCTGCTACCCAAGCAGATTTGCTTTCAAATTCCCATCATGCCTAGTTTTTTTTCTGGTAGGTTCTTTCTGTTCTTCACTAGACCTACTTGGGTAGTAGTTACACCTACACTCAGATGCTATGCCTAAATTTATTTATATTTTTATTTCTCCCCTCAAAATATATGTCCCATTCTCTATCTTGCTCTATTGTCTTTCTGTCAGGAGGTGAGAAGCATGGTTTATCATTGGTCTTCTGGAGACCTGGTTCTAGGACCAAGTTTACAGGATACTCAAAAAATTCTGACCTGGAAACTCATCTTCCAGTAATCTATACAAGGATTATTTATTTACCTTACTTATATGTAAATCTTGTGTCAGAGGCTCCATCTGACACAGCTCAGGGATGACTTGTGAGACCTTCTACTTGTCTAGCTCATTACTGTCTCTAAAATAATCTGGAAATTTCAGTATCTGACAACTCCGACTCGCAGGGATAGAGTCATTAACTCCACTTATAAGCACGTAGCTTCACAAGACTCAGAACATAAACAGACGTACTCATCGATTAAGGGAAACAAAAATCAGAGCCCATAGAAAATACTCATCAGTGAACAACCCTCCTTTGTCCCAACAGCTTACAACAAGGCATACCTGGAGGTACCCGATCCCTCCTCTCTGGCTCCTCTAGTTGTTATGCTATGTTGCTTCTCTTCCCATTTCATGGCTCTGGCAGTTCTCTCAGATGGTCCTCGTTCCCCATGATAGTCCCTTTGGTTTTTTGTGTTACTCTTTCTACACTTCTTGCTTAGCAGTTGTTCTCAGTTACCAGCAGATGGCACCGATTGCTCCTCTCCGTGACAGTCTTTTTGTTGTCCTATGTTCTGCTCTCTTCCAGAGCTCAGATGTTTACTCTTTGCTCATAGCATTTTTCCATAGGCCCAGAGGCTCAGGAAAGCAATCCATTCTCTACCCAATTATTTTTCCAGCCTTTGTGATTCCACCTGGGGTGGCTGTATGGGAATATTAAAATTTCCCAGGGACTATTTCCCTAAACACCAGGGGGAAGGGAGGTTATATATATTTTCTTGCACTATCAAAAATTGGGAGGGAAAAGAACTGCATTTTGTTGTTGTCATTATAAACCAATAATTGCTTAGATAGATATGCTTTCAAACTTGAGCATCTGGTTAAACTATTATTAATATTGATATCTGATTACTTGAACTTATACATGCTTATTTTTTGATATGGAAATGATTTTATTAATAAAGATGTTTAAATGTGTATATACTAATTTAAGTACAAAGCACTTTTAACCTCAGCCACCATTACATTAAAACAGTAGCAGATTTGATACATATTCACAACTACAATAATAGTTTGCAAAGCCTTTAACATTTCCTCTGTTTAGTCTTCTTCTGCTATTTGCATTGCATTGGGTCACACCTCTCTGTGGGCTAAACCAATGACCCTGAACCCCTGTTTTTGAAGTCTGAGGCTGAAGCCCGATTCATCTGAAAGGCTTAGGTTGACTACTACTAGTATCTGCAGCAAAGCTGGATGGAGGATCAGGCTCATCAGATGCCTGAACAGCCACTTCTTTCTGCTGGCTATCAATTTCTAGGCCAGCTTCCGAACTAACTCCTTCAGGTTCTGTCTCCACAAATACTTCATCTCCATCATCACTTGTTTCTACAGTCATGGATAAACTGCCAGTGGATGTTATCCCCACTGGAGTAGACTGAGATGCATGCTCAGATGCATTGGCAGTAGTACTTTTGGTAAATATAGCCTCTGGAGCTGCAACTTGTAGGGGAGTAGTAGGTTCTTCTTCATGTGCTAAGAAGAGGGATGTTTCATATATACCTAAACCTCCTTGAGATGCAAGTTGACCAAGACCTGAGTGTCTAGAACTTGTTTATAGCATATCTTCAGGGGGTCCTGAACCCCCTTAAATCTAGGAACATAGGAAAATCAGCAACCTGAGGTGAACGAATTGCTTCTTCAAATCCATCTGTACAAAGTGGGACCACAAGAGTTGGGGCACTTGGCACAGTTCTGTCCCCATCATCAAAAAAGTGCTGTATGCAACCTATCTCAAAAGTCAGTTGAAGCCCTCATCCAATAGTCTACATGTCATCTGGATTCTCTGGTATGGTGGTTCCAACTCCTGGGGAGGTGCATGGATGGTTAGTTGTGGGGGAAGTGGGGAAGGTGGTCTTTGGGGTGCCCAAGGACCTTGTCTTTCAGATGTTGCTGATGGTTGTTGTTCTCTAAAATTCTCATGGGGCAGAGATGATTCTGTAGTAGAACCTCCTTCACAACCATTTTGAGAATCTGCAGCTCTCTGGCTACTTTCACCTCTTACACTTTCTTCTGTTTCAGTACCTGGATTAGTACCATCACCATCAGCTTCATAGCCATCATTGCTACCTGTACTACCAGTGCCTTCATTATTATCCTCACCTGAATCTCCTATTCCTGTGTTGTAGTCATTATCATCTTCTCTTCCTCTTCCTTTATCATCATCCTCATCCTCTTCATAGTCTTCTTATTATACCATCATTTTCATCATCATCTTCATCACCCCTGTCTATCACAATGATGTCATCTCCTTTGGACTGGGCATCCTGGCAAGAGGTTGAAGTCTGTTGTTCCGACTGCAGGGGTCCAAGATCAATTTGAAGGGACTGAGAAGTTTTTTCACTGTCTTACATAGGAGTATAATATTTCTGAATAACTCCTCCAATAGAGTATTGTGAATCGTGATTTACAAAGGACTCAACCTCTCCATCATTGCTTTCTTCTGCCATAATTTCTTCCTCAGTCCTGTAGAAGGTATTGCTTTTCCATCTCTATTGTTTTATAAGAGACTTGCCTTGATGTCTCTTGCTATCATCTTATTTTTAAAAAGTTAGTCTATAAGGTTTATTCTTAGTGTGTTAGACACTATAAAATGGTACTTAGTTGGTTGAATAATATTTTCTTAGCTATATGTGGTTACTCTATAAAATAGATCAGGTGTAACTGATTTAGCAGAGGACTATAGGATCAGAAACTTGGAGAAGGGATCTGATAGATTATCTGACTCAACCCCATCATTTTACAGATGAAGAAACTGAAGGTCAGAGTGGTTGACTTGTTCAGGCTTAAACAGATCCTAGCAGAAATGGGATTTAAACCTAAGACCTTTGACTCTAAATTCTGCTTTACAATGCTGCCCTTAGTTGGCATGTCTTCATTGAAAAGTGATTTCTCTAGCACTTTTTGTAGTAACAAAGAATTGGATACCCATCTGTTGAATGATGTCTAAATAAATTGTGCTCCAGGAATATAATTAGTGCACTGGGAAGAATAATACAAAGAAGTACAGAATGTGGTGGCAACTGGGTAGCCCTGTGGGTAGAGTGCTGGGCCTGGAGTCAGGGAGATCTGAGTTTAAATTCCTCCTCAGACACTTACTGGCTGTGTGATCCTGATCAAGTTAACTGTTTGCCTCAGTTTCCTCATTCATAAAGTGGGGATAATAATAATACCTACTGTATCAGCAATGCCATATTCACAATGCCTATAGAGATTACAAATATGCTGATA
>NW_027186523.1:18605290-18638098 GCF_028583685.1 Petaurus breviceps papuanus
CCCCAAAAAAAAAAAAATACCGCCAACCGCAGGCCCGTTAGCTCGGCTTTTTTTTTTTTCCCGCTTTCCGCTTTTTCTTGCTCTGCTATGTCAGCACGTCCATGGGGCATGGGAGATCTTTAAATACCATAACCCTTACACCTACCTCCTAGGACTGTTGTGAAGATCAAATGAGAAAATCATCTTAAAGCATTTAGCACAGTGCCTGGTACATAGTAAATGCAATATAATTATCAGCTATTATTATTAGCTATTAAAATGAAATAAAAAGTACCAAGAAAAGAATATACTTGATGACTACAGTAATGTAAGTAGAAAGAAGAAAATTTTTTTTGGTATTTTATTTTATTTTGTTTGTCAAATGCTTTATTAACTTTTAGTTTATATCATTCATTTCGGCAAGATTTTGAGTTACAAATTTTCTCCCCATTTTTCCCCTACGCACCACCTCAAAATAGCAATCCCACTGGGTATCCCCTCCTCCAATTTGCTCTCTCCCATATCTTCTCCCATACCCCCTCTGACTTTCCAATAGGGCATGGTGGATCTCTATGCCCCAGTGCCTGTATATCTTATTTCCCAGTTACATGTAAAATAATATTAATAATAGTATATATATATGTATATATATATATATGTGTGTGTGTGTGTGTGTGTGTGTGTGTGTTTAAACATTTGATTTTAAAGCTTTGAATTCCAGATTCATTCCCTTCCTCCCTTGTCATCCACCCTTACTGGGAAGATAAGCAATTCAATATAGGTTGTACATGTATAGTTATGCAAAACATTTCCATAGTGGATATATTGTAAAAGACTGACTATATTTCCCTCCATCCTATCCCACCTCCCACTTGTTCTATTATCTACTTTGATCCTGTCCCTTTTCAAAAGCGGGTGCTTCCAACTTCCCTTCTATCATCCCCGCTCTCATCACCTTTCCCCCTACTCTCCTGTAGGGCGAGATACCCTTTTTAGTGTGTATGTCATTCCCTCCCTAAGCCCAATTCAATGAGAATAAGGTTGACCCATTCCCTTTTGACTTCCTGTTCTTCCCTTCCATTGTAACCATTTTTCCCTTGCCTCTTCTATATGAGATAGTTTACCCCATTCTGTCTCTCCCCATCTCCTCTCATTATATTCCTCTCTCACCTCTTGATTTCACCTTTTATTAAAGATCTTCCTATTAAATTGGTCCTGTGCCCTCTATCTATGTATACCTGCACACATATATACACACATTCACATATGTATTCATATGCCCATATACCCTCCTATATAGACATATAGATGTATATATGTGTATATATATATATATATATATGCACATTTCTATTCCCTTTAACTATTCTCATACTGAGAAAAGTTTCATAAGTTACAATTATTGTTTTTCCATGTAGGGATGTAAGTAGTTCAACTTTGGTAAGTTCCTTATGATTTCTTTTCCCTGTTTACCTTTTTATGCTTCTCTTGCTTCTTGTATCTGAGTGTACTCTGCCCCTCCCCAAAATTAAGAACCAGAGGTAAACAGGAGATGAACAGGAATCTTTTATTCAGTTCTGGAGAGAAGGGGGCATCCTTACCAAGACAAATCAAAGGAAGGAGGCCGAAAGAAGAAAAATTTAAAAATCCAAAAATGAAACTGTAATTATTATGCTCAACGAGCACCTCCTTCCTTTCTTTGCAGAGCTGAGGAACTTGGAAAATGGAGCATTGCCACAACAGTAAGCGTGGTACAGTGGAAGGTGTTAGATTTGTAGACTGAGGGCCTAGGTTTGAATCTCAGCTCTGTGACTTAAGGGAAGTCACTTCACCTATCTGGGCCTTAATTTCTTCATCTAAAACGTGAATGGGTTAGACTAGAAGACCTTTATGACCCTTTCCAGTTCTAAATCTTTGATCCTATGTTCTGTCACATTCATATGATATATTGATTATTTTTATTAGTTATTTTTGCTTTTTTGGTTCTTTTTTTTTCTTTAATATAAGGGACATCTTTCCATCAAGGGGAATATGAATGATATGATTGGGAAATGAAGGTGATAAACAAAAGATATAAAATAAAACTTTTTAAATGGCTGTTTTTTTTCTTCTAGACATGTGGTCCCCAGATGGAGTTTCTTCACTAGCATTGTGTCTTTCTAAGACTTAGTACATCATTCTGACACACTTTGTCAACTGAGAACATTCTCTCAATTGACTCCAGTAGTTTGGCAGCCAGTTTATGCTGCAGAAACATTTTAAAAATATCTTCAATAGAGTCGCCATTTTCAGCTAAGTGTACAAAAAGCCACAGTTATAACTGATTCATTTTATCATGCTCTTCTGACTCTGAAGTCAGCCCCAAAGCTTCTGTATATCTAATAAACTCTACTAACTAAAAAATATTACCCTAATCTCCATACATAATATGCTAGTAATTTTGGAATAATCCTGTATACAAAACCTGTTCCTCTGTGATTGAAATTGTATATGAATGCTACTGACATTCTGGGCAAACTTCTTTTTACACAAATTTGTAAAGAAGGTGAAATTAACTTTGGTTTCTTCCATTTTGCCTTTTGTCATTCTCCCCTCTCCTGGCTCCCTGACTTCCCAGTGCCTGCTGGGGGAAGAAGGTGGACGTTAACTATATTTCAATTTATCTAATGTGTTTAAGTTATTTCATCTCTTAAGAGTATTCCCAGTTTTTAATTAGTTATAAGCAAATGCCTAAAAACCTTGAGACTCAAAGGAATTAATTTATAATAATAGATTTTAAGGGACTGAAATGAGAAGTAGCTTACAGTATAGTGGAACAGATGGAGAGCTGACCTTGGATTTAGGTACTGCCTCTGAAACATATTAGCTGTGTGACCCTGGGTAAGTCATTTTAACTTGCAGGGCAACTCTGTAAGTTGTAAAACAATTTCATGTCTACATTGATGGTTGGGGTTTCCTTGTTAGTAGTTCCATATGCTGATGAAATCAGTTTTAGACCAAATGGGAAGATATTTTTGGGCAAGAGCTCATGCCTTATACCCCTTAAACATAAGCAAATCTTTCCTCACTCTCTCTAATCTTTGATATCTCCTTATTTGCTTCTTCCCTACTGCCTTCAAATATTCTCAAGTCTCTTCCCAATCTTAAAAAGAAAAAAAAACCTCAGGTGCTACCATATCAATTAATTTTCTATCTTGCCTCTCCTTTTCATCTAAACTCCTTGAAAAATCACTTTTCTCATTCCTTTCTTCTAAACTCTGTAATCTGTTTTTCAACTTTACCCTTCAACTCAAACCAGTTCAAAATCATCAATGATTTCTCAGTTACCAAATGTAATGGCACAGTGAATAGAACACTAGACCTAAAGTGAAGAAGACCTGAGTTCAAATTCTTTCTTAGACATTTTTTTAGCTGTGTGACCCTGGGCAAGTCACTTATCTTCTCTGTGCCTCAGTTTCCACATTTGTGAAATAAGGGGCTTGGACTTGATGGTATTCAAAGCCCTTCTGGCTATATATCTATCATCCTTATCATTCTTGACCTCTTTGCAGCATTTGACACTGTTCTTCACTTCCTCCTCTCTGCATTTTCATGACTCATTTTTTTGGTATGACTACTTCTGAGTCTTTTTTATTAGATCTTCATCCGTGTCATTGTAGTGCCAATATGATATTCACAGCACTGATGGTGACTATGAATATGCCAGCATAGTTCTGAATTGCAAAACACAACAGACTCTCCAGTTATAAGACAAAAATAAAACATTTATTCAGAAACCAGAAAGCCAAATCCCAACACCAGAAAACTGAATTCATCATAACAACAAAGAAATCTATACTCAATAACACTGCAGAGAGCAACACCATCCCAAAGCCTTCTCACAAACAGTCACAAGCCTAACTGGCTCCTTGCCTGTGCCCTCTCTCCTCCCTCTGTTCTAACTGCTCTAACTCCCAGTTTCCTTTGTATTCTGCTCTACCCTTCTGCTCCTCTCGCCACAGAGTCCACAAGATTACATTTGGCTTATTAAGGGGCAGGGAAGATCTTCAAATTACCATTACCATTACAATCATACCCATTAGTTGTGGATGTCCCTTTGGACTAATTTCTGGGCCCTCTTCTCTTTTACTTCTATATTATTTTACTTGGTGACCTCTTAACTCCCATGGGTTCAATGATCATCTCTATGCAAATGATTTCCAGAGATATTTATCTAGTATTTCTCTTGTCCCACATCACCAAATATCTGTTAGACATCTTAAACTGCTTGTCCTGTAAGCATCTCAAATTCTCCAAAGGAGAACTTATTATCTTTCCCTCTAAGGCCCCTCTTTATCTGAACTTCTTTGTTATTATTGAGGTTTCCACCATCTTTCCAGCCAGTCAGGTTTTCAACCTTAGTATCATCCTCAAATACTCTCCATTGCTCACCTCACATATCCAGTCACTTGCCACATCTGGTTATTTCTACCTTTACATTACCTCTCTTTTACATCCCATTCTCCAGTCACATGGCCACCACCCTAGTTCAGACCATCATTACCTCTTTGTCAGGTATATGGCTATAGGCTTATAATTGCTCTTCCCACCTCAAGTCTTTCTTCACTCCAATCCATTCTCCACTCAGATGATTAAGTGGTTTTCCTAAAGTCTAGATCTGATCTTGTTGACCCTCTGCTCAGACTACCCCCATTCAGTAAACTTCAGTCTCTCCTTAAAGCAACTCTGTTTGGTGTTTAAAAATCTTCATGACCTGATTCCTTCATCACTTTTTGATCTTCTTACTTTCTTCTCCCCTTCTCATGTTTGACATTTCAGTCATATGCTGTTCCTCACATGTGGGACTCCATCCCATCTTTGTGCCATTGCTTGGGGCATTTCCTATACTTAAAATACTTTCCCAACCTGACTCAAAAAAGGCTTCCTTTAGGAATCCTCTCAAATATTACTTCCTCTAGGAGTTCTTTCCTAGTTCCCCTTAGCTTCTAGTGCCATCTCTGCTAAGATTACCTTCTATTTATTCTTTATTTATCCCGTATATTTTGATTCCTATGTATCCTTCATTAGAACAGAGGCAGGGGCTATTTTTGCTTGGCATATTGCCTGGAACCTTTTAAATGCTTTATAAATGCTTGTGAACTGATTGATTTATTGAATGTTACATCCCACACATAGATGATATCCTGGCACCTGGTAAAGCAAGCTCAGGTACTCCCCTTTATTTCTGAGGTTCAGCTGGAAGGCCTGAGTTTCCATGCTAACATCTAGGCAAAGCTACATGCAAAGATGCTCCCTGACCCTCTGGGTCATGTGCAGTGCTATGTACTCCATCATTACATCTCCTCTCTCTATATTTGCTGTTGTGTTTAGAGTTTGTTCACACCACCCTGTCCTTGAGTGCTTTTGAGCTTGGAGGAAGAAAGGTGATCAGAGATGACATAGAATCTCTTGTACATATATATTGACAATTGCATTATTGCTACTAATTTCACTCATGCCCAATTTTGGATATGCTTCTCTTACTTAGAGGTAGCTGGTGGTATAATGGATATAGAGTGCCAGGACTGAAGTCAGGAAAACTAGATTTCAAATCAGGCCTCAGACACTCATAGTAACTTTCTGTGTGACCTGGGAAAGTTACTTAACCACTGTCTGCCTCGATATTCTCATCTGTAAAATGGGGATAATAATAGCACCTACCTCCCAGGGATATTGTGAGGATCAGTGTAAAAAGACTTAGCACCGTGCTTGGGCATGTAATAAACACTATATAAACTTTAGCTATTGTTAGTAGTAGTAGTATTAGCTGGTGGTGTAGTGACTAGAGACCTGTTCCTGGAGTCAGGAAGACTAGATTTCAAATCAGACCTCAGATATTTACTAGCTGTATGACCCTGAGCAAGTCACCTAACTTCTGTTTGCATCAGTTTCCTCATCTGTAAAATGGGGATAATAATAATGATAGCAACTACCTCCCATATTTGTTGTGATGATCAAATGAGATAATTGTAAAGTGCTTAGCACAGTGCCCGGCACATAGTAGGAGCTAAGTAAATGCCTTTTCCCTTCCCTTCCTCACCTCTTCCCCCCCACTCCTGATGTTCTCTTTTCCCATGTGGAGACTATAGGTAGCTTATTCCCACAAGGAATCTCTCTCACTTTGGGACTCAGAGCAGAGTTTGGGTAGGGCAATTTTCAAGCTTATACTTTTATTTACTCTTCTTTCCCTGTAGAGTTAGGACTCCAAACTCCATAACATTGCCTCATATACACTCTCCCATAAACATGTTCAGATCTTGTATTCTAGATCTTTGTACAAGTCAGTGGGGCTCCAAACTCTCCCATGCTTCCACATTCTACTTCATATCATTGTAAGGGTTATGGGATTTAAAGATCTTCCATGCCCCATTGGACTTGCTGACGTAGCAGGAAGGGGCGGAGCAAGAGGAAGCGGAAGCCAAGCTAGAGTTCCTGCGGTGGCTAGCAGTGGTGGCGACGGCGGTGGCAGCAGCAGCAGAGGCAGCAGCGGCGCAAAGCCCTTTTTGAGTCAGCCAGAATTTCTGCTAAGGACTCCTGCTGAGGACTGCCAGGGGCTGGAGCTGCTGGGAGCACGCTTCCTGGACGCTGGGTGGTTGCTGTGAGTGGGGAGAGGAGGACCTTTGCCTGAGGTAGACTGTTCTGTTTTAAAGGCTTGAGAATGTGGGTGCTTTCTACTTTATCTACCTGTGCCAATTTCATAACTACTCTGATGGCTTTGACTTTCTGGTTTTGGGACTCAGTCTTTTGGTATTTTAATAAATGTTCCAGCTTATTCCCCCATATAGAAAGCCTGATATATTTTGTGACTGATAACTTCACCAGCATATCTGTAATTTCCATAGGCATTGTGAATATTGCATTGCTGATGCAATCATACATTTATGGTAGTTTTCTCTCTCCCTGCTATTCCTTTTTCTACTCTCTGGACCAACTCTGTTCTCCTTACTCACTCTTTTCTACCTCCAGTATACTGACATACACCCAAAAATTCATATCATCAAATCTTCTCTAACACTACCATCAAGGATATGCCTTTGTAGGAGGGACAAACAAGCCTGAATCACAGCTACATAATAAAGGTAGGAATGTGGCTAGGCTGGAGGAAGTCAATGAACAATTGTACCCCATCTACTTAGCTCTGGCTTCTCTGCCTTTACTGTCTCATCTGTTTGCATGGGAGTTCAAAGAATTTTTTATTTGAAAAATCAGGATCCCCTAACCCAGAGAGCCTTTGTCAATTGGTTGGAAAAGCAGCCTCTAAAATTTTGCTGGCTTTTTGTAGTTTAAGGACAGTAAACAGTGAGACATAAATAATTTCTAACCTATAGTCAGAGTGAGGTTTCTAACTGAGGTATTATCTTTTGAGAGTAGGATTAAATAAATTCTAACTGAGGTCTTGTCCTTTGAGAGATTTAGGATTAAAAAATTTAAGCCTATGGCACTAACTAGCAGGGACAGCTTCTTATTCCATAAAGTTTGTCTCTTGGGGCAAGGAATTTCTTTTTGAGAGGAAATGCTTATTTCAGCTAAGCCTTGGAGAATAAACAGATCTTCTTTGTGGAAGAAAAAGCCATTATAGGTTTTTCTCTAGCACAGTAATCTGTTGCATTAGGGCTTTGCCTTTCTAAAAGAGCTGTAGTTTTGAGCATTTTCTTCTTATGGGGAAGTGTTAGCATTGGAGCTGAGAATTCCAGTTCAAGTCTAAAGCAAGACAGAGAATTTTTATAAAGTCTGTGCCCAGTAAACTGTGCATACAAGATGAGTCCAGAATAGACTATGGCAGCAAATACTATGGGCACACTGCATGCCATGCAAGACCAATGGGGAGCCAGCCCAGGGTGAAGGATATGATGATATCAGCTAAGAACATCTATGGTCCTGCTCTGTTGGAGACACACAAGTCACTTGTCCATGTGTGAGCTCAGTCACATGTGCTTCTTATGCACGTGCCCCTCCACTCATGGACCCAGGCCACATTTATTCCCTATATGTGTGCTTCTTCTGTGTGTATCCATTCTGCTTATTGGTATGATATATATTTTTGGGAAAATGCGCCCACAATTTATGAGGGAAATGTTTCATTGACAATTTTCTTACTCTGCTAATTCATTAAATACCCTTTAGAATAATCCAGGCCTTCACAACGCCAATCCTTTGCCCTGTCTATTAAGCAGTGGCAGCCAGAAGGTACAATGGAGATAAAGTGATGGATGTGGAGTCAGGAAGACCTGAGCTTGATTTCTGCCCCTTACTATTTTGTGTAAACCTGGGCAAATCCTTTAACTACACCTCAGTTTATCTGTGAAAGGGAGATAATAACATCAACCTCTCAGGGTTATTGTGAGCATAAAATGACATAACATATGGAAAGAGCTTTGCAAACCTTAAAATGTCATACAGATGTTAGCTATTGTTGTTATTATGCCAGTATCCTCTTCCCTGCCCCACCTTTACAAGGACACTACAGAAAATCCTTGAATTGAGAAACTTGATACGTTTTCTAGCACTCTTGGAGTAGAATGAAACATTTCAGTCCCCTGTGGACACATCTCTGCTTTGAGGATTGATCAGTTTAGTTAATCCGTGGATTGAGCTGTATGGTTTCTCCATAGATTGGTCCAAAGGAGCCAAGTTTGTGGAGATCATCTTTCAGGGCATTTATTATGTCTCCTTCTAAATGTCCTGCTGTTACCTCAAATTTCAGCGTGTCAGAAATAGATATCATTTTTCCTCTCCAACCTGCTCCTACTCCTGTCTCTCCTGTTTCTGCTAAAGATACCATCTCCTTTTTTGATTTCTTGAAACATAGCGATCAAGTTATTTTCTTTCTCACAATTTTCCCTAAGCCAATATTGTTCTTATATTTTAACCTCCTAGATCTGCCCTGAAAGATTCTCTTACTTTCATCTGGATTACTTTCAAATCTTTTTCCAGTTGGATTATTTTCTGGGTTTGTTTTTCTCCTTCCATTGTTCTTTCTGGCTTCCAGTAAAATAATCTGATTTTAAAAATTGATTCCAGTGATGTGTTCATATTTTATATATATTTCTAAATTGCTGGATTTTGTCTCCTTATGCTTCCCCCCCTAGCTCCTAATTACTTTGTTGTATCAATCGGTCAGTCAATCAAAAAGCATTTATTAAGCACATATTATTTGTCAGGCACTGGGGGATACAAAAACAAACCCCCCAAAATGAAACAACTCCCTTCCTCAAAGAGCTTTCATGATTTTTTCATATCAACTCCTTTTCTTAATTTATTTCCTTCAGTGTTTTAATGATCCCTTTTATTCCATGTTGAGAAATTTCTACTATTGTTTCTGATGCTGCTGTTGAAGTTTTAGTAAGTTTTTTTGTAGAAAATTTTGCCTTATCTTCTTTTTGGCTGTAATGTTTTTCAACTCTTTGGAGTTCTTTGATTTTCTCATTCTTTTAATGTTTTAAAGTTTCTTTTGAGTGTCCTCTCTAAGCTTTACTCCTGACTCTCTGGAATTTCCCTACCATGCCCCCAGTAACTTCTCTCCCCTCCCTAACTTTGTTCAGCTTCCTTTAATGTTATGAGAGAATAGGGTCTTGGAAGACATTCTTTCTGTTTGTCTTTGTATTCCCACAGTGCTTGGCACTAGCAAGTGTTAATGAATACTTGTTCACTTACCTTGCCTTAGGCAGTTTTGTATCTTTTTGGCCTTTTATTGATAGTTTTGAGGAAGACATTAAGGGGATAGAGCAACTTGCATGTCCTCAATTAGGTTATGAACTCCCGGTGGGAAAACACCTCTTACTCCATTATTTTCCCAAAGTCTCAACACCTACACTTTCCCAATCACCAGCCTCAAAAACTTTGGCATCATTTTTGATACTTCTTTCTTCAGTGGCCTCCTTATCCAGTCAATGCCCAAACTATGTTTATTCTACCTCTCTGAGATCTTTTATATATGTGCCCTTCTATTTTTATTGCTTCCACCCTAGTTCAGCACATTATTACCTTTTACTTGGACTTTAAAATAGCCTTTTAACTGGTATGCCAGTTTTCAATCTCTCCTTTCTCCATTCAGTCTGGATGACTGAGTATTTTTCTAAGTGCCGAACTCAAATAATTCTACTTCACTGCTCAAAAACCTTTATTGATTCTTAGTGACCAATAAATGCAGCCTTAATTTGTTATCCCAGCATTTAAGGTCCCCTAGAATTTGGTTTCAATATATTGTTCTAGTCTTTTCCCACTCTATATACTCTTTCAAAACTTAATGTTTAAATGTCTATCTGAAGATATTTGGTACAAATCAATATATTGTGTGATTAGTCTTCTTGAATACTCATTAGAACATATCTACTGTTGAAACCCTACCCATGTTTCAAGACCCAACTCAATGCAACTTTCTCTAATTCTCACCCACACACCCTCACCCCCTGATTCTCATAGCACTTCATAAGTCTCTTAAGCCTTCTTGTACTCTGCTTGGTTTTATATTTGTGTATCCTCAATTAGGATATGAACACCTGGAGGGAAGACACTACCATTTCTCATTTTTGTACTCCTAAGTATACAATGCCTTGTAGATGATATGTTCTCAATAAATATTTATTGAATTGAATTCTCACTCATTATCTGTGCCTGTTTTATTACTTCTTTGTGTCCTGATCCCTTCAGAGTCATTCTCCTAACTTTAATTTTCTCATTAGTAACACAGGGTGGTACAATTTAAGGTTGACCTTAATTCTACCGTATGAGTGACTGAATTCCGGACTAAGAGCAACTAAGTGATTTATTGCTGTCTTCCCAACAATGGCTTTATCTTCTAGTGTCACTGAGGTCACTGAAGCATTAATATTCAGAAAAAATTGTCTTGAATCATGCAATTTAAAAAACAATAGTGCATTGCCCAATTTATTTGAACAGCCCCATGAAGGCAGAGTCACCAAGAAAAAATGTTTAATGTATCATTTCCTTTGCCTTAAGTATGCAAATAATGATATTTCTGCAGATATAGCTTAAGAGTACTGGCTTACTGCAATGACTATTATTTGTTGGCAGTGGTGTTGTTAATTATTGAACCATAGGATGATGTATATTTCAATTGAAGACTGGCTGATTCAAGATCACTACTATATGGCATCCTGTCAGTTGAACTCTTTAATAAGATATCTGAGGAAAAGATAATGAAAGTGGTTTGAAGAAGAGCTCAAGGAGGCATCTGATTATTTGAGAGGCAGCAAGATATGATGGAAAGAACACCGGGCCTGGAGTCAGGAGACCTGGGTTAGGATCCAACCCTAGACATTAATTAGCTGTGTGCCTTTGTACAAGTCACTTGATCTCTCAGTTTCAGTTTCCTCATTTTTTTTTAAAGCAATTGGGGTTAAGTAACTTGCTCAAGGTTACATGGCCAGTTATTTTGTGTGGGTGCTAAGTATCTGAGGTCGGAACCGATCCTGGGTCTCCCGACTCTGGGGCCGGCAATCTTACTTACTGCGCCACCTGGCTGCCCCGAGTTTCCTCATTTTTTTTAACATTAAAAAAAAACTTTAGACTTAAACACCAGAATTCAAATACAGAATAGGGAAAAGAAAAAGAAACATATCATAAACTTAAATATTGAAGCTTAAAAACAAAATAAGAAAAAGAAAAAACATCATGTCATGTGCACAGCAGAACATAAGAGAGGATTCAAAATGTATAGCAATAAATTTTCATTTCAAGAATGCCTGTATGATAAATGCTACATGTATTGAGAGCTGTTCATCTTTGCTTCCTTGTAAATTTTCTTTTGTTCTCTGCTGTGTACTTTTTACTTTTTTACCCTCCCCCTCCCCCCCTCATCCCAAGAAAGGTACAATTAAGTGTGAATATATCAGCCTCTTAAAGGGTCATTTTCTAATGCAAATAGCATATAAATGATTATGGGCATGTTACTTAGCCTCTCATTGCTCTAGAAGGTTATGAGATTGCACATAGCGAGTTCTCTACAACATTGAAATTACAGATCTGAACCCTCCCATCTCCCAATTTTCTGAACATGAATAGTATCTTGATTTTTAAAAATCTCCCACTAGGCATTTAGTGTGTATTTGTTACAGTGAATTAAAGAAACAGCATAAGAAATTTATCATATTTTTTTGTACATTATCCTCCCCCCCTTGCTATTATCCATTCATCTGGGAATTTAGTAGGCTTGAAGGTCAATATGAATTTATAATGAGATACAGTAATAAAAAAATCACTCATTTTATCTTAGGCTGTATTAGTAAGTAGACTATGGTATTTAGCAGAAGAGAGGGGATAACTTCCCTATAAATGACCCTGGTTAGACAACATCAATATTATTATGTTTAGTTCTGGGTACCACATTTTAAGAAAATTTTTTTAAAAGTTCAATTGGATTGGCAATATCGAGTGTTTGCTGGCTAAGGTGGTTTTTTGTTTAAATGAGACTTCTACTTGGGGTGACTACTTTACATTTGGCTATAGTTTTTGTAGGAAACGATGATCAAGTCCAATATCTGACTTTTTTCCAGTTCTCATTTTTGGCATGATAGGTTGTTGGTCAGGTGAAAGTTGTTGCAATTGTATGTAGTACCTTCTTATCTTTATAATTTTTTCTAACTCAACATTAATTTTGACCTTTACACTGACTAGTCTGATGTCAAGTAGTTGATTCTGATATTGTGATAGGAATGTTATTTATTTTGCTCAGGTTGGGCTGGTTTCCCTTCGTAATGAGAGGCTAGTGAGGAAGCACCAGTGTGCTTGGCTGATGTAATGTTATTCTGTTGCCTGAAATCATGATTGCTACCCCTGATGTTTTTTACTTCAGTTGAAGCATAGCAGATTCTGCTCCAACCTCTCATTTTAATTCTGTACATCTTTCTGTTTCAAATGTCTTTTTTTGTAAACAACATTTTTCTGGATTCTGGTTTCTAACCTATTCTTCTATCTGCTTCTGTTTTTATGGGTAAGTTCATTCCATTTGTATTTACAATTGTGATTACTATGTATTTTCCCCTATTCTGTTTTCTTCTGTTTATCCTTCATTCTCTCATGTTTTTCCTTCACTCATGTCCCTCCTCAAAAGTCTGTTTTGCTTCTTACCATTACCTCTCTTGATCTGCCCTCCCTCTTATTATACATCCTTTTCTCTTTCTTCCCCTTCTTCTCTTGTTTCCCTGTAGGGAAAGATATATGTTTGTCCTCAACTAAGTGTATGTATGTGTATACATGCACACACATATACATACATGTGTACACAATGCTCACACACATGTGTATGCACAGTACGATACACACATATACACATATGTACATACATACATACATATTCTTTCTTCTTTGAACCAGTTCAGATGAGAGGGAAATTCAAGCATTGCTCCACACCCCCATTTTCCCTTCTGCTGTAAAAGCTCTTCCTTTTGTTCTCTTTCATGTAAGAGAGATACATTTCCTCATTCCTCCTTTCCCTTCCTTCTTCTCCCAGTACATCCTTGTTTCTCACCCTTCCATTTTTTTGAGATCATCCCAATATAATTGATTCACACCTGTGCTCTCTTTTTATTTAGACTTCTTCTAACTGCCCTAATAATTATAAAATTCTTAGGAGTTACATGTATCATCTTGCCATTTGGAATGTAAACAGTTTTACCTTATTAAGTCCCTTGTAATTTCTCTTTCATGTTTACCTTTTCATGCTTCTCTTGAGGCTTGTCTTTGAATGTTAAATTTTCTATTCAGCTCTGGTCTTTTCATGAGGAATACTTGAAAGTCCTCTATCTTTTAAGTATCTATTTCCCCTCCCAAAGGATTATACTTATTTTTTCTGGGTAGATTACTTTCTAGAATATCATATTCTAAGCACTCCTCTTCTTTAACATCATAGTTTCAAAATCTTGTATGATCCTGACTGTAGTTCCATGATATTTGAATGGTTTCTTTCTGGCTGCTTTTGATATTTTCTCCTTGACCTGAAACTCTGGAATTTGGCTATACTATTCCTGGGACTTTTCATTTTGAGATCTCTTTCAGAACATGATTGATGGATTCTTTTCGTTTCTGTTTTATATTCTACTTCTAAGATATTGGGGCAGTTTTCCTTTAAAATTTTTGAAATATGAGGTCTAGACTCTTTCTTTGATCATGGTTTTCAGATAGTACAATAGTTATTAAATTATCTCTCCTCAATCTATTTTCCAGATCAGTTGTTTTTCTGATGAAATTAAATTTTTTTATACATTTGACTTTTTTTTTTGTCTCTTGATGTTTCATGGAGTCATTAGTTTCCACTCTATTTTCTGTTTAAAAAGAAGGAGCTCTTTTCATTGGTGAAGTTTTATATCTCTTTTACCATTTGTCAAGTTCTGTTTTTTAACATATTATTTTCTAGGTTTTTTATGCCTCTTTTACAAAGCTCCTAATTTTCTTATCATAATTTTCTTATGCCCATTTCTTTTCACAATTTTTTCTTCACCACTCATTTGATTTTTGGAAAAAAATATACATTTTTTTGCTTTCCCAGGAATTATTATTATTTTTAAGCAATTGGGGTTAAATAACTTGCTCAAGGCTACACGGCCAGTTATTTTTGGGTGTGGTGCTAAGTATCTGAGCCCGGATTCTATCTCCAGGTCATTGTGACACTGGGGCTGGTGATCTTACTCACTGAGCCACCTGGCCACCCCTAAGGAATTGGGGTTAAGTGACTTGCTCAAGGTTACCCGGCCAGGTGTCTCTGGGTGTGGTGCTAAGTATCTGAGCCTGGATTCAATCCCCAGGTCATCCTGACACTGGGGCTGGTAGGGCTGGTGCTCTTATTCGCTGTGCTACCTGGCCGCCCCTTTCCCAGGAATTATTGTTGGGGTAGTGCACAGTTTGAAATTTTCTTTGAAGCTTTGCTTGTAGATGTTTTCATGTCATTGTCTTCTTCTGATTTTATGTCTTGATCTTCCTTGTCACAATAGCTTTTTATAGTTAGGTTATATTTTTTTTTGTTGTTGTTTGCTCATTTTTTCCAGACTATTTTTGATTTTGAACTTTGTGTTAAAGTTGGGCTCTCCTCACCTTTGTGTGTGTGGCACTCTCCCTGAAGTACAAGTTTCAGACTTTTTTGTGCTGCTGTTTTCACAGCTACTTCTGGGGGTTTGTAACTTTTCAATGCTTCCAAGGTGGTGTGATCTGTGGACACTGCTTTCCTGGTCTATGCACTGGTCCTTATCAATATAAAGGGTCCCTGCTTCCTTGAAGTCAAAATCAATAGTGTTCCTTCTGTCCTGGAGCTGTGACCTGAAACTCATTATGGGTAATGGAGCTGACATATAGAACCTGATCTTGCACTCAGGGCAAGTAGGTTCACCATAATCCTTTTCTCACTAGTTTTCCAATATCCTTACTGTCTTTGGGCTGGGAGCTCCTGAAGCTGCTGCTATTGCTGTCACAGATGTCTCCAAGGCCCAGAGCTGGTATTGTGGCTACATGTAATCTGGACCAGCCAACATCCCAGTGACATAGACCTCTCCTTCCAACCTCCTAAGTTGTCATGGATTGGAAAAGTATCTCAGCCCAACTCTTGGCTATGCTGCTCCAGAATTTGATTTGAGGTGTTATTTTATAGTTGTTTGGAGGGGAATGTTGAGAGACTTCAGATGTTATACTCCCTCTACTCTACCATTTTGGTCTCCCCATGCCCCACTAGATATTAATATCAATGTATATGTTGATTTTATTTGGAGAATCATGTAAAATTTTTCATAGACTTTCTCTTCCTCTTCATCCATGGAAGCAGGGCTTGGTTTATAAACTCTAGTTATTTTCACAGTATTTACTTTCAATTATGCTCAAGAATAGTTCAAGACAAGCCACATGAAATAATTTCTTGTTGCCTTTGGTGAAAACATTGAGGAAAAAGTAGAGAAATTTGAATATATTCTTCCTTAAAGGAGTCTGAATTCTGATCTTTCCCTAAACCAACTTGGGGAAAGGTATTAATAAACAGGCAGACAAATTCAGTCAATTTTACCCAGGCTGGATTAATTGGTGTGTCTTACAAATACCTGGGTTGGGAAGTACCCCTGATGGAAGGGATGTCCAGTCTTAATGTCAGAATGTAGGGAAGACATCAGAATTAGAGTAACATTTCAGTCATCCTGTATGCAAATAATATGTTTGTAGGAGAATCATAAAGAACCTAGTTTTGAGTAAGTTTTTGTGAGTTAGTGGAAGCAGATAAACTGTAAACTGTGAGAAATAATTTGTTTGGACCCCTACTCTATTCCAATCAATATTAATCAATTTGCCATGATTATATAGGGGTAGTGATTATAAGTTCTGTATATTAGACCCCAGAACTGTGAGCTATAGATTGTAAATTTACTTGCTTAATCATAGGAATTTAACTAGAGGCCTTCCACCCTTGTTTTTCCTTGTCATGGGGACCAAACACAGTGTGGCAGAGGTCAACTACAAGGAACATCCTCCAATTTATGTTTGTACATCAGGAACATTCTATCTTGTCCAACACAAGCAGGTGACCATCTTATAACCATTTAATGACCACTCAGTCAGTGGAGATGCCCCATACTTTGACCAACCCATGATTCTGCTGATATATTGTTTTGCTCATTTTAGCTTATGTATCATATGTTAACCAATGGAATTATTCTGTATTTGGTATAGCTGTTCTTGAATGTCTAAATATCTAGCCCTATAAAAATAGCGCCTTGGAAGGAGGGCCATCTTAGATTGTGAGGAAGGTCTGAGGTCCATTTCCTTAGAGGGGACCACGGACCCTTTAGTAAAGTGCCATTGTCTGAGAGCTCTCTTTTATTGTAGGTTGGACAATTTTAATCCCCACATTAATGGTGACCATGAAGGGACAGCAATACATGGACCTCAACCTCTTTGGGATGGCTCCTGCAAGGGACCCAAAAAGGATGTGCACATTGGGTTGAGTTTTCACTGATGGCTCCCCCATGGATGCTGACCATGTGAGATTGGACTCCCCTCACTGTCTGAACCCAAATTCTCTGATGTAAGTCTCTTCAAGATTGATGAATCTGTCTTGATTTACCCTAAATTTTCTTTAAGAAGAGTCTCTGATTAGGCTAAGAGGGACTGTTTGAATTTGTGACTAACTGTCTAAATTTATAGCTCTGGAGCACTCAAGTTCTATTTTTATAAAAATTATATGGCCATAATTTAAACTTTTTATACACAGGCTACTGTTTTTTTTACTTTTCTTCCATTTTCTTTACTTTTATTTTATTAAGACTAGGGAGATTCAGCAGTGGAATTGCTAGTTCCTCATTTTTAGCCTGTTAACCACCTAGCTAATTTTAAAACTTCCTGTTGGCAGGGTTAAAATAGATTTTTTTGCCTTTAAATTCTCTTAACAAGGAGTAATTAAATCATTCTTGTCATCAGTAGAGAAATCTCTCAAATTGGTTGAGGGGGAACTCATTTCAGTGGCTCATAGTGGGGTGAGGAACCTATCTAGATGACCCTATGATCAGTCCCTTGATGGGTAGGACTTGGGGGAGTGATTCTCCACTCTAGTGCTCTGACACCATTTTGAGGGAGCAATAATTTGGGCTAGACCTGAAAGCCTTAGGGGAGAGATTCCCCACCTCAACAGGAAGCCGTCAAGGCTGTGACCATCCTGGGAGCAATTGTCCCTCTTTTGACTTGAGAAGAAGGCTCATTTTGGTTTTACAGATATGAGGAAAGGAAAAAGTTATTTTCACTTATAATTGCTTAGGATTGTCAGTTATTGACAATCAGCTAAATTTCAGGAAGTTTTAGAGGAAAGTAGGTATAAATTTTGCTGAATATTCACTTATAAAGGACAGTTAGACCCTATGTGACTGGTCTTAAGACTCTAGAAGTTAAGCCCAGAAATAAAAAATTTGCAGTATTGGAGAATTTGCCAAAACAAATTCTTGAATATTACAATTTTAGCTGTAGGAAAGATGCCCATGTAGGTGGGTCTCAGCCAGGCAGGAAATTACCCACCCCTTTGCTTCATATTTGAGGGAGGTAATCTCCAGTGCCTGTAGTTGAGGAACTTCTCAGAAGGAAGAGCCAATAAGGTGGGTGCCCAAGAATCTAGTCTATTTCTTTTAGGGGAAGTTGCTCTGAAGATGTGCCACTCCTGGTGGAGGATGCCTGCAGGAGAGATGGGGTCAGGCACAAGAGGAGAAACACATCCTACAGGATCCCAGTTGGAACAGAAGTGGCCTCCCTGTTGTGGGGATGACTAAAGAAAGATCTATTAAGCTGTGCAAAGTTTGGTTTGAGAATGAAAAGAGTTTAGGGACTGTTTTGGCCAAAGCATGGAACTTTTGATGACTTAGAAAGTTACAGAATTTTATTGAATAATCTCCCCAAACCAGCTTAGAATAAATGAACTGTTGACATTGCTAAATTTTTCACCATTCTCAGTTTTTCTTCATATGATCATACTTTGGCAAAAAGTCTAGAGGAATGGAACTTCAACTAAGTCTTCCATCTATTAGGGATTTGCTCTAAAAACAAAATGCACTTTAAATAGGTGAACCCAATTGTCAAATTGGACTAAAACAATTTGTATTGTTACCAGATTACATGCTTTATTGTTAAGATTCTAAAAGCATTAACATAAGTAGGGAACAGAAGATTCATTTTAGGTTGACAGCAGGACCCTAGTCACAAGGTGGTCATAAGTTCTATACTTAATAGAGGAGACAGGTAAGATCTTGACTTCAAAATCTCCTAGAGAAAAAATCAGGAGAAATTCAGGCCTGATTTAATATTGTATCTTGTTATATGTTCTGTGTTTCTGTTTGAAACTAAGTTTAGGAATAGTAGGTTCTTTATTTCAGATAGAAAGGGACCTTATAAAATTAGGAAAATCTTTAAGAGAATGGGAGATATGTGTCTCTGTTTTGTCTGTGTTATTTGTGCTTACCCATGGCTAACAGGTGTTTTTACCTGTGCCTTTTCTTTTGGTGTGATCAACCAAAAGAAACAGGGTAAAAAAAAATGAACTTAAAAAAAAGCTTAAAAGAGGACAAATCTCTTTTCTTTCTGTTTTCAACACTGGCCATGTTGGATATTAATGAGATAAAAGATAGATACAGAAATTAATTGAAAACTAAGATACAAAAAAGATTGGAAACCAAATTTGTAAAAAAGGAATAATTATTTCTTTCCTCTAGAAACATCATTCTGAGATCTCTATATAGGCATAACTGCCCCAAATATCAGTCTCACTTAGCTTTTCTTACTAGGAGACTCCTACTTGCTTTTGTGTCAATAAAGCTTCCAATGGCTCCAGAAAAAATCTAAGTGAATTCTTTCACACCTGAACCAGCTTCTACCAACTCTAAATCTCATCAAAAGTAAGTGAAGTTTAATGAAACTACTAAGAATAAGTCAATTGTTTAGAGAAATTAGAAAATGCAAAATGTGTTAAAATCAATTGGTTAGTGAAAGCAAGTTCACATTGTATAAATAAAGCGATAGTAAGCTGGGAAATTACTGAAAATAGAATTAAACAAGAATATCAATGAAGATAGAGGATTTTCTTCTCCAAAGTCATCCTACTTACTGAAATCTGTGACACCCTACAATGAGGAATTTGTGATGAGTGAGTTGTTTTTGAGTCTATTTGCCTATCACTTGTAACTAATTCTAATTACCCCCAAAGCCCTTAAAGAAATTGGTATTAACTGTGCATTTGCAGCCATTAAAGAACCAAAAAGGGGTTTACTAGAGGAATTAAACAAATAGAAGAAAGAGTAGTGCTCCATAAGGAAATAAGAAAAGTTAAGGAGAAGTTGAAGGGTAAAGGAAAGTTGGAGTTAGTTTGCACTGACAGCGTAAATTCAGGGTTTGAAAGTAAAGGTTTTTGGAGTTTTGAAAAGGAGCTTTCAGAGAAAGTCTAAATCGAGATTTAGGAATTTTATTTTAAGCAATTCCCCTTTAACAGTTGCTGCTTGTCTTCCTCCCCCAATCAACATAAAAGTATAAAATGTGTTTAATTAAATGCATGTTAATTAATTGATAGAGAAGAGATTATCTCTTTGCTCAGGTTTAAGTAGTCATGCTAATGGAGTAGTAATTTAGAAAATTTAAAGGAATTGGTTTGGCTTTTTGGGTAACAAAGAAACAAAGAAGTTTGAAAGGTATTTAAATTATTATTATCTGATTGGTGGTGTTTTGCATACAAAAACGCTAAGAAAAGCTGTTAAAGCAAGTTTCTTCCTCTTCAATCTGAATACTGTTACATTATAAATACATCTATTTTATGATTATTGGAGTATATATATACATATATATGTGTATATATACATATACACATACATATATATGCGTACATACATACACATACATATATATGCATGCATACATACACATACATATACATGTATATATGTATATATATATGTATTGTGTGTATATATATATATATATATATATATATATATATATATATATATACACCTAGAAAATAATTTTGGGAGAAAAGTTTGATGAAATCCTCTTTGGGGTTCTTTGTCTCTGAGGTTCTTTGGGATGAGCCTTGCTGACAGGGTGTTGTGAAACTCAAAGCACTACCATGTGATGAACTAGGATCTCTCCCATCCAAAGTGGAGAAATGAAATTTTTGAATAATAAGTGGGTGTCATTTGGGATCATTTGGAAACTCATGTAATTGTATCTTTTAATGCTATTATTTTGAACCAATTTTTCACTGTGTATGAACTTGTGGTGAAGAAGTGGAAATAGCAGTACAATGCTAAACAGGTCTTTTGGGTCTGGGAACAGGGATAGATAAGCCACTCCTACCTTGGTATGCTTTTTTAGTTCATGAGGTGGGTCATTGTAGCACATGAGGGATAATAGATTTAATTAAGCAAGAGTGGGTTATTCCAGACACCATCCCAGTGGCAATTTGCATAACAGACATTTGTCCAACTTCTGTAGCTTTTAATCAGCTTGTCTTTCAAGTCACATCCACTTTTGGCCACCTGCTAACTTACATGCCTCTTTGAACACTGACAGAAAAATATTATTGTTGTGTACAAATCAGTCCTTGACGAAGGTTGAACTATTCCCTAGTTCTAAAGCCACAGCTCCCACTGATACCATAGCTTTCACCAAAGAAACTTCGCCCAGGTATGACCCACTTGCCTATGTGGGCTCTGCTGGGGGAATCTCATTTCATTCTCATCCCATTGTATTCTAGAAATGGTCTGATGTTCTCCCTTTGGCTTTATTTGCAGACCAAGGGAGGAGGGTGATAGGGGAATGATAGTTGTGAATAGATTAAATTTGTGAAAAATTCTAGATGAAATTTTAAGGCTAATATGTATCTAAAAATAATTATTTAGCCCTAATTAGTGAAATTTTGCTGTTTGAAGAAGAGTCTCTTGGGACTTTAACTTGCTGCTATTCTAAATCTTGAATCCAGGCATGTGTCTTGACCCTTCATAAAGCTGCTGGTTCATCATTCAAGGGAAATGCCATGTGCTGATGATGCCATCTGAAGACTGCCACAGGTGGATTTCTGTCCTTGGGAAAGTTGAGAGAATGACCTTGGGAAGGTGAAGATAGAATTCTCTTGACCTATCCCCATCTTGGTGAACAATAGCTAGAGTGATAATTTTTCAGTTGGTTTTAATAAGTGGTTGTAACAAGATTAGGTAATCACACATGCTGAAAATAAAATTTGGGTTCAGAATTTTTTAATTTTTCAGTTATTATTTGAATTCGCCAACCTAAAAATGTAAATTCTCTGGTCTAGTGATGTTCATATTAGTGTTATTTAGGTTTGAGCTTGGTCTCACTACCTGACCTGGTTACTGCCATTGCAAATTAGAATTGTACTAAGATATATTTTGTCAGAGATTTTTAACAGAGAAGGGGGATCTCTGCAAGTGGCCTGAACTGGAGAAGCTGAAGACTCACTCACTCCAGTATGCCTAAGAGGAGAAATCCCCAGAGGACCACAGGATGGCATCAGAAGATATTCCAGAGACTGGACAACTATATGAGATGCAGCGAGTAAGCATGACACCTTAATCATCATCATCATTCCCTCCACAAATGGGTCCTAATTCACCTGTTTCTGAACCTGCAGTGACTGGAACCTCGAATCCTCCCTTTGAGTCTCCTATTTCACCCTTTCTCCACCACTGATAACAATGACTGATAATTCCCCTCTTCATGGAAGTCAACCTAATCCTTATATTCCTCCACTCCCTATGCTACAGCCATCTAGATCTGTTTGTGCTCTCTGCAGGGATGTTGCCTCTCATCACCATAATGGAACAGCTGTTTGTCAAAATTGTTTGAATCATTTTCAGAAATTCAAGAGATTTCCAGAACCTTTGTGTAGGGCAAACAATGCTTGTGCTCTTGAACAAATGTCCTATGTTCCCCCAATTTACATATCTCTTAGAGGATATTTTACTAAGAGGTACCTGTCCTTCATGGTTCTTGGTTAAGGAGTGTCACCTCGGATATTTATTGTTACATTTGGTATATTATGAGTTAGTGTTTAATCAAATGGAGCATAATCAGTATAAGTTGTGCCCATTTCCCTCTTTACTGATAATCACCTTTGTGCCTCAGCAAGGGGACTGCTCCCTACTAGTTTTGTGTTGTCCATGGAGGATGGCCCTCCACAAATTTAAATTGTAAAGATCCAAAGAAAGACTGGGGTCTTTTTCTAGCTTGAAGGTGAGAAATAATTCATTTGGACCCCTACTCTATTCCAATCAGCATTAATCATTTTGATATGCTTCCATAGGGGTAGTAGTTATAAATTCTGTATATTAGGTTCCAGAACTGTGAACTGCAGATTGTAAGTTCACTTGTTAATCATAGGAAGTTAACTAGAGACCTTCCACCTTCTCTTTTCCTTGTCATGGTAACCAAACCTAGTGTGGCAGAGGTGGCTCAACTACATGGAAAGTCCTCCAATTTATTTATTCATTTATTTATTTGCCTTTTGGAGGGCAATTGGGGTTAAGTAACTTGCCCAAGGTTACATGAATAGTGGTTTTTGTGTGTGTGTGTGCGCGCGCGCGCTAAATATCTGAGGCTGGAACAGAACTCTGGTCCTCCTGACTCTGGGGCTGGTGCTTTACTCACTGCACCACCTAGCTATCCCCCTCCAATTTATTTTTGTAATTTTGGTCCAGTAGGGGTGGGGATCCTGTGGCCTCCAGGCCACATGTGGCTCTCTATATCCTCAAATGTGGCCCTTTGACAGAATCCAAACTTCACAGAACAAATTGGGGATTTGTTTGAATTCAGCTGATGGGCCACACTTGAGGACCTGGAAAACCACATGTGGCCTCAAGGCTTCAGGCTCCCCACCTCTACTAGACCATTCTCTCTTGTCCAACATGAGCAGGTGACCCTCTTATGACCATCACATGACCACTTAGTCAGTGGAGAGACTCTATGCTTTGCTCAACACGTGACCCTGCTGATATATTGTTTTGCTTATTGTTTTTAGCCTATGAATCTTATGTCAACCAATGAAATTATTCTGTATTTGGTACTGCCATTCTTAAATGTCTAGCCCTATAAAAATTGGGTCCTGGAAGGAGGGGACATCTTAGATCAGGAGGAAGATCTGAGGTCCACTTTCTGAGAGGGAATTATGGACCATTTAGTAAAGTGCCATTGACTGAGAGCTCTGCCTCAGGCTCTTTCATTGTAGATTTGATGATTTTAGTCCCTACAGAACAGAAGGTATGCATAATAAAGGAAAATCCCCACCTAGCAATAGTTCCTTGACCCTGTGGAATAGGCACATCAAACAAGAAGCACTCTTAAGAAGTGTAATAGGCCAGACTAGGCTGGACTTTCTGGGACTAGACTTGGTTGTGCCAGTATGTCGAAGATTCTGGTATGAGAGAATTTCTCATTCTATGATGGTCACACTGCTAATATTAATTAAGGGACCTTATAGGATCTTGTATTACTATCATATATTCACTATAGAATAGATGATAGGTCTTAATTTTTTTTCTACAAAAAAAATTTTCTTTTTATACATTATGACCAGCATGCTTGAGAATGGGGAGTTGGTGTCAATCTACTCGGTTGTCTGGTGGAGAGATATTTCTGTAGTTTCATCGTTGTAGAGAGCTCTCTGTATGGAAGCTTTCTGGGAGTGGGGGAAGTGGAGGTTGAGTCAAAAGAAGGAGGGCTTCCCCAAAAGTCATGGACTTTTTGGAATCAAGAATTATATGAGGAAGCGTGCTTTTAGATAAAGGAGAGATATATTTTTTTTTGATACAGTTGTTTGACACTGAAGGGTTGCTGAGAGAAATAGTTATAACTTGTCTAAAGGGTTTTGGGAATTAAAAAAAGAAACTCATCTTTTATACAAAAAGCACAAATTTGCTTCTGTCTGAAGATAGGGAGATAGACTAGGATGGCTAAATTTGTTCCAGACATGAGATTCTAATTTCATTAAATGTTCCAGTCAACTATGAGAGGCAGGGAAGTATTGCTTTGAGCAAAGGGTTTCCAGCTATTCCTAATTAAAACTTTGTCATTATCTTCCTCTGGGGCTAGGTCTTTCTTTACAACATGAGGTGGGGAATTGATATGTTTATTCACTTTCATGCCCCAATACCTTCAGTATGGGGAGTTCTTTACAATTATCTCTGATTTAGTTTGTATGCTAAACTTTTTTGTTTCTCTTCTGGCTACATTCCTGTGCACACCCCTTACCCCTGATTTCTATTTCTGTCATGACCCAGAAATCTTCTCACTCAGAAAAATCTTTCTGTCTCTGATGCTCCTTCTTCTGATTGGTCAGTTCCTCCTAGGCCAGCCATCTTCACTCCCTTTTTCCTCTTTGGGTTCTGCTCCCTATTCTTCAGACTTTGTTGTCTTCCCCCATTAGAGTGTAAGCTCCTTGAGGGCAGAGTGTCTTTATTTTTTTGCTTGTATTTGTATTCTCAGCACTGTTCAGTGCCCAGCACTTACTCAAGTTTAACAAATGCTTGTTGACTTGATTTAACATACCATTCCTAGGGTTTTGTCTGGGGAATGTAATAATTAAATGGCTTGCCCAGAGTGAGTCTCACCAGCCATTACTGTCAGGGGTGGAATTTGAAAATAGGTCTTCTTGACCCTGTCTAGCACTCCCATCCTTGCTGCTTCTGTTGTTCTACCTAATTTGGAGTTCTAATTGTGCAACAGAATTTTAGAATGTTGGAAATGAAAGAGGTCAATAGAAACCATCATATTCAATCCTCTCGTTTTATATATGAAGAAAACTTAGGACCAGAAGATTTTAACAGCTTGTCTTAATGCAACTTCTTTTTTTTTTTCAATTAAACTTGACTTTTCTGTTTTGATGACAGTGTTATCTGGTTTTATTTAACAAGACTCTTTGTTTGGATTTGGATAGCTGAAAAACAAGAGATTTGAGCAATGATTATAAACCAATGTGATATCTTAATTATTACTGCATATCATCACTTGATCAATTAAGGTGCAATGTTAGGCATTGAATGCAATATTACCCCAATTAATATGTAGCCATGCTTTAGTGCCATTCTTTGTCATGGTGTAGAGGTATTTTAAACTTTTAATGTTTCAATTTTCTTACTTGTTAAGTGGGAATAAAGCCCATCACTCATAGGATATTTGGTGGATTAATTCATAGAAGGTTATATTATAAATGGGAAATTATAAGGGGTCATAAAATGTGTGTTTGAGTAAGTAACATTTTAGTTATTATGGAATATTAAAATTCTCTCTGCTGACCTCAGTTAGCTAAGTCAGAATTTAAAAAACATATTTATCTGGGAAAAATAACTACATTCTAAGATGGATGGGAGGGAAGGAGAATTCACTTATCTTCTGTTCATTTGGAGATAGGTAAAATTTTCATGTCAAGTCGCAAATGTTCGGTGATAGAGAATTGTTGAGAATCTTTTTATCACTTAGATTAGAAAGCAAAGGAAAATGCATTACAACACAAGTTCTTTCCCTTTTCATGGGTTTTGTTTGTCATATTGGCTATAAACAACAGTGCAGATGTGTGAGATGAAGAAAAAGAATGCTATATCCAGAGCAAATGGGAAAAAAAGGTAGGGCTCACTTATGCAGATGAAACAGAATAAGTGAAGATTTAATAATAGGTAGAATAGTAATCTATTCCAGAATTTTAAAATAATTTCGAGTGATGATGTCAGGGGGCTTTGAAAACATTAGGACCACAAGTAATCTGAAAAACTCCTACTATTAATTTAGGACTGTCAAATGATAAGGAGTAATAATCTTATTATAACTCATGTGTCAGAGTTTGTCTTCTGGCATGAAGGTCTTGAGTATGCTTTGGTGGACCTCTCATTTATCTGATCTGTTGTTCCAACCCTGGGCATTTAAGTATCTAGAATTATTCTTCTCCCTCTCTCCTCTCCCTCCTCACTCTCCATAAGGTAGTGCAAGCTTCCTTACAAGTAACAAGGCTCACAAGTTTTTGAAACATAAAGCAAGATTATTTACACAGTAAAGGACACAGAGAGACTGACATCTGAGCCCATGGAAAGGCAAGAGATCGCCCTCCTTCTGGTGGGCCACCTTCTTCCAGGAGATGTTAGAGTCCTCATGACTTGCAGTACTGACCTGGGTGAGGTCATGTAAAGGGGAGAGGTTGGAGTTCACTTCTCCCTTCCATTTCTTTTTTGTCAGCAGATGGCCTCTGGTTGCTTCTTTCCGTATAGACTTTCTCTGCTCCTGTTCACTATTCTTGGCATGTTGCATGTATTTCCTCACCATTATGATTTATTTCTCTCAACAGACATTTTGAGTTCTTTCATCATTGCTGACACTCAGCTAGATGTTCCCTTTAGTAGATGGTACTAGTTAACTCCTCACCAGTTCTCAAGCAGCTGGCCTTTAGCATGATTTCACTTGAGCCTTTGAAATCATTATGGCATATTCATACCTCTAAGTCCAGAGTGTCTCCAATTATTTAACCCTTTTCTTGTTCTACACTTGGGTCCTACACCTCTAGGGGCAACTAGGTGGCACAGTGGATAGAGTGTTGGGTCTGGAGTCAGACTCATCTTCATGAGTTCAAATCTGGCCTCAGACACTTAACAGCTTCATTACAGTGGGCAAGTCACTTAACCCCATTTACCTCAGTTTCATCATCTGTAAAACGAGCTGAAGAAGGAAATGGCAAACCACTCCAGTATCTCTGCCAAGAAAACCCCAAATGGGGTCACAAAGAGTGGGATATGATTGAATAACAACAACCTACACCTCTACTTTTTGTTCAGATGGTCTTATCACATTGCTATTGGAACAATTCTTTCTTGAATTGCTTAAACAAGACTGTTTTTTATTTTTGTTCCGGGTAGCTTCATGGTAAATCCATAACTGCTTATCTCTTCCTTTAGAGGCACTCCTATTCTTTTCTCATTTGTATTTAGACTTCTCATCTTCCTCTAAGGTAGTTAGACTGGTCGTGCTCTATAAAGGTGGTGAGAAAGGGCCAGAACTGGTATCTTTCAGCAGGTACTGCCAGTACTGTTTCTGGTGCCTAAAAGGGGTAAAGGGCTAACCCTCGCTACGTTACTCTTATAAAATTTATTACTATTCAACATTTGCTGTGTCTTGGTTCAGCTAAATGACTGTCTACTCTTTCCTTTTCCAGTCATACAGAGCTCATGGGAACCTTAAACTATGCTTCTTGAGAATTTTAAATTTCTATACTACCAACATTTATTTGAGGATATTTTTTTTTTCAATTTTGTCACAGGCATTTTTATTAACAGACCATTAGAAAAATAATCGTGGTGTAGAGACCTTTAGTTCATTCTTCTAATAAGTCTGTTGATCTGGTCTTCCCTGTTACCAGCATCTCCACCTTCCACAAAATGTGTAGTCATTTTTTTCATTCCACCTCATGGAGAAAGAAGATAATTTGAAGGGCTACAGGAAGTTGTTGGCAGCTTTGAAGTGCTTGCCAACAGTGTAGATCTCATGGATCAAGTCCTCTATGCAGATAATTTCATATTTACCGAGAGATTTTGCAATAAGGGCATTATCCGTCAGGGTAATTCTCTGTTTCTTGATCTTGCCATAACCACATTTGTAAATCAAGTCATTCACAGACTTTAGATTTGGGTAACCCCATGCAATGTATGGTTCCACAATCCTCAGCATGTTAATCGAGGCCTTGTTAAGCTTAACAAAAGTGCCATTGAAGATTTGGCGAAGCTGAAGAAGCTGCAGTACTTTTTGGACCTTTGGGCTAACACAATTGATGCCTCTGATTCTGAACTTTGGTTTAGCAGGTACATAGTAGTTGCCAGCTTTGCTTGCCATTCTAGTCAGCTGGATTTCATTTATCTGTCTGTACTCCTTCTGGTAGGCATTAGCTTTTTCATAGACAACTTTTCTCCTCATTTTATGGAACTTTTTTATAGCCATCTTCTTCTTCAAGCATTTGACCTTCAGTATTGCAAAAAAGCCTTTCACTTTTTCAGAAGGGATTCTAGAATGGATGGTAGCTTCTTTTCTTCTATACCCACCATGATTCTAGCCAGAAAAAGAGCTATTTAAGGATATTTTAATGCCAATTTTAGTAACTATTTTAAAAGCATTAACACAATATTTATTTACAAAAATAATAATGATTAGAAAAACCAAGATTAGAAGCACATCATTCTTATTTGAAGGAATTGTTTTAAAATTTTGAAAAATAATGGACTATCATTAAGTCTACTCCCTGATGATCATTATACTTGCAGTTTAGGTTACTACTATCATGTAGATAAAAAAATAATTTTTAGGACAGAGTGGGTCTCTTGAGTGAGTCTATCCTTAAATATGGGCAACTGAAAGGCAAAATAAAGACATAATCTAGTCCATTAACTTTGTAACAATAAAGCTTCAATTAAAGCAAAAGTCTGACTTGGTTGATTCAATAATTGAAACTTCAGTGCATCTATATGCCCACTGATGTGAGTATTACCTCTTTGGTACAGATTCTTTTTCTTTCATGCATTCTCATCCTGTGCAATTTATTTCATATATTTCTGTAGACCCTGGACTGAGCCCTCACCCTCTTCCATTTTGAGGGTCCTAGTTACTAGTACACTTGTCCACCTGCTATTCCTTGCTTGTGCTGCATGAATAACCCAGCTCTTTTTCTGATCATAAATTTCCCTAATGATATTCTTTAGGCTATTTCTTGAGCATAGGCCAACTTATTTGTACCCAGTTGCCCATTGCCCTTTCTGTCATCCACAACTTTAATTCTTTGGAAACTGAGTGAATATAAGCCCTTTGAGGGTAGAGTATGCCTCTTAAAAAAAAATCTTTGTATTCCCAGCATTTTGCATAGGGCATGGTATATAGTAGTCACTTGATAAGTACTTATTCATTGATTGATTGTGATGATTCAAGATTTAAATTTCCAGGATAATATTTGTGCTTAAAAGTTTGGCCTTTACATTAAAGAGTGGTTTGGAATTGTTAAAAGCATTGCAATTTTCCAAATGCACTTTACACTATTCTCTGCCTCCTATTCAAATTGGGTCCAATTCACAAACTGTATGAAGTGTCTACTCTAAACAGATGAACAAGGGCATTAATTCAATGTAGATTGGCTTGTCAAAATCTGGAGAATTTTTTGTCCATTTTGTTTTTCCTTTATGGATTATTAGGCTGATCTCATTAAGAAGAGCCTGTCATTTTATGAGTATTGATACAAACAGCATAATATCACTGGCAAACTAGACAAACCAGGGCATATTACCATCTATGGGAAGTACTTCTTTCATTTGAACCTCGTAGAAGGCATCCTTCATGTTTTCTTAATGAGAAACTTTGGTGAGCACACCTTTTTCTGTTCTATGCCTTGCTTGATGTTAGGAATCAGAGAGTAACTAACAGAATTATCTATTTGCACTTTTATTTTTTCCTTTTTTTAATTCAGAATCGAATGCACACCCAAACCAAAAACATTTCCACATGCAAAATAGAATAAAAAGAGTATTACATTCAAAATATGGATATTACATACATCTTGTTTAAAAAAATTCAACATGCTACTTTCAAAGCTGTTCTACTTGGCTGTGGTTCCTTCTGAATTTCTTTTTGTTTTCTTCTATGCATTTAAAAATTTAAAAATGTTTAAGTGAATTCTTTTCTTCTTTTTTTCATCACTAGCTCTCCTCTTCTCAATAGAAATAATCTGTCCCCCCACCCATTTTTGTTGCATTTTTCTGACTCTTGTATGAAATTCACATATCTATATGAGAGATTCCTTGTGGGAGGACAGCTTTTAAGATAGTTTTATCCTATTGAATCAAATAATTAAAAAAAATCAACAAACAGTGAACACAGGATCTTATATTCTTTACACTTGCATTTGTGTATCTTAGAGGCATGGGGTACTGTAGAGAATTATTTCTGAGAACTTATCTTCCCTTCTCATATTTTCATCTACAATGCCTTCAGCACACAAGAAAACCCTTCTCACAATGATTTTAATATAGGAAACCAAATATGGGTCAGTATTTTTTTTAATGTTTTCTGGATTATCTTCTTGAATATTAATAATATAAATGTAATTTTCCTTTTTTTTGGAGGGAGATATTATCCTCTCCCTGAGATATCTTATAGAACAATGCCTCATAATGGTTACAACACTGGGTCACTTCCTGCATAGATTTCTTCTGTGTGTACTTAGCTAGTTTAGCTGCTCTTCTGGACTGTCTTCCTACATTCCATTTCAATTTTTTCACTTAGTATTTCAGAAACTGAGATGTTAAGGCCCCAATTCCATTAATCATTCCTCTACCACTGATGATGAAAATAGATTATTATAGAGAAGCTGACAAATTTGTTCCATTTTACATTTATTTCTGGCCTGCTTCCAGTTTCATCTAGGCATGTCAGTCAATATCCAGCAGAGAGACCAAAGACAGTCCCTGCCTTCCAGGAACTCACAATGTCATGGGAGAGAGAAACAAGCAAACAAATATGTACAAACAAATTATATGTAGGATGAATAGGAAATAATTAAAAGAGAGAAGGCAAGTCTTTCTTTTCAGAGGGAATTCAGAGAGGTTGGGAAAGGCTTCCTGTAAAAGATGGGATTTTACTTGGGATTTAAAGGAGGCCAGGGAAGCCAGCAGAGGGCGATGAGGATGGAGAGTGCTTCTGACAAGGGGGACAACAAGAGAAACTGCTCAGAGCTGAGATGGAGTGTCTTATTTTCAGAACAGCCAGGAGGCCAGTATCTCTGGATTGAAGAGTACAAGGTGAGGGGTAAGGTATTGTGAAATTGTTTATCCTTCATTTTTGAAGAGGATGGGGTGTCTTGACTTGTGCATGAATTGGATTTAAGTGAGGCAGAGTAGTACAGTCATCAGCCTCACTCTCTCTTTCAGAGTCATCAAAGGCCAGAGACATGACAAAAATCAGGATGACTTTTATTTATTAGAACCACCCAGGATACAGTGGATGACCTTGGTGTTTTTCCATGTCTGACCAACCTTTATGTGCTCCACAGTGCTGCCCTCAGCCACCTTCATGGCCATTGGAACAAGTTGTTCTCAACCACCCATTCCATTAGGGGAAGTCTTTGCATGCTTGGGGTTGATAGCCAAATTCACTGACTGGTCTGAGGCCTGGTTTAGCCATTTGCTGAGAGAGACAGTTTATGGGGTGTGGCTTGCTGTACATGCTTACAGCTTCTTGGAGCCAAAGGCGAGAGTGGGGTAAAAGGTAGATGAGCAGCCCTGAGAAAGACTTAGCCAGCTCTCACACGAGAGGCGCTAGTCCTCCTGGAAGACCTCATACACCCTGGAGTAAGATGTAAGAAGATTGGAAAGGTAGAAGGTTCTAAGTTATGAATGGATTTGAATGTCAAACAGAGGATTTTGTATTTGATCCAGATGGGATTAGAGACCCACTGGTGTTTGCTGAGTTGGGGACCTGAGCTTTAGGAAAATCACTTTGGTGACTGGAGGATGGATTGGATTGGGGAGAAACTTGAGGCAGGCAGACCCATCATCAGGCTTTTATAATAGTCCAGCAGTAAGGCGATGAGAGGGTTTGCACTAGAGTGGTTGCAGAGTTCTCTTCTCTCAGAGTAGAGAAGCAAGGCACATTCAAGAGATGTTGCTTTTGGAAGGATGCAGCTCATTCAGGTATCATTCCAAGCTTTCTTTAGACTCATTTTTACTCCCACTGCTTTTTAGGGTGCTGCTTATAATCTTCCACCATCTTCCTCTGTACTGTTTTACAAATGAGATTATATATTCTAAATCAGTGAGTGCAGTTCTTGGCTGTCAGCTCTCTCTACTTTGTAAGATCAAGCGTTGGCTGGCTAAGACACTTTAGGGGTTCGTTTGGTCCTCTCTTTGCAATGAATGCTTTACATCATTTAAACTTTAGTAGAAAATGATGATAGGTAAAGTCAATATCTTTGTCATTTTCCATTTCCCATTTTTCAGCTCTGATAATTCATTTAAATAGTTCAGGCTAATGCTATGACTGTTGTTCAGTGTCCTTATATTTTCTTAATCTCTCTTCCTAAAATGATTTTTATTCTGACCTTTCTTCTAATTAGCTGATGAACTGATTGCATCCACAAATAACAGATTCTACTATGATTACCACATCAGTTTCTAGTCATTTCCTTTCTGTTATGATGGTTCCTTTCCTTTCCTTCCCTTTCCTTCTCTTCCCTTCCCTTCCCTTCCTTTCCCTTCCCTTCCCTTCCCTTCCCTTCCCTTCCCTTCCCTTCCCTTCCCTTCCCTTCCA
>NW_027186523.1:18638198-18703152 GCF_028583685.1 Petaurus breviceps papuanus
TTCCTTTCCTTTCCTTTCCTTTCCTTTCCTTTCCTTTCCTTTCCTTTCCTTTCCTTTCCTTTCCTTTCCTTTCCCCTTTCCTTTCCTTTCCCTTTTCCTTTCCTTTCCCCTTTCCTTTCCTATTTACTGAGCACTTGCTATGTGCTAGGCATTATAAGTGCTGAAGATACAAATACAAACAAAAAGACCATGCCTGTCCTTGGGAGAAGAAAAGATATGAACTAGGTCTAAAAAAGGGGTGGGCAGGGGGAAAAATGAAGGAACCTTGCTCTAGGACAAGATTCTTGAAATTTGGGAATTAGGAGCAAGCCTAGGAAGGGAAAGAAGGCTGGTGGTCCTGAGTCCCTCCACAAAATGGAGACTCCAGGAACAATTCACCAGTGGGAGAAGAGGTCTGGACTGCCAGAAGAATATTCTAGGGTGCAGAGACCCTAGATATTGAGGGAAGTTCCAGGAGGAGACACAAGTAAGACATGGTTTTGAAGAAATGTAATAAAGAGAGTTAAAAGGATTATAATAACCAAATTGAGTGTATTTTGACTAAGCTTTTAAATCACTTCTTAGCTTAGTCTTCAATTACAAATTTATTATAGATCTTATCTTTGGAAATGGAACTCTATATGCTAATTCCAGTGGCTTTAGTACTATTTAGTATATCTTCAGTTCTTTTCATGTAGAGAAGAATGCAGTCTTATTCCTGATCTTTACCTGAACATAGCTACATCAGAAAGTTTCCTGTATATATTCTCAGTGCCTTTGGACTTCAGGTCTTTATGTACTAGTTTAACCTAATTAGGTCTTTATTTCAGGTCCTGGGCTGCAATTGATCCAGAAAAATGCTTAGAGTGTGTTAGATCTGTGTTTTTTACTTAATCCCCTCCCACTTCTTCTCTCAGTATCTAAATCTCAGTTAAATCCTCTCTTCATCCAATCTTCAATCTTTCCCTCTATATTGGCTTTTCCCTTTTTACTTAGAAACATATAGTTATCTTAAGAAATCCTTCAATGGATCCTATTTCTCATACTAGTTACTATCTAATTTCTGTTCTTCCTTTCACAGCCAAACTTCTCAAATGAATATTATTTATACCCTGTTGCCTCCACTTCCTTCCCTCCCACTCTCTTTAACTTTTAAAAATCTGGCTTTTGTCCCCACCATTTCACTGAGAAAACTCTTCTTCCTTTAGCCCCCTAAATGTGGGTGTTCCAAAATTCCATGGTTCCGCTTCTTATTGTGTGTGTGTGTGTGTGTGTGTGTGTGTGTGTATTCTTCCAGAGACCAAATCCAAAGCTTTGTTAACATTGATTTATGTTAACTGGTTAATTGATATTGGGGTAATAGCCCCTGGTTAGATGATATTGGGGGCATTGATATTGGGGGAATTCACTGGATGGGGGCTCATGAGCCATAGTACTAGAAAACTACTTTCAAGGTCCTTAGGTTCCCTTTGAACTGTGAAGAGAGATACAGCCAACTGGGGTGAGGCACCTGACTTGCCACTGTGAGTGGCCCAGAGCCAAATACTTTAAGTAATGAAAAAAAAAAACTGCCAAGAAAATATTAATAAAGAGTAACCATTACAAATGCTTTCCCCATATCTAGATAGAGAAAACATTTATTAAATGTTTACTGTGTGCACTGCATTATGCTAAGCACTGGAGATACAAACACAAGCAAGGCAGTCTCTGCCCTCAAGGAGCTTATATCTTAATCAGAGAAAACAACACTTAAAAGCTTCAAAAGGGGAAGAGAAAAGTTTATAAAGATAATTGGCGAAGAAAGCCTATTGATACCTATGAGGAAATGAAGTGTGGTGGAATCCTGGTTCCCTGTCTGATATGGTAGAAACTCGCATCAGAGCTTGGAGACCCAGAGACTAAGTTCAAAGCTGCAGTGAGAGGGAAATGAGTTTGATGGCTGGAATCTAGACAGCATGACAAGGAGATGGCCAGAAAGTGGTGTGCAGGATTGGTTCTGTGTAAGATAAGGCAAAATAGCACCCATTAGAGCTAGGAAACCTAGGGACAGAATCCAAAGTTCCAGTGAAAGGAGCTGAGAATGATGAGTAGGGAACCTGTTGCCTCAAGGCTGCATGTGGTTTTCTAGGTCCTTGAGTGAAGTCTTTTGACTAAGTCCAAGTTTTACAGAACAAATCCTCTTATTAAGGGGATTTGTTCTGTGAAGTTTGGTTTTAGTCAAAGGACTGCACTAGAGGACCTAGATGGCCACATGTGGCCTTGAGGCCACAGGTTCCCCACACCAGTAAAGTAAAGGTAGTGTGCTGAGGAGATGATGAAAACTCTATGAGAATAATATACTCACATAGATTAGGCATCCTTGATGAAGGTATGAAAAGTTAATAATCTAGTGCAAGTAATTTTCTGTAACAGAAAACATCTTTATTACTAAATTTATTAAATGCAATTGATTGAAAGGTAGAGAAAATAAATTTGAGGCAACAATAAAAATAAAAATTCAGTTACATCTTTTTGGTGATGTAATTTATACCACTTTTTGCTCAACTGGTAAGGTACCAGAACCTATTTATTCTTAGAATGCCTCTCGATTGCTCTTTGTGTGAACTAAAATTCTTTTTGGGTTCAGGAATTCCATGATTCATAGCAATATACCTTCACTAGAAGATTAGTTGTGTTAACCAAATGGATTTATTTTTTGTCTCACAGGGAATCTTGAGCTCTTTAAAAGCACAGTGGAAAAGATATGAGTTGGAGAAGCCAAGAATATGGTTTTAAATTTTACTCTGACGGTGACTACTGTTATGACCCTGGGCGAGTCACTTGAGTTTCCTTGACCTCAGTATCCTCTTCTGTAAAATTATATGATTGGAGCTCCCAGCTCTAGGTTTATAATCCTAAGAACTCTATGTGCTGTGCTTCTACCTGTATATTACAGGTATCAATAGACTTTCTTGGTAAACTTATTTTTTAATAGTTAGGCCAAACTCTTAAAAAAAGTAATTATGAATTTCGTTTAGGAGGTTCTCCAATGTTCTAACAAACAAATAAGATGATATACTTAAAAGTACTTTACCTTATTGTGCTATATAAAATGTTAGCTGGTTGCCATTGTTGCTGCTATTGCTGCTGATGTTGTTCTAGGGCTTGATACAACCAGCATATCATTCAAAAATATGACCTACTGGGGCAGCTAGGTGACACAGTGAATAGAGCACCAACCCTGGAGTCAGGAGGACCTGAATTCAAATCCAGCCTCAGACACTTAACACTTACTAGCTGTGTGACCTTGGGCAAATCACTTAACTCCAATTGCCCTGCCTTCCCCCCTCCAAAAAAAAAAAAAGCAAAAAAACCCATTACCTACTGAAGGACTTCATCTATAGGAAATACATCTATTTGGAATTGTTACTGGAAATCCTCAATTATAGTGGCAAACACCTTTGACAAGTATTTGCTTCTCTGTTTTGTACTTCTCAATATTAAAGATCAATAAATTGTTGTCATTATTCCAAGGAATCATGTAGTATTTTAACAGTTGTATGGAAGACATTTTGTAGAAGAAGGGCTGTTAAGGTAACATTTCACTCTACTGCTGTTGTAATCAACCAAAAAAAAGGGCACAGTGGAATTCTGAATCTTCTCTTGTTGCTATTGTTGAGTCATGTCCGATTTTTTGTGGCCCAGTCTGAGGTCTTCTTGGCAAAGATACTGGAGTGGTTTGCATTTCCTTCTCCAGTGTATTAAGGCAAAAAGAAGATAAGTGACTTACCCAGGGTCACACAGTTAGTGACTGTCTGAGGCTAGATTTGAACTCAGGTGTTCCTGATTGCAGGCCCAGTGCTTTATCCACTGAGCCACCTAGCTAGTCATGTGGCCAGACTAAGGGACACTACTGGAATTGGAAAGTTTAACTTTTAGGTATGTTAGAATTTGAAATAAAGCAATTTTCTGGACAAAATCTGTGGATTCTCTCAATCGGTCATTTGTTTTATGTATACAGTTTTCAGGTTTCTTGATTTTTCATGTTCTTAGAGAACATGATCCTTAAGATGTCTTTGTGCATTCTTTCTTTGAAGTCAATAGATTCTGTTTGTTTAAAACCCACATACTCATTTGTAACATTGCTGTCTTTTACTTCTGTTTGCTAAATTTTCTTCTACTTCAGTATTTCCCCCTAAGTCTATTAATATCTCTTTTATTTCTTTGGAGAAACTCCTGGGATACATTTTTTCCCCTAACCTATTAATTGAGGTAAAAAAAAAAACTTCACTAAAAGCTATAAATTCTCCTGCATAGTGCATGGCTAATTCAAGCTTCTGTACACTACAGTATATTCTATTTCTCCTAAGTTTGTGTCTTTACTGATTATTCTTACTTGATTAGCTAGACTTAACTCTTTTCCTAACAATTCTAGTGTTATAACAAGTCTTTTAATAAATGTCATGACATCTGCACTCTCTTAAAAAAAAGAGCTATAAATTCTGACAAAAATTCATCCCAATTTCTTCTATTACAGTTTTACTTTCTCTTGAAACATTATGGTACTTCTAAAAATTTCATATTCTCTTTGTATTCCACAGGATTCTGTGTTTTACCAACCATTGGCTCACTTTCCTTTGTTTTATAATATTTGTTAAAAGAACTTTGTAATCTCTTTGAGAATTTTGTATTCATCCTTCTTTTTAGTCTTTGGATTTTCTCTACCTGCTAGTGCCTTGGATTTTTTATTTAGTTTTCCTTCTTTTGAAATATTTCCTCCTTTTCCTCTTGAATTTCCCTTCACTCAATTTAAGGGAGAAACTCCACTAACAAAATGAATTATGCTTAGAAACAAAGGAGTTTTTACTGTAATTGCAGGGAAGAGAAACCCAAGGCTGGAATTTATACCAAATTTCCCTCCTCAGGGAATATGTTTTACACATTTTTATAAGCTTTTATACATTCATATGGATGTGAAAGTTTTATCAGTTTAGGACAATTCACAGCTTGCAGATGATCCAGGAACAGGGTACTTTGAGAGGAAAGAAACATCAAAGAAAGTGCAACTTTGCTTATTTCCTGGAACTTTTTTTCTCCTATTTTTGTGAGGTTTTCTAGAGATTTGATAGAGAACCTCTTAAACTTAAAACAATATTTTATGCACTTGAGGCCACTTGCTGACTTTTTGAGGTAAAGTTTACGGCTCACTCAAGAATTAGTATTTTTTTTTAACATTTTTATCAACTTTTTGATGCTTTCACCTTTGTTGTTGAGTATACTTAAGATCTGAATTTCAAAGTTGCTTCAACTTCTTCCAATTTGGGGATATAGTAGGGATAAGGTATGCCAGTCAAGTCTCCATAGGAGAAGGGGATTCATCTATAGCTCCTGGGCAAGGACATGAGGATAGTTTGTGTATTCCTTTGGGCAAGTGGATGCTGGTGAGGGAAGGGTGCCAAGTTAGTGATTTAAGAATTAAAATTATCTGGTATAAATTCATAAGTGTTTTATTTTGAGAGTGTTTTCTGTCTTTTGTCCCATGTGTAACTTTTGTCCCAGCTGTAACTGCTCTACATCTGGTAGAGAATTCCTGTTTGGGGGGTTCCTTGTGAATGTATGGGGACTGGAAAAAGTGTCTGGTCTAGCAACTTCTTTGGCCAACTTTCTTCCTAGAGTCCTTTGACTTTATCCATGTAATGTTAAGGGACCTAGATAATTTGTGGGAGGACGTGGATAAAAGCTGCACAGGATAGGAAATCATGGCTAGTTTGTGAACTGCACAGTGGAAGGGAAAACCAACATCAATGATGGCAGGTTTATTAGAGTGCTGATGGAATAGGAAATAATTTTCTGGTTTAGTTACTTATATAGGGGACATCCATATGTAGATTGTATTGCTTTTTAGAAATTATTTGGGTGCAAAATAAGATTAAATGAGTTACAATGATACCTCTATGGAAACCTAGAATAACTAATTTGTAGCTCAATGTTGAGTGAGACAAATTAAAATTAGACTGTTTGGAAGTACATCAGATCGGGACCATCTGGAGAGGAGGACAGGGTAAGACAAATTATCAGCAGATACTTAAGAAAAATGAAGGAAAGAAATGAATATCTTGGAAGTCTTAAAGAAGGCAGCACAGAGCATCCTTCTCCAAAATACATCAATTGTCCAGATTAAAGAGGCCTGCCCATTGTCAAATTAAAGAAACATTTTCATTCAACTTAATGTTTAATAAACATCTACTGTATTAGGCACCATGCTAGGCACCAGGGATTCTGTAATAAAAATTAAACTATTTCTGCCTTTGAAAAAATTTAATTTTACCAGGGGACTACAAGATCTACTCTGATATAAAATATAACAAATGTAAATATACAATATATATAATAAATGTAAACATAAAATAGGGGATGATGAAGGCAAAAGACAGACCAGTTCAATAGCTGAGAGTTATCAGGGAAGGATGGTTAAAGGAGCTGGCCCATGAGCTGGGCTTGGCAGACTATAAGGAATATAAAATATGGAGTTGAAGAGAGAGGGTCTGTTACAGGCATGGTGTTACAGAAGCCAAAGATGGAGTATTGAATTTGGGAAAGGCTAATAGCCCATGTAGCTGCAAAGTAGAGTAGACAAAAGATAGTTGTATGGAATAAGGGAAGGTAAGTAGAAGTTGGACTTTAAAGGGTCCCAAAAGCCAGAGTCTGTATCTTATAAAGTAAAAGGGGACTCCTGAATGGTTTGGTGCAGCATTGTATGGCAAGAACAAGGACTACCGGTAAGAGATGAAAAGTAAAATCACAGATTATTTTGGCAGCTTTGTGAATGAAATATTGAAATAAGAAAAGAAACAGGGACACCAATTAGGAGACTATAAATTACAATAATTCAGGTGAGTGATAATGAGGACCTGAACTAGGGCACTGATAATGTGGTTGGAGAGAAGGGGACAGATATGTAGATAAACACTACATATGAGAGAGAGAGAGAGAGAAAGAGAGAGAGAGACAGAGAGAGAGAGAGACAGAGAGAGAGACAGACAGAGAGAGAGAGAGAGAGAGAGACAGAGACAGAGAGAGACAGAGAGAGAGACAGAGAGAGAGACAGAGAGAGACACAGAGAGAGAGAGAGACAGACAGACAGACAGACAGACAGACAGAGACAGAGAGGTGTGGTGCCCTCAACAAAAATATAGAACATTTACAGGTTTAGGGGAGAAGATGATGAATTCAGTTTTGAACAGATTGGGTCTTTTAGAAAGATATCCAGGTGGACATATGCAACCAGCAACTGGATATATGTTAGGTACTGAGTCAGGTACAAAGATAAAACAAAGGTAATTCTTGATCTCAAGGATTAATGATATTCTACTTGGTCTTATGACTATTTCTAAACTTGCTTTAAGCACATAAGAGAGAGAGAAACTTCTATGAAATTGTAGAAAGATGGGCACACTAATGTACTCTTAGTGGAACTGTGAATTGGTCCGGCCATTTGGAAAGCAATTTGGAATAATGCCCCAAAAGGTATTAAACTATGAATACCCTTTGACCCATCAGTACAGCTACTAGGCCTATAACCAAAAGAGATCAAAGAATGAACTAAAGGACATATATGTACAAAAATATTTGTAGCAGCTCTTCTTTGTTATAGCAAAGAGTAGGAACTAAGGAATGTCCATCATTTGGGCGGGGGGGGGATGGTTGGACAATAATAGTATATGAATGTAATGAAATATTGCTGCAAATGAAGAAAAGAATAGATTTGAAGAAACCTGGGAAGACTTGGTTGATATGGAGTGAAGTGAGTAGAACTAGGAGAACAATTTATATAACAACATTGTGAAATTGACAACTTTGAAAGACTTAAGAACTTTGAGCAATACAATGATCAGCAAAGATTCTAGAAGACCAGTGAGGCAGCATGTCCTCTACCCACCTCCTGACAGTGAGGTGATGTTCTTTAGTTGTAGAATAAATCATGTTTTTGGACAAAGCTACTATGGAAATTTGTTTTGCTTGACTATATTTATTTGGTATAAACTTTTTGTTTTCTTGTGTGTATTTTGAGGGTGGGTCAGGAAGGGAGAACAACATAAAGGGAAAGGATAGGATGTCCTCATTACTTAAAAAAGAGAAAGAAAATAAATGAAAAAAAAGGAGGGTCATGTATAATACAAAAAAAAGGACAGACTGGAAAGAATTACATATAGGACAGTTTTGAAAGTTACATATTGAATTTATTTTGTATTTAAAAGCAAGCTGTACATAATAAACATTTTCAGTTTCATATATAATCCTCTTTTCCAGTTTTGCTTTGTATATAGTAATGCTGATTTTATTTTCTGTTTGCTAAGTTTGGAATGTTATTGTCATTGTTGTTTGTCCTTCATTTTCGAAGAACACCATGGCATCAGGAAGGTGATGCCATGACACACAAGTGAATCGGATTTAAGTGAGGGAGGGCTGTTTAAGGTCACCAGCCTCACTTTCTCTTCTGGAGCCATCTGGGTCCAGTGGCAAGATATAAATCAGGGTGACTGGAGATGGCCCCCTCCCAGCTAGGCTCAGTCCCAGTGGAGTGTGTGATTGCAGGCAGGTCCAATCTGGAATGGAAGCAGCAAGTTCAGCCCTCATCTATAAATTCAGAATAAAAATAAAACAAAATGTCATGATAGCCCAAAGAGTTGACAGAGAACATTACTGGCTAAGGGATGAGTGTGGGGATAAACTTATACCATGGAGAAGCTGCCATTTTATTTGGTTCTTGAAAGGATAGAGTTTTTAAAAAAAATGCAAATGGGGTTGGTCAGATTCAGGCATGGAGGCTCAGAAATGAAAGGGCTCTTAGAAATTATCTCCTCCAGTTTCTTGTCCATGAATTTCTTCAATTAAATTCCTAACAAGTAGCCATCCAGCCTCTGCTTGACTCTCTTTCTCTCCTCCCTCCTCCTGCCCCCATTATGGGGAATCAATTCCCTAGGGGACTGTTCTAATTTTCAGGAAAATTATATTAGCTTTGTATTGAACAACAACTCAGTGTTGTTTGTGGTCAGGGAGCTTATGCTCAGGTGTGGGAAGCTGCATGTGATCATGAACTATTAACAGTCACAGACTTCAGGATGCCAGCTGTGTGCAATTAGCCACAAGCATTGCCTTGCCCCTCTGGGACACCCTCTCATGCTATCTCTCTAAAAGAACCGACCACAAATCCCCAAACCTCTCTGGTTACTTTATGCTAGCTGCTTTCCCAAGCTACTCAGAGAATATTAGAGTAGCCATTCTAAGACATCTAGGTAGCACAGTGGATAGAAAACTAACCTGGAGTCAGGAATACCTGAGTTCAAATCCAGTCCAACACTTACTGGCTTTGTGTCCTTGAGCAAGTCACTTAACCTTTCTGTTGCTCAGTTTCCTCATCTGAAAAATGGGAATAACAATAGCACCCATCTCTCTGGGTTGCTTTGAGGATCAAATCAGTAAATATTTGCAAAGTGCTTTGCAAACCTTAAAGTGCTTTATAAATGCTTTGATACTGCGACTGCTGGAGAGCTCCATTGGATCCACACTTCCGGGAAAACCTAGTCTTCCTTTGTCTCTAGTTCACTTCTTTCCTCAGGATTTTGAGCTTTTCCCCTGTACTTTGCAAGAGGTTGAGGTCTTTTAGAAGAGCAAATGTCCATTTGTATGATAAGCAGGAGTTTGGGGGTGGTGGTGCGTGTGTGTGTGTGTGTGTGTGTGTGTGTGTGTGTTCCAAGTTCTGAAAGAAGCTTTTGAGAGGATCATGTTATAAAAGAATATGGCTTGTAACATGGTTGTTTGTGTCATAGCCCAGTTCCTGGTTCATGTATTAAGCCTTTGCTTCTAAACCTCCCAGCCATATCAATCAACCAATCAATCAATAATAATTTATTTCACACTCACTTTATGCTAGGCACTCTTTGTGGTGCTAGAAATACAAAGACAAAAATAAAACAGTGCCTGCCCTGAAGGAACTTACATTTTGTCAGGAAAATATCTTGTACATGTATAAATATATAAAAGATACTTTACAAAGTAGATACAAGGAAAATCTTGAGGAAGGTGTTAGAGTTAGTTAGGACATCCAGAAAAGGCCTCTGGTGGAAGTTAGCATTGGACTTGAGTCTTGAAAAGATTCAGGGATTCTGAGAGGAAGAGATGGGAATGGAGAGCATTTCAAACATGGGAGACAGTAAGTACAAAGGCACAACGTTGTGAGGTAGAATGTTGTATATAAAAAAACAGGAACTAGGCCATTATAACTGGCCTATAGAGTACATGGAGGGGAATAATGTGTGAGAAGGCTGGAAAAATAGGAAAGGGCCAGATGGTAAAGAACTTTCAATACCAAATGGATATGGAGTATCCCAAAAAACTTAGTCCAATTTTTAGCTGTAAAAGCCTAAAATTCATTAAGACTTTTGGGGCACCCTGTATATATTTGATCCTGTTACTAATAGGGAGCTACTTGGTCTTGTTGAGTAGGGGGGAAAGGGTGTCATGGTCAGACTGACCCTGTAGGAAAGTAACTTTCGAATTGGGTGGAGGATGGATTAGAGGGAGAAAAGGAGGGAGATCAATTAGGAAGCTCTTGCTACAGCAAGTCCAGACAAGAAGTGATAAGGTACTGAACCAGGGTGGTGGCTATGTGACTGGAGACAAGGAGTTGTATAGGAGAGACATTGTGGAGATGGAAATGACTCCTTCTTGCAATAGATTAGACAAGATGAGTGAGAGTAAAGAGTTAAGGATTACATCAAGGTTGCAAGCCCGGGTGATTGGAAGGATGATGATACCCTCAAGAGAAACAGGAAAGTATGGAAGAGGGGATATTTTGAGGGGGAAATATAATTCTATTTTGGACATGTCAAATCTGAGATACCTCCAGTACATTCATTTCAAAATGTCCAATAGGCAGTTTACAATGTGAGACTGGAGATCAAGAGAGACTAGGCTTGGTAGATCTGAGAATCATCCACACAGAGGAGATAATTAAACCTCTAGAACTGATGAGTTCACCAAGTGAGGAAAAGGGTCTAGGACAGAGTTCATGGGTTCAGTCACAATTAGTGTAATTTGATCCAGCAAAGGAGACTGAGAAGGATCAGTCAGTGTAGCAGCAAGCACCCTGACATACCCAGGGTGGCTGCTAGCACAGGTTCTTAGATCTGCTTTTCTAAAGGAAAGCAATTCAAAATGGGTTAACAATCTTGCTTTAATCGAACATGTCATTTACCTAGTTCAGGGGAAAAAGGTCAGCGCCCCGAGCTTCAGAGAATACAAACAGAAGTTACAACAGAAAATAACAGCAGACAGGGCTTTCAGCTGTCTGATCATCATCACATCCATACCTAAGTTAGTTACCAGAAAGGGAAGCACCAACATCTGGGTTTTCAAAGCCAGGGGGCTCAAAAGCTGCCTAGAGTCTCATCTGGCCAAATCACATAACTCGTCCCAAAGTGAGCTCCAAAGCAGAACCTCACATCAGGGTATATATAGCCTTCTCCAGGGTCAGAGAACATCACAACCCTTATGCCCCACTGACCAATCACAAAATAATGAGGTGTGGGCGTTCCTGGAGAACAAGCCTCCCACCACAGGCTCCATGTGACCACATTCAGCCTATTAGGGGGAAGAGTATATTTTCAAATCAGGGAAGGTTCTCAGACTCACATAAGCCTATCAAGGGGCCAAGGGGCAGGGAAGATCTTCAGATTCCCATTACATTCAGTCCAGAGAAGAACCAAGAGAGATAATTGTCATGAAAACCTAGAGAGGAAAGAGTATCCAGGAATATAGGGGTGGTTAACAATAGCATGTTCTATAGAGTTTAAGAATGATGAGGACTGAGAAAAGGCCATTCATTAAACTTGTCAATTAAGAGATTACAATTAATTTTCAAGAGAGTATTTGAGGTCAGAAGCCAGAATTCAGAGATTTAGAAGTGAATGAAAGGAAAGGAAGTAGAGGCATCTAGAGTAAATGGGTTTCTCAAAGAGTTTAACTGGTAAGGGAAAGACATATTTAAGACCAAAGCCAGCAGGGTTAGTGGGATCTAGTGAAGGTATTTTTTTTTTAAATATGGGGGAAATTTGGACATTATTGAAGGGAACAGGTGAAGAACTAGTACACAGAGCGAGATTCAAGATTAGAGAGAATGGGAATGACATTGAAAATAATTTTCTGGAGTAGACAGGAAGGGATAGATCCAGTTTATATTTGGTGGAGTTCATGTTTGTGAGAAGTGCCATCTTTTCATCACAGACTGGGGTGAAGGAGGAGACAGTGGCAGATGAAATCAGGGAGACATCATCAGGGAGATGAGCTAAGGGAGAGAACAAAGAGTTCATGGTGAATGGTATTGATTTTCTTTTTAAAGTCTGAGATAAGGTCCCCAGCTTAGAAGGTGAAGGGAGGAGGCAAAATGGGAGTTCTAAAGGCAGGAAGAAATTTGGAATAACCTCTGTGATGAGTGAGACAGACAGTCAATAAAGGGGGAATAGCAGGACTGACTTGTTGCAGGGAAGATTTAGTAATATCAATTAGCATGATTGTGTAACTGACTCCGGTTCTGATAATCAACATATGAGCCAGATTGAAAGAAGAAGATGGTGGGAATAATCCAGGGTTGGGATTTGACAGGGAGTGAGTGAGGATAGGGAAAAGGAGGACTGATCATTAAGGGGATGAGATTGGTAAAGGAGGACAGTGTATACAGAACAAGGGTACTGACCTGAAAAAGGGTACTGTCCTTTGTTCTTGAAGAGGACCATGACATCAGGGAGATGATGACATGACTAACAATTGACTTTGATTTGAGTGAGGGAGGGCTGTGCAAGGTCACCAGCCTCAATTTCTCCTCCAGAGCCATCTGGGTCTAGTGACCAGATATTGATCAGGAAGACTGGAGATGGCCCAGGATGCAATGGGGGACCCTGGCTCTTTCAAGATAAGGTCTTTTTAGGTTCTCATTTTAAGTGAAGCAAAGCCTATTCGGTTAATAGGCCTCTTTAAGCAGTGAGTCAAAGTATGGCCCCTTTAATAAAAAAAATCAAACTAGGAGAAGTTCCTCAGGATTTCTGGCCAAAGGAGAAACAGTTACTATTGATATTCACTCTGAACCAGGAGGGCCCCAAAATAACCATTAAGTGGTGCTGGGGCAGGGACCTATTGTCCAATCCATGAGATCCAGAGTGAATTGGGTTTAAGGCTTGGTCTTTGAGTAAGAAATTTGACCAGTAAACCCCGAGTTAGCTAGGTAGCTTTTGGCCATCAAAATTTACCTTCCTTTGGACAGAACATCCTAAGGGGAGAGGAGAGGATGAGTTGAGTTGCCCACCTGGAACTGGCTAGCTGGGTTCCTATTCAGGCATCTCAGACTACTCACAGGACCATGACATCAGGGAGATAATGACATGACTTAGGAATAATAGTAGACTTAAGAATAATAGTAAGGCATAGGGACAACTGGAATGAGAGAGAACATCATGAGATTATGTACTGTGAGGAAGAAAACCAAGATGTTAACATGTCACAATATTGTAAAGGTGTCTAAATGACAAGCTAAGGAGTTTGGCCTTTTTTCAGAATGTGATGTGCAGGTGTTGAAAGTTTTTGAGTAAGGGAGTGATGTTATCAGAGCTGTGCATTAGGAAGATGAATCTGGCAGGGGATTTAGGATAGTTTGGAGTAGCAAGAGATTATAATCAAGGGCAACTCTAATTAGGGTGTGAACTATGGTGGTGACAGGGAATGAAGAAGAGAAGATTGACATGATAGGGCTGGTTGTCAGGGTTTGGTGACTGGATGAGGAACGGTAGTAAAGGAGAGGGGTAGGGTTTTTGGCGAAGTGTAGTATTCCAGTTAAGGGAGAACAGTGTTTCAAAGATGTCAGTAAACTTAAATACAATAAATAAAGTGGATAGATGATTTAAAGACCTGAATTATCAAAGATAACTTTAGTTGCTTATCATTGCTTTGAATTATTTTTCCAGGAATGGAACCAGATTTTCAGTGATTTATCTAAACTCTTTTGCCAGGGCCTTCTTGTGAACAATGGTGCAGATTGTGAAATGGCTGACTGGGGTTAGGGGTGTTCTCTGTGATCATGCTTAGTTTTGGGTCAGATGACTTTTGGGTAGCTTCATAAACTATTGGATTGTTATTAAAATTTTTATGTAAGAGGGAACTAGAAAGCACAGGGTAACATCCTACTTAGACTTGTAATATACTCTTTTATTAAAATGAGGGAACTAAAGTATGGAATTGCCTAAATAATCTGTCCAAGAGAAAGAACCCAAATACAAACTGTCCGTGAGTTTTTTGGCTTACAGAGTCACTTAACATAATGTCCTGTTTCACAGAGAAACATAATTTTCCCACTCTGATTCTCCCTTTTTAGTCAGCAGATCAATTTGTTTTAAAAAAGAGGAGCCAAGCTGATATGTTGCTACTTTTAAAATCATTATTATAATGCAATGCTTCTAGTACATGAGACCAGAATTGATTAGGAAGAAGGGAACAGGATGGATTGTAGTCAGAAAATTGTGCGAAGCTTTTGATTATTCCAACCTTGTCCCTGGCACAAAAAACCCATCTTATTAATACTAGCATTCTTTCGGTGATGCTCTATGGGTGTAAATCATGGAATACCATAGTTTCTCTCTGAGGAATCACTATTGCAGGTCACTCACAGGGCAGCTGAAGAGTATGAAAAGACTGAAGCACATGACTAGTGATGAATCAAAGGTAAGATGTGATGTAAATAATATCACTGAGGAGGTGTTTGAACAGAAAAGGAGGCAGACTATTCAAGTATCAGGAGAAAGGCCTAGAGGATAATAGTAGTTAGCATTTATATAGCACTTGAAGGTTTGCACAGTGATTAACAAACATGTCATTTTATTTTCACAACAACCTTGGTAGGTAGGTGCTATTATTCTCCCCATTTTATAGTTGGGAGAACTGAGGCAGAGAGAGGCTAAGTGATGCCCAGGGTCACACAGTTAGGAAGTATCTGGGGCCATATTTGAACTTGGATCTTTCCTAACTCCAGTGTAGCTGCAGGCATGCTGCATGGGAACGCATATAATGGCTTGAGTCCTAAAAGAAGGCCCCTAGAGAGTTGGGTATGTTTCCTCTGGAGGATTTACAGGAGCACATGGTTAAAACTTAAATGGTATGAGAAGGAAAAAGTTAGGCTCTGCATTGTTAGAATGAGTGTATACACTGATGAGAACCAAATCATGATAACAGATTTCCAAATTCAAAATTTCTAAACAGATTCACCAGCACTTTTCATCAACTATGAGGTTTTGTATTTAAAAGTTTATATTCTGAAAGGGATTTGTGAAGTAAGAATGTATTTACAAGTTGGCACAGCATGATCAAACAAAGCACTTCTAAAGTTTAATTATCCTTATATTTTGTTATCCATAGAACTTATTATGTGGCTGATATTAGAAAAAGCACCAGAGAGCCAGTTCTGAGTTTGGGACAATGTCTGACTGCAGTTTTTAGTTGTAACTAACACATACCTCTCTTAGTTAAGTATGTCCAGTCAGCCCTTTTGTATATACTTTTTTCCCCTCTCTTCTGTCCCCAAGTGAATTATAATTTAAATATATTAAAATGGTTAAATAAATAATTTAAATATTCAAATAAATCATTAAAATAAATGATTAAATAAATATATTAAATATGATTTAAATATATTCAATATAAAGAAATATAATTTAAATGTATAAATAAATATATTTAAATTATAATTTAAATAGAAATATGATTTAAATATATTAAATATAATTTAAACAATAATTATATATTATACATTATTGTATTATTATACATAATATGCTACTTTAATATATTATAAATCATATTAATTTAAATATATTTTAAATAATTTAAAATATCTTTTGAAGTCTGGGTTCAATGAAACTGTTTGTTTAGATCCTTTGCCTTGACTTGCCAAGCTCCACCTCCCTTTGTCTTGCTTTGCCCTCCCTTCCATTCTTTTGCCTTGCCTTGCCTTGCCTTGCCTTCCCTTCCCTTGCCTTGCCTTGCCTTGCCAAGCTCCGCCTTCCCTTGTCTTGCTTTGCCCTCCCTTCCATTCTTTTGCCTTGCCTTCCCTTCTCTTCCCTTCCCTTCCCTCTGTTCTGATTTTGATACCAGTTCAGTTTTCACTTCTTCATTGGAACTGTCAGTTATGTAGAGCCCAGTTACATCTGTGAAACTAGGGTGGATAGAATAATACCTCAGTAACTGCTTTTCCTGGTTGCAATCCAATGTTCTTAGAAATATGCTGATCTTTTTCCCTATACTTAATGTCAATGACTATACTTCTGATTCAAAATGTAATTACATGGTTTCATGGCTACTCGGGGAAATTGTGCACATGCTATAAATAGAATAAGGGAGTGTGTGCTTGTATGTTAGCAGATAAACAAGGACAAACCAGATTGGCAAGTATTTCCACGGTATTCTAGAGATGCTGAGTGAAAAGTGGCTTTCATAGATACCATTGATGTTGTTTAATTATTAAATTCAATAGTTACCAATGTCATAGAATCACAGAATTTGAGGAAGGGTTGACCTCTGTGGCTAAGTAGTCTAACCCATACATGAAAGGAATCCTTACTTTTGCATAGCTGACAGCAAGAGGAGGGAAACTAGGCACTTCATGAAACAGGCCATCCCACTTTGGCACAACTCTAATTGTTAGGAAGCTTTTTGCTGAGATCAACATTACATCTGCATCTTCGCAACTTGCCAATGTGATGGTAAGTAACCAGGTTGGTAAAGGGCCTTGAGTCTATGACATTTGAGGATCTGTAGTCCCAGGTTAGTGGTGTGACAATGATGTGAGTCCCTGGATAGTGGTGTGGGATTTGGAGGGGGTCATGGGAAAGTGAGAAAGAACATGATAGTTGTCTTTAAGCATTTAAAATCTGTCATTTGGCAGAAGGATTAGATTTATTCTGACTGATAATTTCCTTTTGTTGGTGCCTCCATTTTTTGAAGGATGAAATTATTTCTAAGGTAGGTCAAGAAGTTACTAGCTTTCTCTTTGACTGACAGGAACAGAAAGATAATAAAATATGAAAGTCTCATGTAATTATCCCTAAAGTTAAAGATGTAGCCCTGCAAAATATTTCATTAAGTCAGGTATAAGTCATGATGATAAAACCAAGTCTAGGAGACTTTAAGTAAGATCATAGATTTGGAGGTAGAGAGGACATTACAGGTCATTTGGTCAAAGGCCCTTCCTGCAATTTTATAGAGGCCTACAAAGGTTAAGTGATTAGTCCAAGATCACATTGGTAGAAGTCGAGTGACTTGTCCATGTTCATACAGCTAGTCAGTGTTAGAGATAGGTCTTCTGACTCCAAGTTAGAGCTGTTTCTATTTTGCCAGGCCTGTCTGGTGATGTAAGGCTAACTTCAACATCAAGGGCAGTTTTGGAGGGGGGAAAGTCACAAAACAGAAAAGGGGAATGTGTGGGGTATATGTAGAATCTAATTTCAGGGATTTTTGTTGTCGTTGAATTGTTTCAGTCATGTCTAATTCTTTGTGACCTCATTTAGGGTTTTCTTGGCAAAGTTATTGGAGTGATTTGCCACTTCCTCCTCCAAATTATTTTATAGATGAGGCAAGCAGGATTAAGTGACTCATCCAGGGTCACATAGCTAGTAAGGGTCTGAGGCCAGATTTGAACTCATGAAGATAAGTCTTCCTGATTCCAAACCCAGTGCTCTATCCACTGAACCACTGAGCTGCCCAATTTCAGGGAATAGGGTTCTTTATACTAGTTCATTATTTGATCCAAAACCACTCTATGGTAAATACTCTCTCTCAGATGTCCTACTACATCCAAATAGATATGGATCCAATAGATTTTTCTCTGTCTTCATCATCTTCCTTTCTACTGCATTTGACTTGACTACTCCCTCTTTCTTAGTAGTCTCTTCTCTCTTGCCTTCCATGACTCCACTCTGTCCTACCTCTCTGACTAATACATCCCATTTTCCTGGTTCTTCTTCTAATTCCCTGAATATCTGTGGTTCTCAAGGTCTGTCCTTAGCCCTCTTCTCTTGGCTCCCTTCATTCTCTGCTTTGTCAAACCTTTGTGGCTTCAATTGTCTCTTTAATGTAAATGCCCTGTCCTTTCCCCTGAGATCTAGTCCTCCATCTCCAACTACCTGCTAAATGTCTCCTCTTTGGCATACAGAACCTTAAAATCAACATATTCCAAACTGAATTCATCCTTCCTTTCCCAAACACTGCCCTTTCCTGCTGACATCTTTATTTCTGCTGACTTTGACAGTTTACTCATCCCATAGTTCTTTCACAGTCATCTTTAATTCTTCCCTCTATATCACTCCTCCTCATGGCATGATGAGCCAAATGCTGTTGATTCAGTTAATGACTTTTGTATCCTTTGTAATCTTCATTTCCACTGCCATCATACTGGTTAAGGCCCTCATTACTTCTTACATGAACTGTTGTAAACAGCCTCCTAACTGGCTCTTACAGAGCTCTACTTGATCCTTCACAACACTGCCAATGTGTTTTCCTAATACATGGGTCTGATCATCATTCCCCTTCTCCATCTTCACAGGCTCCCCATTATTTACCAAGCAAGCTCCTTAGGCTGACACCCAAAGGCTTCCACTATCTGACTCTATCATCCCTTTCTAGCTTTGTACTATCCTTCAACTAACTTCACTCTAAACTGCTTGTTATTCATTCATTTTATTTGGTAGTTCCACAGACCTGTTGACATCCTTTCCTTCCTTCCTGACCTAGCACAGAGGCTATTTTTTCATTGTGTCTTTCTTGATTTTTACTTATCTAAAAGTAACTTTATCTCCTTGAATTTCTCAAGCCACTTTCAGCTCTCCTTCATATAAAATTATTTTACAGCTCATGGTTATTTGTGTCCACGTATCCATCAAGGGATGTTACTCATTTCCAAAGAATTTTCACTTGCTGCCATTCAGTCCTTTCAGTTGTGTCCAACATTTTGTGACCTCATTTGGGGTTTCCTTGGCAAAGATACTGAAGTGGTTTGCCGTTTCCTTCTCTAGCTCATTTTACGGATGAGAAAACTGAGGCAAACAGGCTTATGTGTCAGCTAGGAAGTATCTGAGGCCAGATCTGAATTTAGGAAGATGAATCTTCCTGACTCCAGGCCTGGTGCTCTATCCACTATTCCACCTAGCTGACCACATTGTCATTAAGAGGCAGAGATACACTCATGAAAAGGGTAGATAAAGCTCATGTGACCATGTGAGGGTTATTGAGAGCATAAAATGAGATAATATTGGCAAAGTGCTTTGCAAACCTTAAAGTGTTCTATAAATGCTAGCTATTTTACATACACATACAGAGAGAGAGAGAGAGAGAGAGAGAGAGAGCACTGGTAGCAGAGAAGGAAAAAACAATGTCCCTTAAAAAAGGCAACTTCTCCCCTGCCTCTCTAGAAGGTTTATACTAGCTTACTAAACCTCCATGCTCTCCCTGGTACATTTAGCAGAGCATACATTTGGGGTCCCCCCAAAGTCTCAAAGCCAGATGCATTCATTTTCTGAGGTTATTCAACTTCATTATGCTAATCCCTTAAAGAAAAGAACAGTTCAAAGGGAAAGAAAAGCCTGTTGAAGCTGGAGGCTTCATGTGTTATCCCTTTACTAGTTTGTAAATTGCTTTGGGTCAGGGACGGTCATTGCTCATCTTTGTGTCCCAAGCACCTAATGTGCAGTAGATCTTAATAGGTATTTGCTGAGTTCTGTTGAAGTTAATGACAGTAGCTCCCTTGGAATAATTGTAAGAACTTTTTTTCTGACCCCAGGTTCACCATGAAAATTTTATTTTTGCTTAAAACTACTCTCTCTGAGCTACCTCCTGCTCTCACAAACTGGTTCAGTGTCTTCCAGAACCTTTCTTATAGGAATCCTCCTTTCTCTTTACCCTGTTTCTTTTTTTCCCTTTTGTGTCCTTTTTCATTGATTTTCCCCAGAAGTCCTTGCTCAGTGGATGATTGTATAGTGGATTTCCTATATTTGGACCTTGTCTTGCTTTGGTCTTGTTTATGATTTATGTGTACGTTGTGCCCCATACTAGAACGCAGACTTCTTGAAGGCAGGAAATATTTTTACTTTTTGTTTGTCTTCATCACTTACCATAGTGCTTGGCACATGGTTAAATACTTAAATTCTTGTTGGTTGGTTGATTAATTGGTCACAGGCTATTTTAGCAGGTTGCATCCTGAGCCTCTGCACTTTGGAGCAACACATCTTGTCTTTTTCCTACTCTGGTTTCTTTTTCCCTTTGTTGATCTATCAAGGCTCTCATACACTTTTATTTTTTGGCATCATTAGGCCATTTGGATTCTGTTCAATTCCTCCCACTGAAATATCTACATTCAGGGTTTCACAATTAACCATAGAGGTTAACAACAATATCATCTTCCTTTGGTGGTTGCTGTTGTCTTCCCTGAAAACACTTAAAATATTTAAGAGCTCACATATACCTTTCTGGGTAGAGATCTTTGGTTCTTTGCCTAAATTTACAAGTGTGTTTTAGGAAGGGCATGTTTGATGATAGCAAGCCCAAGCCTCTGTGATTCCCCTTTTGTCTATCATTTGTCTATGTTATTGCACTCCTGTTAAGAGACAGGCCCTGTAAAAACTCAGAGCTTTATTGTTATTCATGTTTGAGATGACTAAGAAGGGGGTTATCAAGTTGCAATTAAGGCATCACATCTGTGGGAGAGCTGTTCCTATTAGAGTGACACAGATAAAACCATCTTTGGAAGAAAAGAACTGAAATGCTGATATCTCTCAATTCAATTCAACAACCATTTGTTATCTGCCTTCTATGGGAAAGACACTGTACCGTGACACATGAGTTTGCATTATTTACAATGCTATGTTAATTACATTAGGCCAAATAAATGCTTAATGAAGTATGGGTTTTCTTCCATTGGGATTATTTCATAGAGTGCTATATGGGAACATATCTTTCTTTCTTTTGTTTTTAAATTTCTGATCTCAGTTTGTATGAATTAAATTTAGAATGCTCTTTCCTTCTGACCAGATGATCAAGGCTTTGTTGACTGAGTATACATTATTGACAACATTTTCAATGTAGTATCCACAGATGCACAAGGCACTTATGTTGAGAGCCATGTGAGAATAAGAGGATGAAAAATTTGTCCTTAGGGGTTTATAGGCCTGGGAAAGACTCAGAGAATGGGAAAATGATATATGCTTGCTATTATCTAGACAATACAAGGAGAACAATAGTCAATGTGGCTTAAAGACTGCATGGAACATGAGATGTATTTGATCATATGTCACTACTCTGAACAAAAGCTTTCAATGACCAAAGGATAAAGCCCAGAGGGTTTGGGATTCAAGACCCTTTACAGTTGGTCTCCAAATTGCATTTCCAGTCTTCTTTCTTCCTACTTCCTGACATAAACCTTCTACTCCAAACAAACTGGTCTAAAATCTATCAGTCAAACATACTTTATATTTTCAAATTCTGTTCTTTTTCTGAATCCATTCTCCTACTCTGGAGTGCCTTCCTTCTCTTTGTCTATAAAAATCCTTTATATCCTTTAAGGCTCCTTTGAAGGTCTAGGTCCAATGAATTCTTTCTATACCTCTTTAGTAATCTTACTCTTCTATGAACTCACAACAATTATTTGATAATTCTATTTTTTTTGTCAATTAATCATGCATTAACTTGTGACTAATTATCATTTAACTCTTGTACTAACTTTTAATTTTTTCTTTTCTTCCAATCTATACTGGTCCTTAAAGTCAATGACCACATATTATATGCTTCCTTATATTTCTCATAGTATGTTGCGCATTGCTTTGCATGTAGTAGTGTAATGGGAATGTAAATTTAAAGATCTTCCCTGCCCCTAGGCTAAAGTGCACCTGGAGCCTGGGGTGGGAGGCTTGTTTTTCAGTAGATGCTTCTTGATTGGCCAGTGAGTCAATAAGGTTGTTACATTCTCTGAGTCAGGAGAAGTCTATATAAGCCCTGATGTGTAGCTTTGTTTTGGGGCTCACTTTGAGAAGTGTTCTGTGATTTGATGTGGATTCTGGGAAGCCAGAGCCCCCCAGTTTTGAAAAAACCCACATGTTGAAACCCAGATGTGGACTGGGTATGGATGTAATGGTTGGACAGTTTGGAAATCTGTCTACTTGATCTGTTTCTGGCTTGATAATTCTGTCTATGTATTCTGAAGTTCGGGGTGCTGACCTTTTTCCCCTGAACTAGGTAAACGATACATGTTTGACTGATTAAAGTAAGCTTGTTAACCCATTTTGAGTTGCTTTCCTTTATCAAAGCAGATCCAAGAACCTGTGGTGGCAGCAAACCCTGAGGACGCTTGGGGTGCTTGCTGCTACAAGTAGGTACTTAAGAACACTGACCAAGTTATTAAGGAGGCATTGAACTTGAAACATGGTAGAGAAAACAGGGAAGCCATTATAGAATACTGACTAAAATATTACCTGGCCCAGGAGAGTTCTGAGTTTGGGTGCCTTTTATCTTCCATCCCTACCCTTCTCTCCCCTTGTTCTCATAGTGCTATAGGGAAGAGAGTAGTCAGAAAGTTAAGTGGGGAATTGGCAATGCCTGTGGACCAAGTTAAAGAGGTAAAGCCAAAGGTTCTCCTTTGTCTACCACTTTTATCATCAGTCCCCAGAAATCTTTGATTAGTCCCCAGTCCGTATGTTGTCACATGTGTATCAATTCCTTAGCTCCCCTGCCCTCTTCTGGATGTTCTATGAGAAATGGCAACCTGCAATTCTTTTGTTCTTCACTTTGTTATGTAGCGTCTTTTCTTGGGTAAGTTGTAACAGTGAGTGTGCTGGTATGACTGTGTTGGTATCTTTTTGGAAACATTCTCTCTCCCCAAAGTCAGTGTGTGCAGAAAGACTCCAACTTTGGGAGCACCTGCGTTTCTTTTTTAGCTCCTTCTTGCTCACCCCAGGAGAGGGGCAATTTGTGTCCTCAAGATAAGAACTACATATTCCCATGTATATACAGGAGCCAATAAAACAAGAAAAATAAAATAAAAAAGAAAAAAAAGTATTTGAGAATTAAAATTCAAATATATAATTAAGAACAAGGAAAACAGAAAAAGAAGGAAAAAAAGTAATTTTGTTTGTCTATGTACCCATCAATTTTTGTCTACAGATTGTTTTAAAAAGAAAAACAAAATGTACATATTAATTAGAATAAAATAGTAATAATGACAGCTAGATTACAATATAAACACATATACACATTAATTTGAATAAAATAATAACAAAGGTAACCAAATTAGTATTTAATTGGGAAATGCTTGACAAAATAAAAATACAATACAGCATAGATGGTGTTAATTTGTGGTTTTCTAAATCAATATACTACAGCAGAGATTTGTTTCTATTTGAGTTTGATATCACTGCTCTATATGAATGCAAATTATAGAACAATAATCTCTGAAGAATCAAGATAACAAATAACTCAAAGGATAATGGAGAGATACGTGATGAAATGTGCATTATTGCCAAGGAAGACTTGAATATCTCAAGTGGCAGAAAAGACATGATCAGACAAATATGATCATGTGGGAAGAATAAGGGAACAGCCCAAGTGCTGCATCAGTAGAAGTGCAGGGGGAATGCACATGGAGTGATAAAGAAAACAGTACATTAAGTAGATCCTCCAGAGAAGATGGATGGAAGGATGTGGACAAGACTTACATGGTATGAAGGTTATGCCTTGGTTTTAATCTGCATCATTGCCTACCTTGATGAGATTACAAGTTCCCTAAATTATTCTCTGGTCACTAAAGAGTATGAATGGTTCTTTTATATGATTATTAATAATTTATGCTTCCTCTTTCAAGACTTGCCTATTCATACTCTTTGACCACTTTTCTGATGGAGAATGGCTCTTATTCTTATTCATTTGTATTATTGGCAGGTAGGTTCTGCAATCAGGAAGACCCAAATTTAAATCTGACCACATACACTTAGTAGCTGCCTGACTTATCTGCCTCGAGCTGCCTCGAGCAACTCACTTCACTTGGTCTCAGTTTCCTTATTTGGAAAATGAGGATTATAATAATAGCCCCTATCTCAAAGAATTATTGTGAGGATCAAATGAGATAATACACATGAAGCATTTTGCAGACTTTAAAGTACAGTATAAATGTTAGCCATTATTATCCCCTTATAGGTTTTTGCATGTCAGATTTTTATGAGAATGTTTTTTTTTACCACCCACTCAGTTCCTTTTATTCCAGATGCATTGTTTTTTGTTTTTCAAAAACCTTTTATTTTCATGTAGTTGAATTTTTCTTTTTTGTCTTTTATAGTTTCTTCTGTGTCATGAACGCCTCAAGATTTTTAACCTCTCTTCAGTTGTAAACATATAATATTACATTATTCTCTATTGTGTATGAAATGATGATTTGTTGTATGAGATGTGTGCTTGCTCCCATTTTCAACAAACTCCTATTCAATTGCCAAAGAGATATTGTTGAATAATGATTTTCTCTCCCAGTATTTTATGGCTTTCAGATGTGGAACACTAAACTACCATGCATATATGATCCTAGCTCATGATTATCTAACCTATTTTTTTTTATTAAAAAAAACATATCAGATTGGGATAAAGGTAGAAACAGGGTCTGTATTTTTTTATTAGCATAGAGAGCTGCCTGGTAAGGAAACTCTCCTTATTAATGTAGGTTAGTACCATCTCTGCAACTTATAGTCTTAGAAAATTGATAAGAGTATTGAGAGATTAAATGACTTGCTGACGTGACACAGTCAGTATATGTCAGAGGCAGGGCTTAAACCTAAATTTTTCTGGTTCTTGGACCAGATCTCCATTCACAATACTAAGCTTCCTTTCCAGTAGCAAAAAGTTTTTTCTAATAAAGGATTTATTGATATCTTTTGATTTTTGTTATATCATCATAATTTACTTGGGTATCCCTCAACTTTTTCCTCCCAGAGAGCCATACTATATGACAAATAGTAATTTAAAGAAAAAAAAATCAGGATAACTAATCAGTATTTTGAAAAGTCTGAGAATATGTGCAACGTATAATTCTTGTGGACCTCCTGCCTCTCTTCAAAGGGATAAGGTGGGAGTAGCTTTTCATTTCTTCCATTGTACCATGCTTGTTCTTTATAATTTTGAAATACTGACTTTTGGTTTTGTGTATGTATGGTTGTTCTTTCTATTTACATTTGTGTAGTCATTGTATATGTTGTTTTCTTGGCTTTGCTGACTTCACTTTGTATCAGTTCATGTAGATATTTCTTTTCTCTGTTTTCAATACATTAATAATTTCTTACAGCCCTGTAACATTCCAGTATATTCATGTGCCACAATTTGTTTATACATTCCCTAATTAATGATAATGATAATAATTGTAATTAATAATAATACTAATAATAGCTAGCAGTTATACAGTACTTATTATACACCAGGCAGTATACACCAGGCATTACAACTATGACCTCATTTTATCCTCACGATAACTTTAGGAGGTATTATTATCTATGTTTTAACATTGAGGAAACTTAGGCAAAGGTACTGAAGGTTGAGGAAGGATTTGAACTCATATCTTTCTGTCTCCAGCCCAGCTCTTTCTCCATCGCGCCACAAAGCTACTGCTTTGATGGGCATCTATTTTGTTTGCAATTCTTTCTATCACAAAAAGTGTTACTATAAATATTTGAGGACTTTCTCCTTATCAACAGCCTCCTTATTGTGTAAACCTAGGAATGGAATTTTGGGGTAAAAGGATTTATTTTCATAAATCCAAATTGCTTTCCAAAATGGTTGTACTAATTTACAGCTCTATCAACAATGTGCTAATGTGCCTATCTTCCTCCAACTCCTCCAACACTGATATTCTAATTTTTTAGTGATTTCTGCCGATTTACAGGGCATGAGGTAAAACATGAGTGTTGTTTTGAATTGTGTTTTCATTATAATTATTGATTTGGAGCAGTATTTAATGTGGTTGTTAATAATTTACAATTCTATTTTTTTGAGAACTGTTAGCAAATATTTTTTTATAATTATTGCTTTATAGCATAATTCTAGATACAGGGGCATTAAGCCCCCCTTTTGATTTTTCATATTTTCATAATTTTCCTTGATATTCTAGACCTTTCCTAGAAGTTATTTTATATAATTCAAAAGAGCATGCATTAATATTTTGATTAGCATTACAATAAATTTGAGTAGTATTACCATCTTTATAATATTAGTTCAACCTAACCATAGACACCAAATACCTCTAATTCTTAAGTTCTTTCTTGCTTTCTATAAAAAAATATTTTTATAATTGACTTTATATAGGCCCTCTGTGTGTTTCAGTAGGTTATTCTCAGATATCTAATGCATTTTTACTTAGCAAAACACTGATTTTTGCTTTATTTTTCACTATTTTGCTGGATTTACTTATTACTCTGATTATATTTTTATTTTGTCTTCTGGGTTCTCAAAATAAGGTATTATGTTTATCCATCAGTAGAGATATTTTAGCTTCCTCTTTGCTCATACTTATTCTTGCAAGTTCTATTTCTTGCCTTATTGCTATAATGAACATTTCTAAAACCATGCTCAATAGTAAGTTAGAAAATGGAATTATTATTTAAGAAGACATACTAATGTGAGAGAATCCAATGTTCTGGGAAAGTGATAGATAGGAGAATATTTTGCTGAATATTTGGCAGAAGATTGACAGAGACAGATGTGGAAGCTAGAGTAATACTGTCATTGGGATATATTAGAAATCACCTGGAGAGAAAGAGAAAATAGATTAAGTAGTTTCAAAAGCATGAAGTCTAGCATGAAGGCATAATTGGAAACTCTCTCCAGACATTTGTTGGAACCCTGCAAAAAGCAAAGCAACTAATAATCTCTCCATTTTAGAATTCACAATAGGAGAGTAAATCCAGGTATATTCTTATATATGCTTTAGATTTCTGGAGTCAAGAATTCAAAAGGTTCAAGAGAAAAGAAAGAATTCTAAAGACTAAAATTCTTCAGACAATATTAGTCCAAGAGGGATAGGAAGTTTTAAAAAATGGAAGTTTGGAGCCTGAAAAAAAATTATTTTAAGAGGAAATGGGACGTTGACTAGAATAAACAAGTATAAATACACAGGGAACTTATTGATTAATGTGTAGGAGATGAAAATAAAGGCAGTTAACATAAAATGAATACAAAATTAAAGAAGTGAGGGTGCAATTTAAAAAGTAGCATGGTCCTTCACGAATAATGTCAGGGGTGTTATAATGGCTGAAACTGGTGAGGAAAGCTAAGTATCACAACTAAATAAAAAAAAAAAACAGGGGAAATAGCATATAACCCTTGGCCCATGCCATAAGCTCTGACCTTTTATAGATCAGATGCAATCATGGGAATAGCTCTATATAATTATATATCTTTTTGGTTTATTTTTCTCCACACCCTTTTCCTGTGCTACTGATAAGGTTTTTGTAAAAATTCTGTACATTATTAGGAAAATTCCTAATATAGAGTCACATTTTCATTCTTGGTATAAATTCAATGCCATGCTACTAAAAATGCTTTCACATTATTGCTAAGGTCTCTGTCAGTATTTTATCTAAAATAAAGAAAAAAATCAAAGTTCATTAGTGATATTGGCATATAGTTCTCTTTCTCTGCTTTATCCTTCCCTAACTTGGGTCTGAGGACAACATTTATCTCATAGAAGGATTTTGTTAAAATTCATTAGTTTCTCTATTTTAGAAGAGCTTATATAGAGTAAGAATCGTTTCATTAAATATTGTATAGAATTCACTTGCCAATCTATTTTGTCCAAGAGTTCCCCTATCCCTTGAGGTACTGCTTATCCCCATAATTGTTCCCTGATGGCAGGCCAACAGTTTCTGGTAAAATAATGCCGTATTTTTCTCTCAAGTATACCTTATATTTATATTAGCATAGCAAAATACAGCTTGGTCTCTTTGGTTGTTCTTTATTGTTGCTGTTTCTAAGGCAAACAGCGTCAGACTCTGGTGCTTAGAACCTTTGCCCTTCCTGAAGGAATGGCTCTACCCACTGCTCTGTCTTCTAACAGTGTTGCCATGAAAATCTCCAATGAGACCTGGTGGATTTGGATCAACTTCTCTTTTAGTCCCTGTGGTTCATATCAGATAAAAAACTTAAAGTCACAAAAAACTAACTTTTGTCAGACATTATATACATAAATTAGAACATTATCTCCATAGAGGTGATAATTGAAGTTGTTAAAAGACAAAATTAAGAATGAAAAAGAAAAAAAGCCGGGGTGAAAGCCACATGGATACCCATATTTGAGGCAGGGATGGGGAAGACAGACCAGGAAAGGAGATGGGGAAGGAGCAGTCAGACTTATAGGAAGGGTATCAGAACACAGCAGTGTCACAGACATAAGGGTAGGAGATTAGTAGTTTCAAGTGGTGGAAAAAGATCATGGAGGAAGAGGACTAAGAAAAAAAAACCTTTGGATTTTGCAGTTAGCAGTTGGTGACCTTGCTGAGAGCAGGTTTAGAAGCCAGATTGCAGGAGGGAAAGGGGTGAGTATGTGATGAAAAAGTGAAGGTAATGAGCTTCTGATACCATTTATAGAAAGAAGGAGGAGAAATATAGGTCAATAATTTGAGTGGATGGTGAGCTCAAGGGAAGTTTTTCTTTTTATGATAGGGAAAACCTGAGTTTTTGGGTAAAATGGAAGGAACCAGTAGAGATGTAGATATTGAAGATGTGAGAGAGAGATATATATGGAAAAAAGTTCTCAGAGAAGACAGGACAAGGGTACAAGTGAAGATTTATTCTTGGCAGGAAAGTGGGCTGCCTCAACCTTTGAGACTAGGAGCAAATGAGAAAGAATGGATGAGAGTATCAATAATTCTTGGTTTTTGGAGGACAGAAGATGAGGGGGATAATGTTCTTAAAATTCTCAGGAAAGTAAAAAAAAACAGGTAATTTTCTGAAAAAAGAAAGAGAGGGTGGATAGAGTTGGGATATTGGGAAAAGAGAGGAGATTCTCTTAAATTAAAGTTGCTTTGCACTCTAAATGGCTAACTCACCTCCTAAAACATGTGGATGGCCAACCCCAGAGGGCCTAGGTACAGAATAAGAGCAAGCCTTGGGTCCCAAGGTTGGAATCTTACAAGTAACTTGCTCTGTCAACCCACCAAAGACAAAAATGAACTTGATACCTGAGAAAGGCTTAGGTCATTTTGTCCCATAGCTCAGAACTCTAGGACTGAATGCATTAAAAGAAATAGTTGATGTTGAATGATTGAATTTTTAAAAAGAAATTCTTGTAGTTTCTTAAGAGATAAAATCTCACTGCTTCCAGGGTACAACCTCTCTTCCTGAAAGTAAATCATAGATGTAGCTACATCCTTGTCATGGCTCTTAATCAATTTTTCATTTTTCAGATGTTTATTTATGAGAAGTGTTTTCCTTAAATTCATCATATCAGCTACCTTCCTTTACTTGGGATCTGAGCATGGGATATTATTTTGATCTTGCCCTGAGGATCTTCCAAGAAGATCATAGAAATTGTTATCTGAATAACACTGGCTGTGACTTTCCTAGTTCCAAAGTTACTATAAATTATATGAATGCAAATGTAATGCCATTAAGTATGAATTCAAGATTCATGTGTTCTGGAAAGGAAACAAGTATTTTCCTTAATACTCTGACTTTCAAAGTAAAATTGAGGGTGGGTTAATTTCTTAAAATAAGCATAAGATTCACCAGGGGCCATGACTGATGATGTATGGTGTTTCAAAAAGGCTAATGTATTATTGATTTTACTTTATGTATCAGTTCTAGGAAGCAAGGCCATCTTTAGAGGAATGTGAGGCCCAGGGACATTCACAGTACATACCATTCCTCCCCAAACATTTTTATATAGGTGATATTAAATTAAAATAAACACCAAAGACAGACGTAACAAGATGATAGTATTCTGATTTGGGAGTGGGAGGATTGGAAATGAGAGGGGATGAGATGGTCATTCCTATACTTTATGAAGATCACTTTTGTAGCTGAGTAGAAGATAGTAGGAAGAAACTAGATTCAGGAAGACCAACCAGAAGGCTATTGAAATAGTTCAGGTATAAGTGTGTTAAGGCCCATACCGGGGTGGCAGGTGTGAGGGTGAACACAAGTGAATGGTTCTCAGAGTTATTGCAAAGGTAGAAGTGACAAGATCTGGTGATAGATCAGTTAATGGATAAGGGTGAAGTGAATGAATAAGGATGAGCTTAGTGTGAGTAAGCAGTCAAGGCTGACATCAAGGTTGGCTTTAAACATTAAGCTTTCACTATGTACAAGCTTGGATGATGGGTAGTACACTTGACAGTAATAAGGAAGTTGGGAAGAGGGGAGGGTTGAAGGAAAGACAATGAGTTCTGTTTTGCACATGTAATGTTTGAGATGTCTCATGAACATCCAGTTCTATATGTATTAAGAGGCAGTTGGTGATATAGGACTAGAGCTCAGGAAAGAGCCTAGAAGTGAATATATAGATCTGGAAATCATCTATATAATTGCAATAACTGAACACATGAGGGTTGATGAAATTATCAAATGAGATGGTAAAGAGGAAAAAGAAAAGAGGCCCAGGACAAAACTTTAGGGAGTGGGCACGACCTGGTAGAAGATCCAGCAAAGAAGACTGAAGAGTAGTCAGGAGGAAGACCAGGAGGGAGTAGTGTCACAAAACCTAGACAGGAGAGAGAATATCCAGGAGAAGAGGGTGATCAATATCAATAGTGTCAGTGGCTTCAGAGAGGTCAAGAAGGAAAAGGATGGAAAAGAGGCCGTTAGATTTGGCAATGAATAGAACTAACCTTGGAGAGATCATTTTCAATTGAATGATGAGGTCAGAAGACTGACCAGAATATTTAGAAGAGAGACACAAGAAAGAAAATGGAAGCACTGATTATAGGTAGCTTTCTCAAAGAATTTAGCCATGGAAGGGAAGAGAAATACAGGATGATAGTTAGTGGGGATTGACAGATCAAGTGAAGATTTTTTAAAGACTGGGGAGAGATTCGTGTATTTGTAGATAGTATGGAAGCAGCCAGTAAATTAAAAAGGGAAATGAAAGTCTAGTGAGAGAGTGGGGATAGAGGGTGACAGTCTATTAGAAAAGACAGGATGATATGGGATCACTTGTGCAGGTAGAGGGGTTTGTCTTGGCAAGGAGAAGGGCTACTACTTTATATTAATTTATTTTTTATATATAGAATTTTATTTTTCCCTAATTACATTTAAATTTTTTTTAACATTTTAAAAAAGGTTTGAGTTCCAAATTCTATTTCTTCCTCTCTTGCCTCCCCCCTCCCTGACACAGTAAGAAATCTGATATAGGTTATACATGTGCAATCTTGTAATATTTCCATATTAGGCATTTTACACAAGAAGGCTTGAATAAAAAAAGAAAGTAAAAAAGAACATGCTTCAGTTTGTATTCAAACAATATCAATTCTTTCTTTGGAGGTGGATAGCTTGCTTCATCATGAGTCTCTGGGATTATCTTGGATCTGTATTGCTGAGAATAGCTAAGTCATTCATAGTTGATTATTGTACAATATTGCTATTACTGTATAAAATGTTTTCCTGTTTCTGCTCACTTCACTTTGAATCAGTTCATGTAAGTCTTTCCAGGTTTTTCTGTAATCATCCTGCTTGTATTTTCTTATAGCATAGTAATATTCCATCACAATCATATACCACAGTTTGTTTAGCTATTCCCCAATTGATGGGTATCCTCTTGATTTCCAATTCTTAGCCACCACAAAAAGAACTGTTATGAATATTTTTGTACAAATGGGTCCTTTTACCATTTTTTGATGTCTTTGGGATATAGACCTAGCAGTGGTATTGCTGTATCAAAGACTATGTGCAGTTTTATAATCCTTTGGGCATAGTTCCTAATTGCTCTCCAGAATGATTAGATCAGTTTACAACTCCACCAATAGTGTGTTAGTGTTCCAGTTTTCCCATATCCCTTCCAACATTTTTCATTTTTCTTTTTTGTCATGTTAGCCAATCTGATCTGTGTGAGGTGGTACCTCAGAGTTTTTTTAATTTGCTTTTTTCTAATCAATAATGATTTAGAGAATTTTTTCATATGACTATAGATAACTTTGGTTTCTTTATCTGAAAACTAGGGCTAGTATTTTATGAAGCAGAGTTGAGGATAGTGGTAGAAGACAACTGAATGACATGAGATAGGGAGGAGAGAAGAGGAACTCTTGGCAAGTGTCCTCATTTTTTCCCTCCATGAAATGTGAAGAAAGGTTCTCAGCCTGGAAGAAAGGATGAAGAGGTACCTCGGGAAGCTTGAGGGGAGATGAAAAGGTCTGTAATAGTCATTGTGGCAAGCAGGATAGTGAGTCAGTTAGGAAAGTGTAAAAAGATTGCCTTGCTGCAGTGAAGGTCTTGCTAAGATTATGTAACATCAATGTAGATCTAATGACATCAGGTGACATCTTCCTTTCAGAAATCATGTGAAGAGGGAATATAATATTTTGGTCCTTATCTTCTGACACCTAGCTCCCTTCCATGAGGTGAGGATTAAGTCTACTAACTTGCTAGTAATGAATCTTTGTAGTACCCTTTGGAAAGTTGTAGTTAGAAAATGTTATCTTTTCTGTTTTAGAACAAGGAGAATTGGAGTATGGTATAATAATAACTTACATTTGTTATGACCCTGATGTTGGGAAAGATTGAAGGGAAAGGGAAAAGGGGACAGCAGAGGGTGAGATCAATAGAGAGTGTCATGGAAACAATGAACACAAACTTGGACAGACTTTTTGAGACAGTGGAAGGCAGCTTGGTATGGGATGGTCTATGGGATTATGAAGAGTCAGACATGACTGAATCACTGAACAACAACAAACATCTGTGCTAGGCTTAAAGGTTTATTTCCTTTAAAATTTCCTTAAAGTTTTTGAGGTAAGTGATGCCTTATAACCTACTATGTGCCAAGCATTGTGCTAAGCACTGGAGATATAAAGGTAAGTGACATCTATAAACTTACAGCTAACGTACCACATTTGTGCAGGCACAGTCTTCATGCTGACCATGGTTTTCTTACCATGTCACCTTCACAGACATTATCAGTTTGCTGTTCTTTCTTGACCTAGTCTCTCTGCTGGTGAGGGTTTATGTTTTCCACTGCTAGTGCATCTGCCTATGCCTTAGTCTGGTTTATTCTGAGAATCACAGAACCTTAGAGCTGGAAGGAAGAAAGGAAGGAAGGAAAAGAAGCATTTATTAAGTACCTACTATGTTCCAGGCACAGCTAGGTGGCATAGTAAATAGCATGCTGGGCTTTGAGTCAGGAGGACCTGAGTTTAAATCCAGCCTCAGACACTTACTAGCTGTGTGACCCTAGGCAAATCATCTAACCTCTATTTGTCTCAGTTTTATCAACTGTAAAATAAAGACCCTGGAGAAGGAGATGGCAAACCACTTGGACATCTTTGCCAAGAAAACCTTATAAATAAGGTCATGATGAGTTGGACACAACTAAATGATTTAACAGCAATAGCACAGACACTGTGCTTAGGGCTTTGCACCAGTTATCTTATTTAATCCAATAACTCTGAGAGTTGTTATCCCCATTTTACAGATGGGGAAGCTCAGGCAGACTCAAGTGCTTTGTTCATAGTTAGTAATTGCTTGTGACAGTATTTGAACTCATGTCTTCCTAATTCTGGACCCAGTGTTCAATGATACACTTTGCCATTAGTCCAAACCCCATTTTATAGATCAGAAAATTGAGGCCTAGAGAGGTTGTGTCTTGCCCAAGATCACACAGCTAAGAAGTGGGAAAACCATAGCTAGCTGAAATACAGAGTTTATGAAAAAGAGTGGTATGAAATAAAGCTGGAAAGATTGGTAGGAGTCAGTCTGTGAAGGACTTTGAACCCCATGATAAGGAATTTGTGTTATCCTAGGGCAAGGAGGAACCATTGATAGTCTTTGAACAGAGGAGTAACATGGTCAGATCTGTGCCTTAGGAAAATTATTTTGGCAGATAAACTGAGGCTGTGTTGGAGACAGGAGAGAATGGAGACCAATTAGGAGACTGTTACAATGGTATAAGAGAGACATGATGATGGCCAAACTAGGATGGTGTCCATGTGAGTGGAGAGAAGGGAATAGAGATGAGAGGTGTTATCCTGTAGGCTCCTTTAGGGGATGGACAATGTCACTTTTCATCATGGTAACCCCACTATTTAATGCAATGTCTTGTACATAGCACTGAAGGTACTTGATAAAGGTACTTATTGAATCCAATTGAATGGGATGCCTGACAGCTTATTTTATTCCTGGGGTCTTTCCTATGTCTAGATAATATAAAGTTGGGAATTCTTTCCCAAGGGACAATTCCGTATTGTTTTTTATAATCTTTTCCTCATCATCTATATTCTCAGAGATAAATAACCAATGACTGATGGTTGTTGTCTACCTTATTCACAGTTGAAGTTGTTTTCTTAGAGACTCCTAAAATATTTGTGTTCTGGAGTGGCCTGTTTATAATTTTATTAACTAAGAAATAGGAGAACAAAGCTCAGGATCCTTACTTGAACAAAGCAGGTCCACACCACTGAAATCTCCAGCACATTTTTCATGCACTGATGCTAAGTGAGACCTCTCCCATCCTAAATGCATCTTTAAATTTTTTTTTGCTTTTTTTTGGAGGGGGGGAGGGCAATTAGGGTTAAGTGACTTGCCCAAGGTCACAGGGCTAGTAAGTGTTAAGTGTATGAGGTTAGATTTGAACTCAGGTCTTCCTGATTCCAGGGCTGGTGCTCTATTCACTGTGCCACTTAGCTGCCCCCTTACATTTAAAAAAATTAAATATAAGTGCAGGCCTCTCATTTTATCTTGTTGGAATTAGCCTAACATTTAATTCTGCCAAAAAATGATATGTCTTGTTTACAGAGCACTTTACAAGTGACTCCCTGTTCCCCTTTCCCTTACAACAACCACACAAGGTAAGGGGCACAAATGTTATTCCTATTATACAAGTGAGAAAACTGAGATTCAAAGAGGTAAAGTGACCTGCACCTGTTCACACAACTAGTAAACCGAGCCATGAACTCAGGTCTTCTCCTTATGAGCTCTTTCTAGTACACCAAGTTATCCCTCCAATAAGTATTGGTTTTGATTACATAAGTATTTGGTTGAACATGGATGGATATTTAGCTATTTGACATCTTCCAGGTCTTTTAGGGTCACTCATTATTTCTTGCTTGGGGAAAGTTCCAATGTTTTAGCCATTAAAGTACCTGAGTACTTATTACATTCTTTCTAACAAGGTGATCTTATTGACTCTCTGGCAATGCCCTTGGCTTTTATTTATTTTCTCTACCTTTCTCTATCTGAAGTGATAGGAATGGGATTTATTTATTCTCAGAACTACGAGTATATTTAGTATTATATAACTTGCATTTTGCTGAGTGATTTTTTAATAGCATCTAGAGATCCTGGAACTGTATTCCCATGAATATAGGGCATACTTTCCCTTGTGTAAAAGATATGCTCCTAAAAAACTGTATGTAAAACTTTTTTGGGGGGTAAATTGAAAGCTATTTAAAGGCCCTTGTAGAGACTACCTTTGCTTTTTAAGATTAGATTTTGGTTCATCTAATTTCCTACTCTTGAAACCCTTGACTCATTCAATATTGAAATATTTAAAATGTTGTGTGCAAATAAATGTGTGACCCTCTGTTCTCTTGCACATGTTACTGAAGGATGCTGGATGAAGTTATATAAACATGAGTGGGACATGACTATAAATTTGTATTATCTAATCCTAACTGAGCCCTCAGTGTTGCATGGGAGTTCTTTTATTCTTCCCTAATGGACTCTCTATTGCATTTCCCATAATGGTTGTTCTAAATCCCTTTTCAAGCCTTTATAAATACAAGATCCTGCACATCCATGCCCCCATCCTTCCGGGCAAGGATCTTGCTTCCTATAGTGCTGTGCAAATTAACTGGAACAAAGTAAAACAAAATTTATTGACATGGAACAAACTTTTTTTTTGCTTTTGGGAGGGCAACTGGGGTTAAGTGACTTGCCCAAGGTCACACGGCTAGTAAGTGTTAAGTGTCTGAGGCCAGATTGGAACTCAGGTCCTCCTGATTCCAGGGCTGGTGCTCTATTCACTGAATCACCTAGCTGCCCCGGAACAAACTATTTTCATCATTAAGATGTTTAATGTGTAATTTATCCTTTTACTGCAATTACTTGTTTAACATGATTTGGCATTTAATTGATAATATTTTGACACATTCTTTAATTCTCATCATAAAGCCAAATTTTATCACATTGAATATTAAGTGTATCTGATGAACAGTCCATTTTTTCCAAGTGTACACTTGACTATACCATTGGTTTTGAATGTGATTTAAGTCAAGAGTTCACAGGCCATTGAAACATGTTTCTTTCCATCTCTTGGATAAATTTAGTAATTTTTTTCAGTGATATGTGGTGTGGTACAAGGTTGTGTTACATTATTCCCATTCCATTGGGTAATTTCTATAATTCCAGAATAATTCTGCTTTTTAAGTATATCAGTACATTTATCAGAGTTCATCATTCCCCTAATAGGGACAAAACTTCCAGGACCATTAGAAGTAAAAAATTCCTCAAACATTTTTTTTTTTGCGGGTGTTGATGTTTTACAGTCTCATTAAGAACCTCAAGGTACTAAGGTTCACCTTGATTTTTTGGATAGTTTTGGTATATACTTGACTAAACAGTTTCATCTGTAAAAAATGACTGTTTCTCATTCTTTAGCCCTCTAGTCTTCACATTATCTTGTCCATATTGATAAGATATACTATCTAACACTCAACTGACAGAGAACTAACTAAAAGGGCCAGATATTATGAATCAGGTTAGTGTCAGTAGAAGTGCAAAAGTATGTTTTTTTAAATCACAAACTAAAAGAATATCATAATTACTTCTTATTCCAAATAATTTGCATAGACTTTGCTTTACTGGGAAAATAGAGGCTGTCTGTTGTGTCATCCCCACTCTATTCTATACTTCAAGCCTCCTCTACACTATATACCAGTTTCTTTCTCTATTTTTTTGCTCCAATCCTCAAGAAAGAGTTATCCTCTTTGTTGAAACCAGTCACTCTATTTGTTCTCTTGATCCAAACCTCTTTTGTCTTCTTCAGTTGAATGTTCTTGCAATCCTGCAATCTTCCTCTTTCTGTCTCTGTCTCTTCCTTTCTATCTCTCTGTCTCTTGGTTTCTCTTCCTTTCCTCCCTCTCCTCTTTCTCTCTTCCCCTTCTTTCATCTACTGACTCCTGTATTGCCATTCTTCTTTCTGTCTTTTAAATCACTTCTCAATCTGCTGCAATTTGACTTCTGATTTTACCACTGAGATGAAGCTACTCTCTCCAATGTTACATATTCTACCCCTACCTCTTTATGACTAAGTGCAATGGCCTTTTATTAGTCCTCACTCTTCCTGACCTATCTGCATTGATAATTTGACTTGGTCCTCCACTTGGATATTCTCTTTCATGTTTTGTAGTTCTCCTCCTGCCTATGTGACCACTCTTTGATTTTTAATACATCATCTAGATTTCACCCATGAACTGTGAGTTCTGGGTTCTCTTATTCTCTCTCTTTAAACCCTCTCTCTCTTGGTAGTCTCATCCACTCCCACAGGCTCAACAATTATCTTCATGCATATGACATTCAGATCTATATATCCAGCCTAATTCCTTCTCTGAGCTCTAATTATATATCACCAACTGCCTATGGAACACTCTAACTCAATGGCTTTTAGACATCTCAAAATAAACATATCCAAAACAGAATTTAGTATCTTTCTCCCTAAACCCATGCATCCTCTGAATTTCCTTATTTCTGTTGGTGGTAATGCCATCTTCCTACTCAACAAGGCTTGCTGTCTCAGAATTATCTTTTATACTTACCATTCTCTTATGCCACATATCTGATCATATATCAAGTCTTGTTCATTCTATCTTCACAATATCTCTCATTTCCCTTTCCATTATTACATCCTTTCCATTATTACAGCCAAAATACCATTTCACGTCATCTTTGTCTTTCACTTGGAATATTCTTAGAACTTCCTATTTGGTTTCCCTATTTCCATTCTCTACCCCTCACTTCATCCTCTACATACTATCAGAATGATATTCCTAAAATAAAAGACTGCTAATGTCACTATCCTGCTAAAAAAAACTTTCAGTGGGCTCCTCACTGCCTCAAGAATAAGATGGAAATGTCTCACCTTGGCATTTAAAGCCCTTTCCAATCTAATTTCAGTCTACCTTTCCCTTCATTCACTTTACATTACAACCACACTTACCCATTTGATATTCCCCAAACTTGGCATTCTCTTTTTCACCTTTGTACCTTTCACAAAATGTAATGGCAAGCACAGAAGTAGTTCATACCTTGTTTCAGCTATTGTATTAACACCTTGTTTCAGTTCAAGTTTCTTTTGAGCCTTGTTTATTAAGAAACAGAATGTGTGAACCCCACAACTTATGAACCCTAGAACTCATGAACTCCTGCAACAGGAAGGGGAGGAGCTAATGACCATATATAAGCAGACTCCCAAGCTAGAGACAGCAGAACTGAGAAGAGGACTCTCATGGTGGCAGAGTCAAGAAGGAGAAAACTTGTAGTATCCTGGCACTCTGTTTGTCTGCTCTGTCTGTGTTAATGTTTGTTTGTGATACTTTATACAGTAGCCCTGGGACCTTAGATGTAGCCCTGAAAGAGGATTTTCTGGTTGTATGTTTACAGAAGTCCTGGAGGAAGGTTTTGGAGGTCCTGGGACTTTACTGATGATTTGTGCTGACCTTTTGGACCTTGTTTGTGGGTCTGTGCTGATTTCTATGTTGATGGTTTGTGTTGAGTTTTCAGACCTTGTTGGTGGGTCTGAGTTAATTTCACAGGCAGATAGTGAATTGATGATAGTGTCAGCAATGTGCACGAATATTATTGTGGCTCTATTAAGCTTTGTCTTCCCAGAAACAGGAACTGTGAAGGACTTGAGGTGAATTGGACACTGTGAGCTTCAATATGGAAAAGGAACTGGACAAAGAACTGGACAAGGAGCTAGACAAGGAACTGGGAGCTGCCTGCCTTTGAAACCAGGTGACAGTTGGAGCTGGGACCATGGAAGAGGAACCATGGAAGCTGAGAGCCAGCCTCAAGTCAAGCTGAAAGAAGACTTTACTTGGATATTGTGTACTGACTGAGAAGACTATGATGTACTGTGACCTAGGGGTGGAGAACTTTGGCTTTTGTACTTTGTGATTGAATTAAGGATTTTGTGATTGACTAAATGAATGTACTTTGTTTAAAACTATGTGACTACTTTGGTGAAAACTATGTGGTCATTTTAGTGATAAGTTGTTGAGTTGTGACATGGTGAATGCTGTATTTTGATTTTCTGGGATAAGCTGTGACATTGTAAATGCTGTATTTTGATTTTCTGGGATAAGCTGTGACATGGTGAATGCTGTATTTTGATTTTCTGGGATAAGTTGTAACATTGTGAATGCTGTATTTTGATTTTCTATGAATGTTTTGCTCTGCTTTGTTATTGAATAGAGAGCTCAGTATACTATGTAATCAGAATCTTGAAAGTTGTTTATAGCAGCAGTCCTCTGGCAAGCTGCTCATGCATGGCTTTACACATAACTTGTCCTCTGTGCCTGTAGCCTAAATTTTCTCCTCACCTCCATCTTCTTTCAAGGCTCAGCCATATGGCCACCTTATACAGAAAACCTTTATTGATCTCTTTTGTTAGTATTATTTCTTTAAATTATAACATACATTATACATACATGTATGTATGGGTATATATGCATATGGATACACACATCCCTATGTTTCTTTATTGAATCTCCATTTTTATTAATTTTTTTATATTGTATCTCTCCAGTAGAATGTAAAGTAATTGAATGCAGGGGATATTTTTCATTTTTTCTTTGCATCCCTAAAACAAAACATAGTGTTTTGTACATAACAGGTGCTTGATAAATGTTTGTTGGATTGGGCTGTATGGAATTGGCTTCTTAAACTGCTGTCTCCCAGAAAGTAAGTTTTCAACCTTGGTAATCTGACTATATCTTTACCGTTCTGGTCTTAGAAGTAAATAAAGGGAAAGGAAGTTAAGAAGCAAATGAATGAAGGTGAAGCAACAGCAAGCTGACCTAAGTGAGACTCACCTAATATCACAGAGAAAGTCCAAATTTGGAGACTTTAGCATTTAGTAGTTGAAGATGGATCTACTGGGGGAGGTTATTCCAAGACAGACTAGCTTTCCATAGCCTGATCTCAAAACTCCCATTAGCAATGATATAATGAGCATAGATGGGCATAGTACGTATTGAACAGATGGCTCCTCTGCAGGAATTAACTTTTACAGCAAAGATAAATTTTTTCCGTGCTCAGTTTTTCATCCTATGCTTTATTTCAAAGTAGCAAAATGGTCCTCAGTGATAAAAAAAAGAGGGAAAGATATTTCTGAGTGGTTGCAGTTAGAGTGATTTAGAGGTAAGCAGGTCAAATTACCACAGACAGCAATCAAAGCATCCTGTAGTTTGTCATGATTTCTGAAAGAGGCAAAGAACTGAATAAGGAGGACAGGGAGAAGAGCTATTAAAAAGATGGGAGAAACAGTAGTGTCAGGTACAACATGGGCAAGGTAGGCAGAGGGCCAAGGCTGGGAGGGGTTACACATTGAGAAGTACTCAACCATCCATCTTAAACATGTCCAAATAGGAATCTAGGGAATAAGGAAGAATTTATGGACAGATGCAGAATGCCAGCTTAGATGACACGTGGAACATCATTAAATAGCTTGGTACCCAGTATTCAGTCCACTTACTTGCTTTAATGGAAATCTGACTCTCTTCTGATGATGTCATATACCTTACAAGCTTCATCATCAGAAGCTACTTCTTTCACTGTCTCCAACTCATAGGGCCAGGAGGAAGAATGGTTTTCAGGCTCCTCACTTTTGCTTCTAGACAATTCCTTTTGTATTATCCTTCAGTAACCTTTCTTTTTTGAAGTCTATGTCTCAGAAGCTTATTCTGTCTTCTCTTCCATTTTATTTACTGTCAACTGCTGACCTTTGAGCCACTCTTCTAACTTTTTTCGATGGCTTTCACACTTGTTTCATAATCTTTTTCTTTCCCTCATTCCCTATCATCATTTGGACATCAATAGTTATATTGACAAGCCACCTAATATACTGACCACACAATTCCCCAACCTTTTCAACTTTAATAACTTCTAAAAATATTATTTCAGTCAAACACTGACTTGGTTGTACCTTAGACTCACCATTTCTAGGAATTGTACCATCCCTATGACCCATAGATGGCTTCTAATAGGTCACATCCTATAATCTGGAAATTTGAAATTCCACTCTCCTATAACAAACTCTCACCTTTCCATCTTTATTATCTAAACTTTATCTATCCTCACTCTTGTGACCTTTAGTCCCCAGACTCAACCCTATTCTCCCAGTCTACTCACTGATTCTGCTTATACTTGCTTGACTCCATAGTCTGTCACTTTCAGTAACAAATTTTCTGAGAATCCCACACCTCCCTGATTTTCTGCCATTTCTAAATTGTTTATCTTCATCCTTGAATAATTCTAGCCTTCTTTCTCTGCTTTTGCTTCAGGGCTACGGAGAGTCATTATAGAGTCACAAAACTGAGCTAATTTCATTTATTACAAATTTATGGGACAGAACCTCAGATGATCCTCTACTGCTGCTTAGTATTTTTCCAACTCCTCCTTTATCAGCTTTCAGTGTTATTCTCCATAGTGATAGCTTCAACATTTCTCTTTTTTCCCTTTGATTTCCCCTCCTCTCCTTTCTATAATTTAAAATTACCTAACCTTCCAGTTCACTGATAAGCTTGAGGTTTGTCAAGGGCTCTTAAAGCTCTTCATAAGCTAAGCCTTTCCTACCTTTCCAGCCTTCTTATACCTTACTCCCCAGCACATACTCTTCAGTTCAGTGACACTGCCCTCCTAGCTGTTCCATGAATAAGACATGCCCTTGGCTCTGGAATTTTCTCTGGCTGTCCCCTATGTCTGTAATGCTATCCCTTCTCTGCTTCAACTATTGACCTCCATGACTTTTTTTAAGGCCCAGCTGAAGCTCCAACTTCTATAGGAAGCATTTGTTAATTATTTCATTATTTCCCATTTATCCTGTATATAGTGTGCTCTCTCTCTCTCTCTCTCTCTCTCTCTCTCTCTCTCTCTCTCTCTCTTCTCTGGAGGGACTCTGTTTTACAGGTATTTATATAATTCAAATTATCTAGTACAGAGCTTTTCAGGTAAGAGTCACACACCTCTCTTTGGGATGCATGAATAAACTGTACAAGCAGCTCAGGGTTGTATCTTTTGACATTTCAGGTCAATTTAGGAAATATTTTTTTTCAAGAGAAATATTGACTTTGGATCTAAAAATTGAAAGCAAATTAATCTAGAAGTCATGAAGTGAGAATAAACATAGGGTTATTCCATTTGATATCATCTTCTCAAGGTTCTTACTCTGGAGACAAATGCAGGCCAAATTTCAGGAAACAAACAAATGCCTTTCCTTTTGCAAATTCAGAGTAATCACACCAACAAATATTTGTTGCCTGTTTATGTATGTAAAGGACTGTACTCTACAACACAATACAATACAACAAGTTTTAAAAATGCTTTACAAACATTATCTCATTTTATCCTCATGATAACTTTGTAAGATAGACACTATTATTGTTCCCATTTTACAGATGAGGAAACTGAGGCAGACAACGATTAAGTGACTTGCCCAGGGTCACACAGCTATTAAGTGTGGAAGGCCTGATTTGAAGTCATGTCTTCCAGCCTACAGATCTAGTGCTATATCCATTGTACAATCTAACTGCCTACTAGTATATTTTGAAATAATGTAAATTCATCTCAAGAAAATGAATGAAGCACAGCTGGAAAAATAAAATTTCTGAGATGAATAAGAATGAAGGAGATGCATTTGCTAGCGATGGTGAAAAGAACAGTGGTTATTTTCAACAACAAAGGTTGTAATTCTAAGTTTAGAAATGCTAGCTATTAACTTTAGGAGGGAAGTAAGTGGGACAAAATTGCGAGAGTCTGCAAATATGAATGCAATAAAATTGCAACAAAAATCTGAAAGCAGTTAAGAGCAAAAAATGAGCCTCTGACTCCAGCCATTCTAGTTTTCAGATTAGACCATCTTGGCAGGAATGAAAGATTTCTAGGCTGAAGCCACAGGTTAGGGTTTTACTAATTATTGGAAAGCAGGCAGAAAGGCTGGAATCCTTTGCTGGATTATGCTGCAGAATGCTCTTTGACAGTAAAAGAATATTTTCCTGATGGTAGTTATTTCTTTATTGTCTTAACTTTCTTTACCACTCTCCCAATTTTTGACCAAAAAAAAACCCCTTTCATTTCTGCACTAAAAATCAATTCCTGAATTTATTTTTCTTTCTTTCTTTTTCTTTTGGAGGGGGGAAGACAGGGCAATTGGGGTTAAGTGACTTGCCCAAGGTCACACAGCTAGGAATTGTTAAATGTCTGAGATTTGAACTGAGGTCCTCCTGACTCCAGGACCAGTGCTCTATTCACTATGCCACCTAGACAACCCAGTTCCTGAATTTCTAAGTCTTTGGTACATAAAGGAAAACACAGTCAGGATTTGTTTAGAGTTTTTCATGTTTCCTACAATTGAGAACAGACTATTATGATTCATTTAATTAAACTGTATTGCCCCAGTATACTGAGAGACATTTTTTTTTCTCAGACAGATGTGATTTATTTGAATATGTTTGAAAAATTTTATTTTTTATTAGGAGGCATTAGATTGACTTTGTCAAATTGTACTTTGATGACAGGATATTAGCTCTTAAATCAAGAGCTGAAAGGGACTTCAGAAGCTTTGTAGTATGCCTTCCTAACTCTTTATTTTATAGGTGGAAAAACTGAACTCTAAGGAAGTTAAGTGACTTGCCCAAGGTTTGAAAAGTAGTGAGCACCAGATATAACATTTGAACCCAGGTCCCTTTACTCCAGATACAATGCTCTTTCTAGTGTCTTTCTACCATGAATGGGTGAGGCCTCAGACAAACTGAGACCTGGGAATTAATTTAGAAAGGCTAAGGTCACCCACTGCATTCTGGGCCATCTCCAGTTGTATTGATCTTTGTCTTGCCACTGGATTGTGGATGATTCTGGAGAAAAGAGTGAGGCTGATGACAGCAATACCTCACTTAAATCCAATTCACTGGCAAGTTATCACTCTCATGATGTTATTGACCCTCTTCGAGATTGAAGGATGAATAACACCAACATGAATGCTCTCTTCTATAAAAGCTTTTCTCTTTGCATCAAAGTGGTTACTGAAAAATCAATATTCTAGCTATGTATTATGGTTAAGAATTGGAAAACATATTTCTATTATATAGACTCAGTCTCCCCTCACTGCTCTTTGAATGTAGACTCGGGTTTTTCTAGTGGCAGGTTTGTTGTTATCAAAAAGGTATCCTGGGAGAAGAGGGAATTAATTGGGTTTATGAGAGTCTCAGATATTTCTAGTGCTTATCAGTCTGTCAGACCTGTTTTTTCCCCCACAATGTTTGAAGTCATTCTACCAAATGCAGGCTGTTCCCCCTCAGTTCTTTGAGTTTGGTAGATGACTACTAAAGGGTTATTGAAGGCTCAGAGAAGTTAAGTGATTTAGTCCTTAGAGTCATAGCTATAAGTGTCAGAGTTAGAAATTGAATCAGAGTCTTCCATATCCAAGTTCAGCACTCCAGTCCTGATGCTATTCCACGAAAAACTATTGAATTTCCCTTGTCTCTAGGACACTAGGGACACTGAGTGTTACCCTCTCCTTTTAAGTCTGGTACCTTTGCAAGCTAGTTTCATTTTTTAGGCCTCTAATACCCTATTTAGTAAGCTATATATTTATTTGTTTCTTCAAATTTTTTTGAATTAGGTTAATTATCTGGAAAGGTTTAAAATAATGATCTAGCTTCCTAATATTATCCATGACAGAATGACAGACATAATTAGGTCCCTTATTTCCAAAAAGTAACTTATTGAAGACCATAAAGATATAAAATCTCTTATAGTAAGAAAAAACAGAATCAGGGCAGTTAGGTGGTGGAGTGAATAGAGCAACAGCTGTGGAGTCAGGAGGACCTGAGTTCAAATGTGGCCTCAGACACTTGACACACTTACTAGCTGTGTGACCTTGGGCAAATCACTTAACCCCAATTGCCTTGCCTTCCTTCCTCCAAAAAAAATTAATAAAAAAAGAAAAAAACAGAACCACATAATTTTTGAGCTAGAATGGATCTTAGGCACCATTTAGTTAAGTCCTTGTTTTCTTTGGTGAGGAAGCTGAAACCCAAAGGAGGGAATTGACTTGACCTAGGTCATGCAACTAGGGAGGGAACAACCTGGATTAAAACCTTGGCTTCCTGACTCCTGGGCCAGTGCACTTTCCCATAGTATCACATTGCCTTCTATAGAATCTTCAATAGTTCTAAGGTTAGTTACAACTTGAAGCATTTCTGGAAGATCTCAGCCATTAAATCTGAACAATTAATCTGAATTGTTTGGATGGCCACTAGGAAAAAAGACTTCATGCTGCTCAGTACTATACATTATCCACAAAAGATAAGGGATTAAGAAAGATAAACATACACAGTCAGTATCATATGAACAAAAGCTTTCAACTTTGATGATTAGATAACATTCTAAATCAGTAGGTTAGCAACCCTTGAATGCCAATTTGTCTGTGGAAGGAGGGAGTTAACTGTTTTTCCATGTAAATTTGAGAACAATGTAAAGGAAGTTGAAATGAACAAGGATAAACTTTGAAGAAAAGGGCTCAGGAACAATCCAATGACAAACAACTTTGTAACCGGAATGGGAGGAATAGTTTAGTTAGACATGACCTCTTTCCTTAAGGAGTTCTTAATCCAATGGGAATCATAACAAGTAAAGATATTAGATAAATTATGTTTATGACAAATGTGGTCTAGACAGAGACCACTTTAAATTGCTGAACTTTCAATGCCATGGGCCAAGTAAAATCTGACAGGATGTCTTTCATGCCTCAAAGTCTGATGAATACTCAGCTAAGACTGTGAACAAATTTGATCACACACAGAGTATAAAATAAAGATGAATTTTATAACCCTTACAATAAATATTTGTATCAGTTACAAGCCTCATGTTATATAATTTTTGAGGTTCTCACTGGATGCAAAGGAGTTAAGGACACTTTTTGGACTTATACTTCTCTAGCTTATTGTGTTTCTATCTTCATTCCAGGGCAAATCTGTAATTGTAAGGGTAGCTAGGTGGCACAGTGAATAGAGCACCAGCCCCGGAGTCAGGAGGATCTGAGTCCAAATCTGGCCTCAGACACCTTGGACAAGTCAATTAACCCCAATTGCCCTGCCTCCCCCCCTTCAAAAAGCAAAATAAATAAATAAATAAACACATTATAAATGAATGAATGAATAAATAAATCTGCAATTGTAAGTTTCTGACATTCTCTGAAGGGTAGTCACCAGATACCCTTATAGTCAATCACTCAGTCTTACAAAGCTGAAAATACAGCAAATTTTTTTTTAAAACAAATTAATAGAGAATGAGCTTGCAAATAAGTCCCTGGAAAGTCAAGATATTTCTTTCCTGTCCCTACCTTTTCCCTGGTTAATTCTCTTCCCAGAAACCTGTACACCAACTTGAGTAGTTTCAGTAAGAGTTAGGGTAGTTTTGCTTCTTTCTGTCACTATCTGCTCAGGATTTACTACAGATCTGACCTGCCAAGAAGTGGTGGTTTCTGTCTGCAGATTTTGCTCCCTCTTCTCCTTGCTGATTCCTGTAGCTCAGCATCTAGTACTGCTGTGCTTCATAGATCTCTCTCTTGTTTGGTTATCTTCTAGAATTGCTGTAGTTCTGTAGATAGCTCTAATAAAGTTCCCTAGGGGATGAGCTCTTTAGCAGCTGGCCTAAATATAGAGAACACTGAAATCTTCCTCAAATTTGTTACAAATCAAAAATAGACCTCTAGGCTACCCTGCCTATGTTACTTTGAAAGAAACCATTTTCTACATTTGAGACCCAGAGCTCAGGCTGGCATGGGAACATTCTCTTATTGCACCATTCCAATGAAGCTCTTCTCTACTTCTGACTAGCTTAGAGTCAGTCAACCCCAATTGTATCTTTCCTCTCCCAGTGCCCAGGTGATAGTCTCTTGCTCAAGTCAGCATCGCATAGCATAATAGAATGTCAGAGTTGAAAGGGCCCTTATGGTATACCTAGTCTGATCTATACCTGGAAATGTTCATTCAGACTTTGTTCCAGTGAGAGGGATGCCACTGACTCCCAAATCAGTCTATAGAAGGGTGTTCTGGTAAATGTTTAACAACTGAATCTGTGAAAAAAATGTATGTGTGACACCCTTTTGAGTTTAATCTACATTAACATTTTCTTTCTTAAGTATAGACAACCAACCAAAACTATAAATCAAGCCCTGATTTGTAGCATTTTATGACTTCTGAGAAATCACACAAGGACTCACACTGAAAATTTAACAATTGGCTATCTCCCAGATCTATTCCAAGGAGTTCTATCTTCTCATGTGGTATTTAAACTTCAACTTCAATATATGTCTTTCCAGTGAATAGTCTGAATTAATTTCTTTAAGTATTGACTGATTTGATCCCCTTCCTATCGAAGGGATTCTCAAAGGTTTTCTCCAGCATCACAATTTGAAAACAAATTCTGTGGTGCTCAGTTTGCCTTGTAGTCCAACTCTTACAGCCATACATTGCTCCTGGAAGAACCATAGCTTTGACTATATGGATCTTGTTGGTAAAGTGATGTCTCTGCTTTTTAGTATCCTGTCCAGATCTAACATAGCTTTCCTTCCAAAGAACAAGCTTCTTTTAATTTCGTGACTACAGTTGCTATCTGCAGTGATCTTTCAGTCCAAGAATATAAAATCTGACACTGCTTCCATTTCTTCTCCCTCTATTTGCTGGGAAGTGATGGGATCAGTTGCCAAGATTTTAGTTTTTTTGATGGTAAGCTTCAAGCCAGCTTGTACATTATCCTCTTTTACCCTCACCAAGAAGCTTCTTAATTCTTCTTCACTTTTTGCTATCAGACTGTTGTTGTCTGCATATCTAACATTGTTGAAATTTCTCCCAGCAGGCTTTTGATTCATCTAGCCTGGGCATTTTGCATGATGCCTCTGCATATAAATAAAATAAATAAGGCAACGACATGCAGCCTTGTTGTGTTCCTTTCCCAATCTTAAACCAATCGGTTGTTCCATATTCAATTCTAACCATTGCTTCTTGGCTCACATACAGGTTCCTCAGGAGACAAGTGAAATGATCTGGTACTCCTGTCTCCTTGAGGACTTGCCATATTTTGTTGTGATCCACACAGTCAAAGGCTTTAGTGTAGTCAATAAAGCAGAAGGAAATGTTTTCCTGAAACTTCCTTGCTTGCTCCATTATCCAATAAATGATGGCAATTTGGCTTCTAGTTCTACTGCTTCTTTGAAAACCAGACTGCTCTTCTGGTAATTTTCAGTTCACATATTGCTGAAGTCTAGCTTGCAGAATCTTAAACATAACTCGCTGCTGTGTGAGATGAGTGCAACTGTTTAGTAATTTGGACATTTTTTGGCATTGCCTTTCTTTGGGATTGGGATGTGAACTAATTTTTTTCCCAATCCAGTGGCCACTGTGGAGTTTTCCAAATTTACTGGTATGTTGAACGCAACATTTTAACAGCATCCTCTTTTAGGATTTTAAGCAACTCGGCTGGAATTCTGTCACCTCCACTAACCTTATTTTTAGTGATGCTTCCTAAAGCCCACTTAACTTTATTCTCTGGAATGTCTGGTTCTAGATCAGTAATTATGCTATCATGCCCATCAGCAATATTAACTTGTATAGTTTTTCTGCAACTTCTTGCCACCTCTTCTTAATTTCTTCTGCTTCTGTCAAGTCTCTACCTTTTGTTATGCCCATTTTTACACGAAACATTCCCTTGAGATCGCTAAATTTTTTTTGAAAAGGATCTCTTGTCTTTCCCATTCTATTGTTTTCTTTAATTTATTTGCATTGTTCATTTAAGAAAACCTTCTTATCTCTCCTTGCTCTTCTTTGGAATTTTGCATTCAGTTGGGTGTCTATTTCCCTTTCCCTTTTTATCTTTCCTTAGCTATTTGTAAAGCTTCATCAGACAGCAACTTTGCTTTTTTGCTCTTTTTATTCCTTCGGGATGCTTGTTGTTGCTGCCTCTTGTACAATATTTTAAATCTCTGTCCATAGTTCTTCACTCTATCTACCAGATGCAATCTATTCATCACTTCCACTTCATATAAAAAAGGAATGTTATTTAGGTCATACCTATATAATCTGATGGTTTTTGCTACTTTTGTCAATTTAAGTCTGAATTTTGCCAAACTAAAAGAAGCTTATGACCTGAGCTATGGTCAACTTTAGGTCTTGTTTTAACTGACTATATAGAGCTTCTCCACCTTTGGCTGCAAAAGCATATTATCAATCTGATTACAACATTGACAATCTGGTGATGTCTGTGTATAAAATCACCCTTTGGGTTGTTGAAAAAGAAAGTTTGCTATGACCAATTCGATTTTTGGGGGGAGCTTTAATTGTCAAGAAGCTTTCTTTATATAAGCCTCACTTTTCTTACCTGCAAATTCCACCCATTGTTCCTATTTCTGTACTCTGGGACCAAAGAGATCAAATGTAATCTTCCATTTGATAGCCCTTTAAATAATTGAAGACAGAGTATTTTACATTTTATTCTAGAGGTAAAAGAAGCCCACTAGAACTTATTGAGGGGTTTGTGGGGAGAATGAATTGGAGTGGGAGAGAGATTTGAGATAAGTAGACTAATTAATAGTCCATCACAATAGTCCAGGTTCTAAGTGATAGGGGCTTGAATTAAGGTGTTGGCTATGTGAATATAGAGAAAGGGTAAGATATGAGAGACATTGTGGAAGTAGAAGTGGCAAGATTTGGCAAGTAGGGCAAATGGGGAGTGAGGAATTGAGGATAGTGCTGGGATTATGAATTTAGGAGACTGGAAGAATTGTGGTGGCCAGGATAAAAATTAAGAAATTCCATAGAGGGATGGGTTTTTGGTTAAAAGGTAATGAGTTCCATTTTGGGCATGTTAAGTTTTATATAGCTCTGGAACATCCAATATGCAGTAAATAATGAGGGAATAGAATGCAAGAGAGAGATTTGAGCTGGATAGATAAAACTAAGAATCTCAAAGATAATAAGTAAACCCATTGGAATTGATGGGGTCACCAAGAGAGAGAAGAAAGAGAAAAGAAGGAAATGAAGGAGTCTGCAGTTATTCTAAGGGCAATAAAAAAGCACTGATGATTCTCAAGTTGGAATATGACATAGTAAGACCTGTGCTTTAGAAAGATGGTTTTGGTAGCAGTGTGGAGGATGGATTGGAGAAGGGAGCTAGTTAAGAGTTTACTACAGTAGTCCAGGCCAGGGATGATGAAGGCCTGAACTAGGGGTAATGACTGTGCAAGTGAAAAGAAGGCTGCTCCATGAGATAAGACTGGAAGTGAGATCGTCCTGACTCCACAATTATCCCTGTATCTGGTATGCCATTCTGATTCTTTTTTGCCTCGCACATATGAGGTGCTTAATAATTGTTTGTTGAATGAAATGGAGCTGCTCCTAGTTAAACAGAATAAATTGAACCCTGCCAAAGGAGAAACTAGCTCTTTCTGAAAAACCTCATTCTGGTTTGATGCTATGAGATATTATTTCTACTGGTAATTAGACTTAATAGCCTATCCTGTTTTAAAGAGATATTGGAGCCAAATATTCACTTTGAAAGGTACCATATCTATAGTGTTCCAATATATGGAAAGCTTTTTATTAAGCTTATTTCCTCTACAAAGGCATAATTCCAGTCTGTCTATAAGCATATGTATGTTTTCAAACCACTCCTGATGTGAGTCCACTGAGGTTCCTAGAAAACAATCATTTGGCTACAGCCTTACATAAGAAACTGACTTCTTTCTGTACATAAGGGCAATTTGCTTCTTTTGAAAGTCATCCAAGGAGACTCTACGCTTCCTAGAGTGAATCCAGGCCCCACCAAACTAACTCCAATAAAATAAATTTAACATAAATTCTAAAAGGCTTTCACATTTGCATAAAAAATTTAAAATCCCACTTCTGACACTAGTTAGGTGATATTAGGCAAGTCACAACCTCTACAGGACATCATTTCACACTTTGAAATAAGGGGTGTTGGACTAGATGCCCCTGAGATCCCTTCCAACTCCAAATTAAAGGATCAAAGCAAATATTTTTTTCAGGTTCATAGATTATCTGTGGATTTCAATTATCCAAGATGTCCCTAATTCTGAGATTGGATAATGCTTCCCCCCCCCTAAAACTGGGAACATTTCCTTGATGCTAGACCACTGGGCTCAACTTTCAGAAAGTGGAATGTAGGGTGAGTGGGGAGTGAGGAATTGAGGATAGTACTGGGATTATGTCCTTTCAGAAAGGACATACCACTTTTACTTTCGACCTTTATGCAAAAACAATGCAAAAATTACTTCTTAAGCCATTGTCAAACTGCCAGATTGCCTTCTGGGAATGATCTTTCTTGACTTCACATTATTTATTTATTTACTTTTAGTTTACAACATGCAGTTCCACAAGCTTTTGAGTTCCAAATTTTCTCCCCCTTCCTCTCTTCCCTCCCCCCCGCCATGGCAGCATGCAATCCAGTATAGGTTCTACAAATACCTTCACATCAAACATTAATCATGCTGTAAAGAAGGATTATAACCAATGGAATGCACAACAAGAAAGAAGGAACAAAACAAAAGAGAGAAAGAGAGCAAGTAGTTTGCTTCAATCTGCATTCAAACTCCATAAATCTTTCTCTGGTTGTACATAGTCTTTCTATCATGAGTCCTTTGGAGTTTTCTTATAATCTTGCATTGCTGAGATGAGCCCAGTCCATCAAAGTCAGTCATCACAGATATGATATGTTTGTAATTATGTATAATGTTCTCCTGGTTCTGCTCCTCTCACTCAGCATCAGTTTATATGTCTTTCCAAGTTATTATGAATTGACTTCACACTTTAAAAAAAAATCTTGAATTGGGGTGGCTAGGTGGTGCAGTGAATGGAGCACTGGCCCTGGAGTTAGGAGGACATGAGTTCAAATGCGGCCTCAGATACTTGACACAAAAAAACTAGCCATGTGACCTTGGGTAAGTCACAACCAATTGCCCCTCCAAAAAGCAAAAAAAAATCTTGAATTTAATTTTATAGTTAGTATCTAACTCATCTTATGATTTTGTATTTATTTGATATTTTCCATTAAAATGATTATTAATAACTGGATATTACCCATTTTCCCCTTTAGGATGGAAGGTTGCATGTGCTTTATAAAAAATGAACCCTACAATGAAATCTCTGGCTTGTCCTTTTTATCCCCTTAATTACTCATCTTAATCTAGAGGAGAAATTAGTTTGAAATTATTCTTTTTTCTCCAAGAGAACAATCCTGCATTTTCCCAGACATTCATATTTTTTATTTTAGCACAGGAACAGAGAACTTCCAGGATTCTAGGATTTTTTGTATTTCCCTTTAGAACCTTCCATTAGCTCTCCATTGAGGATCTGCATAATATATTGGAAACTTCCCTTCCTTTTGGGTCTTTTGATATTTTGTGGATACCAATGGGACATCTGGGCTGTCTGTAATCCTTCCCTTTCATTAGAAAACCACTCCATCTCTTTTTCTGGTCATGAATATCTTTGATGATACCTCTATGCTACTTCTTACATATAAATCATTTTTGGTATTATGCTGTAATCTGTTTATACCAACCATACACATTTTATTGCTATTTGAATCACCTGTAATTTTAATTCTTCAGAGATCATGTCCAGAAAATTTGGAACTCTTTTTTTTAAAAACAATTGGGGTTAAGTAACTTGCTCAAGGTTACACAGACAGTTATTTCTGGTAATATCTGGTGGTAAGTATCTGAGCCTGGATTTGATCCCAGGTCACCGACTCTGGGCCCGGGGTCTTACTCACTGAGCCACCTGGCTGCCCTGAATGTGGAACTCTTAATAGTATCCCCAGGAAATTTTTGGTGTTGGAAAGAAGGACTTTTTTTTTTCTTCCAAGGAACAGGTTGGGATCACTGAAAGCGTTGCCAAAATTCTTAAACACATAGGTGAGAACTGGTAAGTATGAGTATTACAGGGACAATTGAATTTGTGTTGGGGACCTAACAATCAAAAGCCTTCGAGACTAAAAAGAATGAGCCTCCAGAGTATTTGTTCATTGCAGAAAGCTGGATTAAGCAATTATTTTCCCTCTATTGATGTACAAGTTTCATCAATCAATCAACTAGCATTTATTAAGTACTATGTCTAGGCACTGTGCTTTTTGTGTCTTTATGTTGTTTTATTATTCTTTCACCTAAATAGTTTTTGATTTTGTCAAAAACAAAGAAACAGACATGGTTCTTCCCTAAGGCATTCACAGAGTAAATGAAATGGAACTGTATGAACTCAAAGAAAAAAAATGGATATATATTCAGGGCATAGACCGGACTTCTTGCCATTAAGTTCATTTTTGTGCTTTTAGACTCTTAGGCCAAGACTAAGTGACAACTTTTATAATTAGAAAGTGAATATAATCAGTTTGGATAATTCTGTTCACAAATCCCCTGCATTTATATGAATAGTTTTTAGGAAATATTCAAAATCTCAAGTTAATAGTAGAATTAAATTAAAAAATCAGAGCTGGAGGGAAATCTTAGCTCAATTTCATTTTACAGACAAGGAGACTGGGATCTGTAGAGGTTGTGACTTGATTGAGGTCATAGTGCTAGTTAGAGTCAGAGTCAAGACAGTTCTCCAGGTTGCCTATGTCCTGGGAAAGAGCTCTTTGCATGATGCTACAGATGCTACAGTATGGAGCTTCACTTATTTAACCCTGTTTTGGTTGTACCTATCCTGGGAATACCTGGCGAGTAAATAATAAGACTCAACCAATCAATATTTCACAGGATTTAAGGCAGAAAGGGACCTTAAAAATAATCTAGTACAACCCATAATTTTACAGAAAAAGAAACTGAGCCCAGAAATATGAGGATTGGTTGAGGGAATGGGCATATTTAACCCAGAGAAGAGAAAACTCAGACAACATGCTAGTTGTCTTCAAGTAGAGTTACCATGAGCTATCACGAAGAAGAAGGATTAGATTTGTACTGTTCGGTCCCAAAAAGGCAGAACTAGTAGTGGTAAGTGAAACTTTCAAAGAGACAAATTTAGGTTTGATGTCAGGAAAAAAAGTTGTTAAAAGTTAGAGCTGTCCAAAAGTGGAACGCATTAACTTGAAAGATGATAGATTTCCACTTCTAAGAAACCTTTAAACAGTGGCTGGACAACCACTATTGCAGACATAATAGTGGGGGTTTCTTTCATGTACAGATTGGACTAGGTCCTTTCCAACTCTCAAACTCTCTGAGACTTTGATTCTATGCCTAAGGTTACATAGAGAGCCAGGTCTTATGAGTCTAAATCCAGGGCTTGTCCCACTATATCATGGTCCCTTTCATTGAACACATACTCCTTCCAAACTCTTCCCTCTTCCAAACTTCCTTATTTAAGGCATTTCTCTTATTAACAATTTTCCTTCATATAGTTATTAATAGTTGGGAATTCTTTTGAGAATTGTTTGTTCATATCCTTTGACCACATATCTATTGGTGAATGACTTTCAGTTAATCATGTATACTTGTGTATATGTATGTATGTATGTATATGTGTGTGTATGTGTGTAGTATATATATATCTTGGACACCAAACTTTTGTCAAAGACTTTTTCCCCCAGTTGACCATTTCTCTTCTTATCCTAGACACATTAATTTTGTCTGTGCAAAAGTTTTTTAATTGCATGTAATCAAAATATTCTATTTTTCTTTTGTCATTGTCTAGATTCCTTATTTAGTTAAAATCATTTTTATCTATAATTAGGAAAGATATATCTGCTTCTAACTTTTTATATGATATGATCTTTAATATTCATGTCATGTATCCATTTTGAATTCATTATGGAATATGGTGTAAGATGTTGGTCTAAGTCCAATTTCTGTCAGACTATTTTCCAGTTTTCTCAGTATTTGCAAAAGCTTTAACTTCTTAAAGTTTTGAAGGGAGGGGAACAGATACTATATGACAGAAAGCAGAGGATATTTCAAATGTCAAAAGTTTTTTTATGATGGTTCAATTTCAGGTGCTGTTAGGACATTGAATTGGAGATATTCTAAAAGCATTGAGAAATACAGGACTACAAAGAGGTTCATGCATAAGGGGTAGATGCAGAGATCTGAGAGTGTGCCACATACATGGTTGTACTTGAAATTATTCAAAGCATTCTTCTATTAAGTGTTGTTCAGGAAAAAAGTAGTCCTTTGCAATATTAAAAAAAATCTTTTATGTACTTTTCTCTTATCACCAGAAGGTTAAAACTCATAACTGGAAAGTTGGCTAAAAAATCATGAACTTCAGTAGATGCAGAAACAGGTGGAAGATTTAATATATATTATATACATTTTTTTGCCTTTTTTTTTGGAGGGCAATTGGGGTTAAGTGACTTTCCCAAAGTCACATGGCTAGTAATTGTGTCAAGTGTCTGAGTCCAGATTTGAACTCAGGTTGTCCTGACTCCAGGGCTGGTGCTCTATTCACTGCACCAGCTAGCCACCCCAGGTTATATAATTTGAGACAGCATATTTGCATTATTGAAACCATGACTCTTAAGTAAATGTGTGCTTTTCTAATGACAAAATATAAGAAAATTTCATCCTCTCAGTTGTATAATCAAAATTTTAACATTAAAGTTATTGTATCTGATTTACAAGCCTGAATGGCAGCAGTAACTTTCACGTGTATTTGTTAAATATAATGTTATTTATGTTGAGAGCAATGAAAAAAAGTGAATATAAATTAGAATGGTTACGATCTTTTTGTTGCAGTGGTTGTGGATACATTTTCAACAGCCTTTGGTGACTAATTATGGACTACAGTACAAGCAAAATTAAACACATACCATCCCACTGAGGGTCTGTTTTGCATCAAGCTCATTTTTAGATGATCAAACAATTAACTATCAGCTCTGCAAATATCTTGGTGATGATCCAGCATGATCAAAATAATGAGTGCTTCCAATATATTTGGTTACTCTATTAAAAGTTTTAAGCATTAGAAAATGTCATAAGAGAGAAAAGAGTTTTAAAATTTGGACTCTCAGAATGAAAGGAATGTAATTTTTAAACACCAAAATATTAAGAATCAAAGAAAAATATGTGGCCAGGAATGAAATACATATTTCTGTATTCTAAATGGGAATGCCAATTGGTTGCCAGTTCTTAATGCATTATGTATTTTGTAATTTGCAATTGCCCAGCTCACTTGGCTTTAAATCACCTGGTAACCAATGGGCTCATCAGAGGGGTTACAAATAAAAATCTATGAAGGAGGTGACCTGACAAAGCTTTGGTGAGGGTTATAGCCCTATGGCAGCATTTGTTCAAATATCCTGGGCATCATTTCAGATGCCTCAGATGATAGCATAAGGGCTATTCAGGATGTACAAATTCCTGGTCTTTTTGGCATTGTCAAAGCTTTTTCCTAAGTCACTATTGGAATTTGAGTGGTAGTAAATAATATGAGATAAATGTGGAGTGGTGTTAGAGGGGACTATGTAGCAGGAGTAGAATTCTAAGCCAGGACAGTGGGGGCAAATAGGGGACATATTTTATGACTAGTAGAGAAAATGATACCTGTAAAACTATTTCTTTGGTAGTCCTTGTATGATAGGTTAAGAAGCCTCATTTGTCATTGATATCTCATGAAGTAATGTCAATCAGGGGCAACTAGGTGTCACAGTGAATAGAGCACCAGCCCTGGAGTCAGGAGGACCCAAGTTCAAATCCAGCCTTGACACATGCTAACTGTGTGACCTTGGGCAAGTCACTTAACCTCAATTGCCCTGCTTTCATCCTTCCAAAAAAAATACAAGAAATGTCAATCAGCCAACAAACATTTAAGTACTTACTTTGTGCCAGACACTATAGTAAATGTTAGAAACACAAAAGCAGTTTATGCTCTAAAGAGAAGATGAGCTGGTCACTTGGTAAGATCAGACAAGGGGCTACAGGCAAACAGCTTGAGTACAAGTTTATTATTGGAGGATAAGAGTTGTATAGGATATGTATCATGGAGGAATTATGATATGCAGTGTTGGAGGGAACATTTAAACAGACAAGACCACAAAGTAATTTGGGTATCAAAACAAATTGTATAATTTGTGATAGGATAATGGTCAAAGTGGAATCATTCAATCTATAATATGGTATAAAATGAATGAATAAAAAGTCAGCTGTGGACAGGGTATAGAGTGAAGTAGAGGGCCATGGAATGTGTAAACAATTTAAGGGTGCTTATGTCCAGGGTTTTCTGAGTGAATAATCTCCAAGTCCAATACTGGTTAAAAGGAATCCATGTGGCTCTTTCTCCTATGAAAGGTAAAGCAGCTGTTGTACATCTCTTAGTTTAATGAAACTGAGTGTTTGAGGAAGAGAAAGACACTCATCTCAGTTCCCACCCCATGTCTGAAAGTAAGTCTTAAATCCCTAGATTTAAGATTTAGGTTTAGTGACTGGATATGTGATCTGATTGGTGTAAACTCCTGAGTAAGGAAATTTCCTTTACCCATTCAGGTTGGTACCTTCTTTGTAACTTAAAGTGTAAAAAAATAGCAATTTAAAATATGTGGCATACCTGCTCCATTTAAGTTGAATTAATTGAATAGGCTAGTGATAACCACTGTACCCTCTGGAAAGCTCTCTTGGCTCATTTTGAAAGCAAAGATTTAGTTCCTGCCAAGCAGTTTTTTTTCATTGCATACCTTTCACAAGTACAGTGTTAGCAAAGGATGCTTTTAGGATGAATTTCTTAATTTGGGGGATGCTTGAGAATATGATAGAAAGGGGCACATTATTTAAATATGAATAAGGGGAAAATAATTAAATCCCAGTCACACTATGGTTACATTTTAGAAAGTATCAATGACAGTATATAGTATTAAAAATCCATGATCCACTTTTCCCAAGCCAAAAATGGAGGATGTTTTTGACATCACAATGAACATAATTGGTATTCTTGTAAGGTGATGAAAGTTGGAAAATGGGAAGATATGACTTGTATTTCTCAGATGTAGTGACAATAGCTCATTAGAATACATCCAACATGTAGGAAAATGATACGATAGAGCCATTATCAGGCAGAGAATACAAATATTACAAACTAAGCGGTGTCCAAATCTATTTTCAAAATCACCATACTACAGGATTCACTAAAAATTACAGTTGCAACATGGTTATTAGGTTGAGCCGAGCAATTCTCTTCTCAGGAGGAAAAAAAGAACACCAAACAAGTGACCTTTTGTGTTTCCCAGAGGGATGACAGCATATGGGTACCTTTAAATAACACTCTAATTAGGAGTCAGTTTGACATGACAGAAGCAGAATCCAGAACTAACGAAATAGGTGGGAAATGTTATTATTATCTATTTCCAAAGGGCAGTTTAGAAATATCAAGTATTTTAAACTTGAAAATTTTGCTAACATCCAATACTGTTTTAATACTATGTAACAACTTTGTTTATGGTATAAGAAACACCATGGCAGAACAGATAGAATGCTGCTAGTCTTGGAACCAGGAATCTGGATTCAGATTCTGTTTCTGACACAAGCAGTATGACCACAGGTAGCTGAACCCTGGTAGCTCTAAGACCACAGAATATGAGGGGACTGGAATCTTCATTAGTGAGAAAAGTTCCTACATGAACAAAATAGCAAGTCCTTGATGTATTGACATCTAGTGCTTAAAGTTGATATAAAAAATCTTCCCTTGAAGCTCAGCTCAGGTCCCACTTCCTCTGTGAAACCTTTCCTGTTCCTAGCTGCAAGTATTCTCTAACTTCTTTGAATTGCCCATTTCATAGAATTATAGCATCATAGATATAGAACTGGAGAGATATTGGAAGGTATCTAGTCCAACCCCTTCATTTTCTAGATTGGGAATTAAGGCCTAGAGAGGTTAATTGACTTGCCTAAGGTTACACAAGTAATTAGTGGCAGTAGGAGAATATGGGGTGTTCAGGGAAGACTAGTGCCTCTGGTGTGAGGGCTTGCTGAGCACATCTCAGGGCTGCTCATCCACTCTTGGGGTCCACCTTTCACCCAACTCTCACCTATAACTCCAAGAAGCCATAGCACGTGCAACAGCCACACCCTGGTAAAACAGGCTTGGCAGATGGGCTGTGGGCTGTGAGGGTAACTTACAGGTTTCAAACTCACTGATGAGTTAGGGGGGTGTCTACCCCAAACATGTGGAGACTTTTCTGGGGGCAGCTAGGTGGTGCAGTGAATAGAGCACTGGCCCTGGAGTCAGGAGGACCTGAGTTCAAATCCGGCCTCAGACACTTAACACACACACAGACACACAAACTAGCCGTGTGACCTTGGGCAAGTCACTTAACCCCAATTGCCCTCCAAAAAGCAAAAAAAAAATTGATTAAAAAAAGACTTTTCTGGTAATGGGCAGATGAGAACAATTTGTTCCAATGGCCATGAAGGCAGCAGGTGCTTGGAACCCTTAGAACTTGATCAGACATTGAAGATGCCAAGATCATCCACTGCATCTCAGGCAATCACCAGTTGCCCTGGCTTTTGTCCTGCTGTTAGACTTCAATGACCCTGGATGAGAGAATAAGACTGTAGACTTTGTTCAACTTTGTGACACTTAAATCCAATTCATGAGCAAGTCATCACCCTGTCATGCCATTGGTCCTCTTCAAAAACAAAGGACAAACAGCAACAAAAACAGTTAGTGACAGAGGTGGGTTTTGAATCTAGATATCTGACTCCAAATCCGTTGCTCTTCTCACATACTACACTGGTGACTTGTAAGGAAAGCAGAAAGAAAGCCTATTGAGGGCAGGTACTGTTTGATTTTTGTCTTTGGCTCTCTAAAATCTAGCATAATTGCCTAGTACATACTAGGTGCTAAGTAAATGTTGAATTATTGAAGACATTTAGCTTTTAAACTTGGCTTATCCACCTGCCAAATTGAGATAATACTTGGTGGTGTTGGGAGGTTTTCTTTGTTAATAGTTGATGAGTCCATAGAAATAGAGAGTGCCAGGCCTGGAGTAAGGAAGATTCATCTTCCTGAGTTCAAATTAGACCTCAGACACTTACTAACTGTGTGACCCTGGGTAAGTCACTTAACCCTATTTACCTCATTTTCTTTACCTGTAAATTTATCTGGAGAAAGAAATGGCAAACCATTCCAGTTATCTTTACCCCAAATGAGGTCACAAAGATTTAGATGCAACAAAAAAATAACCATAAATATGGTAAATATGTATACGTATATTTGCATATATATACATACACACATACATGTATATATATATATATATATATATTATCCTAAGGGATCCATATTCTTTGTGTCAGAAGCACAGATGCATGAAGCCAATGATACTTGTGAATTCAGCGAGAACCAGATTAAAATGTAATTGGGAAATGCTTTACAAAATAAACAAAAATACAATAAAACATAGATAATTTTACATTTTAAAACTCAGTCAACATAGATCCTAATGTATGATGTAGTGACCCTGTTTCTATTTGAGTTAGATACCACTATCTTTCAGACACTTAAATGATAGAAAGTTAACTTTTTTAAAAAACCTTTTAAAAAATGGACTCTTCTGTTCTGATTTGAGATATTTAAGGAAAGGAAATACTTGATAATTAAAAACAAAAGTATCAGCACATGCAAATTACTCTGGTAATTACTTAAAGTGTAATAATTTTTTTTAAAAAGGCAGATAAAAAAACTGGAAAGTGACTACATTGTTCCAAAGTTTTGCCTTTTCTAACAATTAAATTTTCATGTTACTCATGACTCATGTAATGTCAATATTAGTTAACAGATGGGTAAATATTGCCTATATTTTCCCAAACAAGTCTTTTATGATAGGAGCAGTCTTAGAACAGTGTATTTCATAGGACAATATTGAATTGATATTATCTGTTTTGAGAAGCACATTGACTGTTTTTTTCAGAGAAACAACTTTAGGATCACTACTAGTCTTTTTATTTTTGGTTCCTTGTACTTGCTTTCATGATATCTTTCCTCATTCCTCCAACTGCTAATGCCCTTCAAACTACTTTGTATTTATTTTTCTCTCCCTCTATTTAAATATTTGCATATTCTCACCATTGATAGGATATGAGAGCAGCTCTGGTTCATATCTATTTTGTATCCCCAATGTTTGGTACATAGCAGGTGCTTAACAAAGGCTTGTGGATTGGTTGATTGATTGATTCTAGGCTTTACAATTACTGTGAGAGAAAGGACCTTGAAAAATCACTGGGTCTAGTCCCCTGAATTATGGCAGAATAATGTCTGTACTCTCTGAGGAGGAGACCAATAACAACTCATATTTATAGAATGATTTTTTCCCTAAAGAATCAAGGTTTTTTTTTTTTTTACATTTTAAGATAGTAGTGCAAAGAGATCTAGAGTCAGTTCTTTTCCTGAAGATTTCCAAACCCTCTGTTAGCCCATTTAAATGTGTATCATCTTGAATATAAAGTTATTCTTCATCTCCATCTGAAAATATTTCTTTTGCTTCACACCTCTGGGACATGAAGTGAGCATCAGTTCCTCCACAAAATAAAACACCTGTTCTATACTTGAAGATACACTTCTCTTTCTTAGGCAACTTTTTTTTTGAAGCAACCTTTTCCCACAAAGTCTAAGTTTCATCCCTTTTGTTTTTCCCCCATTATTTATACCATTTGGTGAACAAAAGACACACTACAGTCTAATAGGACCTAAATGATCCTAATTGAAGCAATGGTAGGACTAGATTCTTCAGTATGACTTTTAGAGTCCTGCACAATCTGACCCCAACCTACTTTTCCAGTTTTATTGTCTATTATGCCTTTTCCCGCTTTTGTTTTTTATGCCTTTATCTAGCCAAACCGACTTTCTTGATATTTCTCACACATGAAACTCCATCTCCTATCTCTGTGCCTTTGTACTGGCTATCACTCATGTCTCTCTCGAAGGCACTCTTTCATCACCTCTTCCTACTAGAATCCTATCATTACTTCCCTCCCTCTTCTCCTCCCTTTCTTCTTCCCTCCCTTCCTGACTGAGCTCAAGTACCACCTGTTACATAAAACCTCTTCTGATCAGGTGTGAATCTGATCCCTCCAACCACCAACTACTACTGTCCTCTCTCACTAACTACTTTGTTTTAAATCTGTATTTCAAATCCAGCTCTTTGAGGCCAGAGTGCATTTCATGCCAGAGTGCTAGTGCCTAGCACAGAGTGGATCCTTTAAAAATGTTTCATGATTAATTGATGATTTCCCAGCCCTTGCATATCAGACTTCTAATGTATTCCAGTATCTTTTTTTTTCCTTTGGGAGATTGATTTTCTTTCATTGAGGTCTTAAATTTAGCTTATCACCTATGCTTCAAGATCCTCTTATATACTTGTGCTATTGGTGTTGACACATTTTTCTTTTCCTTCTGGGAATTTGGGATCCAGTAGGCTCAGTCACTGTTTTAAGTCTGACCTTTCTGTTTTAACTGCTAAGCTACAATGAAGTGAAGGATCCAGAAACTTAGTTGTGCACAAAACAAGTCCCCATGGAGCTGACAAAACGAACAGACAACAATGACAACAAAACCAAAACCCACTGGGAATTTCTGATAAACTATTTGGATAAGCTATTGAATGGATGAAAGTCACTGGATAATCTACCTTTTAAAACTGTAAGCTTGGTCTTAGGGACAAAATTATTAGATTATAAAATTATACAGGAGGCTCTTAGAGTTTTCTTGGGATTCCCTATCTCTGACAGAAGGCAAGTCCATACTCTTGTTTTTGAAAACAAATAAAATTTAATTTATAGGTGAAATCAAAATATGAAAGGGTATGCTTGAGATTACTACAACTTTTCCTCAATAGGGCAGTCCTTTCATTGAGTTGTTATATAGGAAGATGACTTAAAAATTTTTTTTAAAGGGGAAGTGTTCCATCCAGTTTTTTTTTAGCATGCTGTCTTCTTTGTATAACATTTTTATTAATTATAAAATTTTTATTAATAAACATGGCACATGTCATGAATATGACATTCAATAGTTTTATTTGAGTATGTTGATACTGTGCTGGATACACCTCTGGGGCCTGCCTGCATTTTGCCTAGATCACCTCCCCCTCCCCCATGTTAGATCTCAAATTACAGGGCGAATTTTCTTTTCAGATATCAAAGTTGTCTGATAGTGGAGTGCTTCTTGAGGTGAGGCCATTCTATCTGATTTTGGCCCACCCAGTTCAGCCTTCTTAATTTCAACTATTTAACTAGAAATCGGGCTTTGTCTAGCTAGCTTAGATTTTTTTTTTTTTAATAGAATAGTTGTCTTGGGGGAAAAAGGTTTCTGAAATAGCTTGTCTTCTGGAGGTTTTGCCCCTGGTGCTTTACCTCCGCAGGGAGGCGGTTGCTCCCTGTGGCTGAGAGGCCACCGCGGGGGCACCACCCAACTGGGCTTCCCCCACGCCCTTGCCATCCCGTTCCCTGGCAACCCCAGGGAACACTATCTTGCATTAGGAGGCCCCGCATCCTTTCTTGGAACCAAAGCTCAGCTGGGCAGGGAGGCTGCGGTTGACTGCTACTTTTCGGCCCCCCAGTTCCCACACCACCTGCTCCCCTCTCTCAGCTCAGCACCTTCTCTAAAAGACAGCTCTCGAAGCCATCTCCGCCAACCTTCCCCGCCTCCTGTGCCAGCTCCGCGCGGCGCCAGCGCAGGGCCCTTTCCTTCCCTTCCCTCCCTCCTTCTTTCTCATTCTAGCTCTCTCCCTCCCTCCCTCCCTCTCTCCCCTGAACCCTCCCTCCGCTGCGTGACGGAGGCGACCCGTGCTGTCAGCCTGGCAGTCCTCGGGGAAGCGGCAGCGGCTGGAGCAAAAACAGCAGTAGCTAGCCGAGGCCAGGTGGGGTGCGCACAGCTGAGAGGGGAGACGACTAAAGGGCTCGCCGGCTCGCCCGCTCCGCTCCGCTCCCTGCCGGCGGGCAGAACCGCTGCTGCGCGGCTCGAGACATCTGGATCCTCCACCCTCTCTGGAGGTTTCCTGTCTCTCCTCTTGCTCCCAGCCCGGAGCTAGAGATGCAGCGGTTGCACAGGAGTGCGGCGCTCAGGAGAAGCCGGGGGCTGCCTGCCCGGGAGTCCAAGCGCGGGAGCTCGCCGCGCTGGAGCTCCGCTTGGCTCTGCTGCTGGGCGCTCGCCGCCGGCTGCCGGGCAGCTTGGGCTGTGGACCTAGCCGCCGCCTCCAGTCTCCCGTTACCTCCTTGCCAAGAGGTGAGAAGCGCCTGCCTTCGACGCTTAGCGCGTCCTTTACCTGGAGTGTGTGAGTGTGTGTATGTGTTTATATGTGTGTGTTTTCCCTGGCTTGTTTCCACCCCTCTGTTCCTGCCTTCTAAGATCCGGGGTTTTGTCCGTTGTTGGGTCAAACTCGTCCTCCAGGCTGGCCACTGGGAGAGTGGCTTATAAAAACACTAATGTGTGTGTGTGTGTGTGTGTGTGTGTGTGTGTGTGTGTGTGTGTGT
>NW_027186523.1:18703162-18703554 GCF_028583685.1 Petaurus breviceps papuanus
GTGTGTGTGTGTGTGTGTGTGTGTGTGTGTGTGTGTGTGTGTGTGTGGTGTAATGATTTTTCAAATGTGCACGCGCATGTTGGGGACCATGGATTGAAGGAGAGAATTTTGTATTGGAGGTTATAGGGGAATCCCTCTACTAGTGGGATTTGGGGTACCAGCTTCTCTTAGTTCTCTCTCAAGCCTTGAATGCAGAGAACCCCTGCCTTTGCCTCCTGTTCCCACCACTCACTCTCCCTTTCCTACTCCTCCTCACCACGCCTCCTCCTACAAGCTAAGCAGACTTGCTTAAGTAGATCTTCGGTGTTTATTGGGATTCTGATAAATGTGGAAGGTGAATAGAGAAGTGTGTGTGTGTGTGTGTGTGTGTGTGTGTGTGTGTGTGTGTGTGT
>NW_027186523.1:18703564-18752282 GCF_028583685.1 Petaurus breviceps papuanus
GTGTGTGTGTGTGTGTGTGTGTGTGTGTGTGTGTGTGTGTGTGTGTTTGGGAAGCAGAGGGAATGGAGTTTGGAAGAACAGGAAAAGGCAGCAACAACCTTTTGCCTTTGGGAATTGCTGAATGCCCTGTTGAAGAGGTTAACACTATTCTATCTCTGTCTCTATCTCCTATATACTTGTGGATTTATTGTAATGGTGATGAGGGAAACCTCTTATTATGGAAAGTAGGCTTTGCTGTTCCAAGAATTTTTTTGGGTAGGGGGTGTCATTGGCTGCTTGTATTGGGTGTCTTTTTCTTTTTTTAGGGTTTAGAGAATGCATAATGAAAATAAATGACAGGAAACAGAATCTCCCACTTTGAGAGGTGATGGCAGTGGAGATATGGGCAGTGGGGATTCAGAGAAGCAAGCCTATTTTAGGATGCTTGTGATGAATTAGAGTGACAGGTCAATTAATTTGCAGGACAAAAACAGATGAGCTGATGGTCTTTCAGTGTAACAGGACCAGACCTATCCCCTGCCTATTGCTGTAACATACACATTTTATTCTAGCTCTGATTAAGCAGGCATCTTGCTCTGGACATCTTTGGATGCCCATCTGTCCCCTTCCCCCAGTCATTTATGGTGAAGAGACAGTCACTCACTAGTGCAAGGTATCAGAGTAGGCTGGGCTGGACTGAAATGAATAGAAAAACAAATGAGGATTGCCTATCAGCTCCCAGATGTACTTTAGTTGTGGAAATCTGTGGTAAATCTCAACAAGCAGCTGTGTTTAATTTGAGTTTATCAAGATCATTAAAAAAATACGTGAACAACAAAAATAACCCCCAAAATCCCAATTATCATGTGCCTAATCTTTAATCTCTCCTCTCCAGCTTTCATTTTAATCATATCTAGAAAATAGTCCAGTCTTTCAGCTTCCCTACTAAAATTACTCCTCCAAGGTTAGTCACATGAAAGAGAAAGCATATTCAGTAAAAAATCCAGATATGTTATATATCTGCATGTACATATATACAAATGTGCATTTACACACACATATATTTTCAGCTTCTCAAACCTTAACTTTTTTCCTGTTATTGGTGACTGCTACAGGAAACAGATTGATAGAAGTGAATGAAGGTCAGGGCAATGGCCCTGCAGGGGTTGTTGTGATGATGAATTAGTCACTACAACTTCAGCAGGCTTATAGGTGAGAACACAGTCTGTACTGAAGGAAGAGTAGATTAACTAAATCTAGTGCCAAGATTCAGAAAAAAGGACCAGAAAAAGAAAGGTCAATCAGGAATCAAGGTTCAGGAAAACTACTTTCCTTGTTCTGCTACTAACTAGTTTTAAATCTATTGTCTTCATTTTCTTAATTTTTAATTGACAAGATATGTGGGAAGATTATATCATTTTAGTGTGTTTACAGTTGTTTTTCTAGCCATGATGATACACTGTACTAGAAGGTAGCCAGAAGGTTACTGAGGCTGACCCTCTACATGCACAAGTGATTCCATTCTATCTTGCCTTCTTCAGCAGATTTCCCCCTCCTCCTTCTTGGTTTCTTACTAATTTTCAATACCTCCCTCTCTATAGGCTGCTTCATTACTGCCTACAAACATGCTCATGTCCCCTCTATCCTCAAAAACTCCTCAATTGATTTGTCCATCCCTGCTAACTATCATTTCATATTTCTCCTTCTTTTCATGGATAACTTCTTTGATAAGGTTGTATACAATAGGTACCCCCACTTCCTTTCCTCTCATTCTCTTAGCTTTCTGCAGTCTGGCTTCTAATCTCATCCTTCACTGGAACTTCTCTCTTCAACATTATCAAAGATCTCTTAACTGCCATCTCTTAACTCTCATCCTTCTTGATCTCTCTGTAGTCATTGACATTGTCAGTCACCCTTTTCTCCTTGATACTCTCTTAGTTTTCATGACAGTACTTTATCCTGGATCTCCTTCTACATGTTTGACTGCTCCTTCTGAGCCTCCCTTGCTATTTCTCCTTTCAGCTCATTGTCACTGGGTGTGGGTATCCCCTAAGTCACTATCTGTGGCCCTCTTCTCCCTTTTTACTATTTTGTTTCAGCTCTCATGGATTCAATGATCATTTCTATGCTAATCATTCCTAGATCTACTTATCTAGTCCTAATCTTTCTCCTGATCTCTAGTCCTATAGTTCTAATTCCCTACATCTTAAACTGGATGTCCAGTAGAAATCTTAAGCTCAGCATGTCCAAGAGTGAACTCATATTTCCCGCTAAGCTCTCCCCTCTTCCTAATTTTCTTGTCATTGTTGAACGTACATGCCACCATTTCCCCAATCACTCAGCTTCTCAATCTAGGTATCACCATCCTCAACTCCTCACTATCTCTCACTCCTCTTCCCCCAACATCTATCCTAAATGTTGTAAAGTCCTATCATTACTACCTTCATAACATCTCCTGTCAGTCTCCTCTGATTGACACTGCCATCTATCTGATCTTGACTCCCCCCTCCCCCTTACACCTGAATTGCTGTAATAACCTTCTAATTGTTCATCTTCCCTTAAGTCTCTCCCTACTCTAATTCATCCTCTCCACAGCTGTCAAAGTATCCTTATTCAATAAACTCTAGTGACTTTTTATCACCTGCAGGATTAAGGGAAGGAAATAAGCATTTATGTGGTGCCGACTATGTGCTAGAGACTGTGATAACTTAACCCTCACAACAAGCTCTCTGAGGTAGGTGCTGTATTATTCCCATTTTGCAGTTGAGGAAACTGAGGCAAACAGGTTAAGAAACTTGACCAGGGTCACACAGCTAGTAATATGTTTGAGGCTGTATTTGAACCCAGGTCTTGCTGACTCTAGAACCAGCACTCTATTCATCGTGTCACCTATCTGCCAAATTTTTGACCTTTAAATTCCTCCATAAATGGGCTCCTTCCTATCAGTCTTCTTACAACGTCTTTTCTCTTCTCCTCCCCATCGTATGCTGCAATCCAATAGCCTTTTTGCTATTCCCCACATAAAACACTTTATCTGCCAGCTCCATGCATTTTCACTGACCGTCCCCCATGTCTGGAATACCCTCCTTCCTCATCTCTGTCTCCCAACCTTTTTGGCTCTCTTTAGGTCCCTGCTAAAATTCCACCTTCTCTAAGAAGCCTTTCTTGGTCTGCCTTGATTCCAATATCTTCCATCAAAGACCGTCTTCAAGATGTCCTGGATATGTCTTGTTTATGCATGGTTGCCTGAAAATTGTCTTCCCCATCAGACTGTGAATTTTTTTAATCAGGGGCTTTTACTTTTTTCCTTTCTTTGTATCCTCAGTGCTTAAACATAGTCCCTGGTACATGTTAGATATTTAACAGATTATTGTTTTCTGACTGATCATGCATGTTCTTTCACCTTATTCTTGGTGCATAGTTGTAATGTGATCACTTGACCAAGGGCTGACATTGACTTTGGCACTGAACAAAGTTGATTGAAATTTGTGGAGTTTGGACCTTCAACTTTGGGTTTCTTATAATTTGACTAGTTTGTCGAGAATCTCAGACTAAATAAGCCTAATAAGTGTATAGAACTCTGAAGATGGAGTGTTGGTGTGGTCTCATTGATTATTAGCTATGTGACCTTACATTCTTGGAGGTTTAGTGATGTGTAAAAGGAGGACAATGCTATTCATGCTGTCTATTCCACCAGGATGTTGTATGAATCAGATGAGATAATGTATGTAAAATGAGGTATCACTTTAAAAGGCTATATAAATATGTGTAGTTTTGTTTAGTATCAGGTAAGGAACACAGTGAATAAAGAATATAGTAAACCAAATAAGAGAGGACATTACAATCAAGAACAGTGAAGCTGGAAGTTACTGTCAACTTATGAGAGAAAAGGGAGCAAGGATAAATTAAACCCAGGAAAGGGAGCAAGGGTAAATTAAACACAGGAATTAATAGCCATGCTATTAAATTATGACCCATAGTTTCCATCACCCTTTTTAAAAAAGCAAATTATTTTTAAAGCCAATACTAATAAATTAGCGAAATATGGCTATTGTTACTTGTTGAACTCCACAAACTTTCCCTTCCCTTGACTTTAATATCTAGGTAATTTACCACTTTGACCTTATCTTGGTAAATGATGTGAGATATTGGTCTATGCCCCATTTCTGCCACATTGCTTTCTAGTTTTCCCAATACTTTTTTTTTTAACAAATAATGAATTTTTATTCCCAAATCTTAAGTCTTTACACTTGTCAAATACAAGGTTACTATATTGTTGTGCTGCTGTGACTCATTATGAAGGTGTGCAGAGCAATGAGATAGCTAAGGGGGAGTAGGGAAATTGAAGGAGGAAGAAGAGAAATGAAAGTTTTTGCAGTTCCTGCATTGAGTGGGTTTAGCATAATCAAAAGCTGGTATGATTGGTTAGGAAATGGCTCCTGGTTAAAAGCTGGAGAAAAGAAGACTCAGGTGAAGCTGGTCAAACATAATTTCCTATTCCTCGGGCAGTGGAATAATATAGAATATATTGGAATTTTGGAAATTTTGGAAAACTCAATTGGTGATTAAATCAATAAGATGAAAATAAAAGCACAAGCAGGAATACAATACTTGACAGCATAGAATTTGTAGTCAAGGTAATATGAGCAAATGAAAGGTGTGGTTGAACTCCACAGGCTAAAGAAGACTTCAATATCTAGTTTCTTAATGGTATAAAGACTAGACAACAGTGCAAAATCACAGCAGTAGATTTATCCTTTTTAGGCTTCTGAAGTGAAACCAATAAAAATATGAAACTAATACAAGATTACAATGAACTATGTCTCCCATTACAGTGTCCTAATCTATAAAATGTAGGTTTTAAAATGCGATCTGTTGATATTATGAAGATAAAATGAGATAATTCGTGTAAGAGTAAAAAGTGTTATATAAATGTGAGACGGTGTTGTAAGTTGAGCTGTGGTAATAAAGGTATGGAGTCAGTATTGCACAAATGGTTTTGCAATCAGTACCATGGAGACAAAGGGGATAGGCCAGTTTGAGATGGAATGGCATTCAGAAACATTCATTGTAAGACTAAGCCAGAAAAAGAAAGTAGAAGAGAAAACTGAGTTTGGTAGTTAGAGCAAGGCTGGAGGCTTTGGTCTAAATGGATGATGACTGCTTAAGAGGAAAGGAATTAGTAACTAAGTGGCCAATACATGCATTATTTAAGTTGGGAAGCCCTGATAAATCATTAAAGATGCTTGCTAGTTGCATCTGTGCTTCCAACATAGGTAGTGTTATGCAACTACTGGTTTGGGATATATATTATTTGATAACTATTAATGCATATATACTTTCATAATTTTTTTCCAGTCAACAAACATTTTTTAAGTGCTTACTATGTACCAGGTACTGTACTAAACTCTGGGGACACAAATAGAGGCAAAAGACAGTCTCTACTCTCAAAGATCTCCAAGTTTAATGGGAGAGACAACATAAAATAACTAAACATCAATAAGCTATACACAGGATAAATTGGAAATAACAGAACAAGGAGTAAGGAAAATGAGAAAAGGCTTCTTGTCAAAGGTGGGGTTTTAGCTTAGACTTGAAGGAAACTTGGGAAACCAGTACATCAATAAAATCAATGGGACCTTTATTAAGTATGTACCATGTGCTGGGCACTATGCTAGGTCCTGGGAGTCCAAGATGAGGAGGGAGGGTATGCAGGTATGGGAAATATTCAATGAAAATTCCCAGAGCTGAAAGATGGAACGTCTTGTTCAAGGAACAGCAAGGAGGCCAATGTCACTGGATTGAAGCATATGTAGCAGAGTATAAAGTTTAATAAGAGTGGAAAGGTGGTGGGGGCAGGGCTGTGATAGGTTATAAAGGGCTTTGAATCCCAAACAGAGCATTTTGTATTTGATTTTAGAGGTTTCTTTTTCTTTCCTGTGTCCTGTATCCACTGACCTTCTCTTTAAAGGCCTTCTTTGGATTTGTTCTTTTAGCTCCAATAAATCAGAAGATTTTGGGATAGAATAACTGCAGATTCTGCAAAGTCAAAAGGGATCTGGCAGGAAAAGAAATAGCCTTTTTTTGTGGGAAGATGGAAGAGTACTTTATATAGTACTTTAAAAACATTTTCTTCACAACCATTCTGTGAGGTAGATTGTATAAATGTTACTGATTTCCAATTTATAGATGAGGAAATTGAGACTTAGATGCTGAGAAATCTGCCCAGTGTTACTCAGCTAATGAATTCTGTGCTGGGTTTCTGATCCAACCTCCTCCTGACTTCAAATCCATTATTTTTTTCCATAATAGTATGCTGCCATACTGGGCCATGAGCTACTTAGAATAAAGAAAGCTAAGCTCCTGTTTTGGAGTAGTTAGCATAGTAAAATGATTTCCCAGGCCAGCAGAGGTAGGATTTCCATTTAAAATTTGTCTACCCTCTGAACCAAATTCTCATATTTTAGGCAAATGTGAGCAAAGTCTTCACACCATCAATATTTACAAAAACTGAGTTGACACATCCGTGAAGTGTCATATTTGAGCACAGATGAAAATAGCATAGCACAGTGCAGAATCTGCAGTCTTCTTATTATGATGGGCCACCCTTCAGGAGAGTGGCAGATCTATCATTTCTTATTCTGAGGAAGCTCCATGGTGTTAACTTTTTTATTTTAAGGGACTACGGGTCCTTCTGTCTGGGCCTCTGGACCTGATACCAATCTAGCACCTCAAGATCCAGTGAAAATCTCTCCTCATAGCTTTTCCTGACCACAACATGGATTTCTTTTTGCCCTCCCTAAATTCCTGTACCACTTATCTCTATTATATAATATTGTATTTGATTACATACCATTGTATTGTTTCATGTCACTGTCATTTTTTCCTAATTAAATTTTAAGACTTCTTTACTTATTTGCCTATAAACAAGCTCCTTGAGGATAGATAAAACACCTTCTTTTATATTCCCACAAGACCTGGTTCATTCATTGTTTAATAAATATTTATTGACTTGGCCTGGCCATAAGCTTTGTTAAAAGCATTTGGAATTGTAGAAGATGCAAGGTGGGGGAAGGTTTAGGTAGAAAATTTTTAAATTTTTTATTTAAATTAAATTAATTTTAAATTTAAAAGATTTTAAAAAGACCTCCCTATACCTATTAATAGGGCAGCTAGGTGGCATAGTGGGTAGAGTGCTGGGCCTGGAGTCAGGATGATCTGAATTCAAATCTGAACTCAGACCCTAACTGTGTGACTTTGGGAAAGTCACTTAACTCTGCCTCAGTTTCCTCATCTGTAAAACAAGCTAGAGCATGAAATGACAAACCATTCCAGTGTCTGCCAAAAAAGCAACAACAACCCAATGGGGTCATAAAGAGTTGGACATGACTGAAACTACCAAACAACAACAATACCTATTAGTCATCTACATTCTGGGTAGAAAATGCTTTTGTAGAGTTTAAAAGACAACCCTCCCCCCCATGCCTATTAGTAATCTGAAAGAAATGAGTACTCTATTTGACATAATACCTTAGGAAGCAAAGATTGTCATAGATTTATATATGGAAGTACTTCAGAGACTAGCTAATTCAAACCCCTCATTTTAATATACAAGGAAACTGAGGCTTAGAGAGGTAAAGTGACTAGCCCAACATCACAGATTCAGAGATAGGATTTGAACTCAGATTCTCTGAGTATGGCACCCCTATTCTTTCTATGGTAACATATCGCCTTTTTGGAGGATCATTGATAGTGAGCTGAGAATGACTTGTTTCATTGAGGAAATAAACCTATTTGACATGTAGGAATGTAAATTTTATGTTTTTCTCCATGGGGATGGGACAAGCGAGGTTCTAAAATGACTGAGGAGTATAAGGTCCTGGATTCCAATGCTTTTATTTATCTGGCAGGATTACTTATTAGAGATGCTTTAGAAAGGATTCATTCTCTGAGTATGAGTTGGAGTGGCTTGCCTACGTGATCTCTCTCAATTCTAAGATTCTGTAACTATGTGAACATGATACTTTGCTTCAGCTGAGCTGGAGGAGAGAGTATTAACCAGAAGCTACACTGCAGGTAGGATCCTTAACTCATTATTACATATGGTTAGAAAGAGAAGTTAAACAGTAGCACTAATTGCCACCCCTTTGTCAACTTCTCTTTCCAACCATATGTAATAATGAGTTAAGGATCCTACCTGCAGAGTAGCTTCTGGTTAATACTCTCTCCTTTAGCTCAGCTGAAGCAAAGTATCAAGTTGATAAGGGGTGGCAATCAGTGCTACTGTTTAATTCTCTTTTTTATAATTGAAAAAGGGTGGGATTTTCCCACAGTATTGTAGGGTAAGGCAGTGATGAGTGCTCTATGAACAGCTTCGGTGGAAAGGCTTCAGTACTCAATAATCTGTGTACCTGTAAGCCTTAGGGGAAAGTCATTCTTGAAATGAAGGATGACAATCATTTGCATAAGAAAAGGCTTGCCTGGTAAAGATGTGCCAATAGCTAATTTTTTTCTCCACTTTGAAGAAACTAGCATTTGAAAAAAAGGATTTGGCAGAGACTAATCAAGAAGGGTGGTTTTGAAAAAAAGGTAAGGGGTTGGGGTCTGGGTGGAGTCTATTTTTTTGCTTGCATATTTTTAAAGTTAATATAACACTAGGGGCTGTTGGTAAAGAAAGTTAGATTGTACTACTTTAGTTATTAAATGAAAAATAAAGGGGATTTTAAGTATACAGGGTGTTTCAGTGGACCATAAGCTCAATCTGACCCAACAGTTTAACAACTATCTGACAAGATCTTAGGCTACATTAATAAAGACAGATTATCTAGATGGAGAAGTCATAGTTGAGAGGTCAGATGATGCCTAGAGTGATCATGTACTGTAAAAAAATACTTTGATATATTTTGATTTTATATCACCATTTCCAAATATATTTCTCCTCACTCCCAGACATAGCAAACCATCCTTTGGAACAGCAATTAAAAAAAGAGGGGAAAAAGCAGCAATTAATATAGTCCAACCCATACTCAAAGGATGACTCTCCTTTACAGCGTATCTGATGAGTAATGTTACCCAACAAATGGAAGCTGTGGAGTCTAGTATATGTAAAGTTTTCCAGCCAGACTCCTCCTCATGTAAAAAGAAGGGAGGGACATGACTACCTAGTTTTAAAGTCAATGATATTGACAAACTGAAGTTAGAGGACAGAAATCAATCAATCAGTCAATATTTAGTTAGTACCTACTATGTGCCAGGCACTGTGCTGAACACTGGAGATAGAAAAAGAAACCAAAGACAGTTCTTGCTCTCCAGAAGCTTACAATCCAGTGGGTGAGATGACATGCAAACAAATATGTACAAAGCAAGCTATGTACAAGATAAATAGAAAATAATTAACAGAATGCTGGTCCTGGAATTAAGAGGGATTGGGAAAGGCTTTCTGTAGAAAGAGGGAGTTAGTTGGGACTTAAAGGAAGTTGGAGGGGTCAGTGGTTGGAGCAGAGGAGGGAAAACATTCTAGGCATGGGAGACAGTCAGAGAAGATGCCCAGAGCCAAGAAATGGAGTGTCTTGTTTGAGGAACTGCCAGGTAGGCTTTGCATTGGATTGAAGGGCATGTGAAGAAGTAAGGTGTAGAGACTGGAAAGGTAGGAGGGGTCTAGATTTTGAAGGGCTTTGAATGCCAAAAAGAACAGGTGGTCCTACCTTCAATTTTTACAGATGAGGAAATTGAAGATTAAAGAGGCTAAGCATCTTACCCTAGGTTAGGCAGGTAGTAATTGACAGAAGCAAGATTTATCTCCACATCCTTTAACTTGAGAAGCCAATTCTTTTTCTACTGTACCACAATTTCTCAATTATATGAATATGAAGATTTAGTTTATGGTAGAAAATAATCTGCAAAAGCCTGCCTTCTCTGTCTTATATTTTAGCAAAGAAAACTTCAACTTCAGGACCTTCCTTAATAAAGGTTTTCAAGAGATGAAAACATAGGAATATTGGAAAAATGCAAATAAGAACAAGTCAGATACTACCATAACTTGCCAACTTGGCAAATTCAACTAATACTCTAATACTTCTAATGAAAGCATTGGGAATTGAATAACTAATACAAAGATTTCTAAAAGTAGTAAAAGTCATTGCTGATGAGACTGTGGAGAAGCAGGCACACTATTATAATGGTGGAATATTAAATATGACTTGAAATAGTGGAATACTTCTATTCTTTGGTCCAGTCATTTCACTCCTTTGGTGACACCCTAACAATGCAACGTCCTATCCTAATGACAGGAAAAAACCTATCGATACAAAATATTTGTGGCAGTATTATTTCTAATATCCAATGTCTGCAGTCATCCTGTGAGGCCAATGGTTGGAGATTGGCTGAAGAAGTTGTGGTTTGTGAATATAATGGAATGTTGTTATGGCATAAGAAAAACACAAAAATGAAGAATACTAAGAAATAGGTCAAAATATGTGACATGACATGGACAAAGCAGAATCAAAACAATATATTTATAATTATGTTAATATCAGTGACAATAGATTCCAGAAAAGTTTGCTGGAGAGTTCAGCAAAGAACATGGAAACAAATAATATTTTTGTGACTATCTTGTTAAAGTTAATATGTTGTGAATAAGTAAACTGTGACTAATGGAAGTAAGTTCTTATTCATGTATTTGAATATTAAATTTAGAATAAAAAGGCATACAAGCTATTAATTGATGTCTGCCTGCTTGCCTTTAAAAAATTACTTTTTAATTCTATCTGCATTTTTTTCCAATTATTTTGCAATCTTCTCCTCTTTGAGGTAAGGTAAATAAATACCTGACTACCTTTTAAATATGTCATGTCCAAACTGGAATTCTTCTGTGTATTTGGTGAAGCAGCAACAATAACTCATACATATATAACACTTGAAATTTGCAAAGTACCCTGTGTATATTATCTCATTTGGTAGTCACAATAATTCTGTGAGGGTGTTACTTATATTATGCCCATTTCACAGGTGAGGAAAGTGAGGTTCAGAGAAGTTAGTTGACTTGCCCCGGGTCACATAGCTAGCAAGTTGGTAAGGCAAGAGTCAAACTGAGTTCTCTTGATTCTAAATCTAGTGTACTATTCACTATATCATACCTTTTCTTTTTCAGCTGGTCTTCTTGGCTTCATTACTTGAGTATCATTTCAAATTCCTCATATGGCCTCTCAAATGCTAAGGTTATAGAATCTAACTGTCATATTATCACTGCCATCAATGATGGGAATAGACTGGCGAAATGCTGGCAAATCTCTTCAATTTCCTGACTACTTGTCCTTCTTCCAGTTACTTTTGTAAATGCCCTTGGGATGAGCTACCTCTCTCGGCATTTTCTTTCTCCAATCCCAGCACCTTGCACACAAGTCTTTAAATGTTTGTTGTGTCTGATGCCGAGTTTTCTGCATACTCATCTTACCCTCTAGTACTTTTCACAGTTTTGTGAAGTAGTGCTATTCATAATCTCCAGTTGTCTTGCTCCATAGTCTTTTGTATCTTTTGTAGTTAAACACATCCTCAAAGTCATTGTGACCCAGGCTATAATGTCTTTCCATTTGGCAAAGAAATTGTTTGTTGGCCAAGAAAGTTTTGAGACTCTTTTGGCCTCATTATTATGCTTAAATTTTCCTGGGAAATGGTGATAATCACAGTCATTTTTACTTTTATTCCATTTCAGCAGCTTTATAGGATTATAGATCTAGAATTTGAAGGAATCTCAGAGGCTATCAGACCCAATCTCCTTATTTTACCAATGAGGCAACCAAGGCCCAGAGATGTCAAGGAACTAGTCCAAGGTCACCTATTGTTAGCACCAGGGCTCAGATTTTGTAGCCGTGTTCTCTAACTCCAGAGCCCGTGCTCTTTCTACTGCATCATGCTAGTCATGTCCCATTCTTTGTGGCCCCATTTGGGGGTTTTCTTAGCAAAGATACTGGAGTGGCTTGCCATTTCTTTCTCCAGCTCATTTTTTACAGATGAGGAAACGGAGACAAACAGGGTTAAGTGACTTTCCCAGGGTCATATAGCTACTAAGTGTCTGAAGCCAGATTTGAACTCAGCAAGATAAGTCTTCCTGAAAGCCCTGGCACTCTATCCACTCCTAGCTGCCCCTGTACCATGCTAGTTAATATCAAAAGTAGAGTAAGAAACCAGGCCTTTCTGATGCCAAATTTAGCATTCTAATCATTATGCTATGTTATCTCTTCATTTAAAGTACCAATAGTTACATTAATATTAAGTGATCTTAAAAACTATTATTTCTAGGACCCTCTATTTTTTTTGTTTCCCTGTCTACTACAATCACTGCCGAAGTGATAAAGAGGCCATGAGACTAAAGGCCATTTTTTATTTCATCTGTTTTGTGGATCATCTGGGCCAAAGACTATACTATCCAGTGATGCTTCTGATTTTGAAGCTTGGTGCACTTAGATAGGTTGGTCCATGGACAGCAGATAGACTGCTGCTATACATACAAAGTTTTTTCAACCTAGTACAGTTTATTAGACCTTGTGCTCTGCTGACTGATCTAACAGTTTCACATTTCAGGATCACTGTGCCCAGTATTGGAGTAGAACTTCTGGGGAGACAATAGTAACAAAAATATCCACTTATATTTACACAGCGCTTTAAAGTTTAAAAAGCACATTTTTGTCTATACTGTAGTTGTATGAATTCAATGGAGAAAAATATTTGCACACTTATTTTTGTATTTATTTTAGAGACTCTGAAAGGAATTATTTTAAAGATTTAATAGAGAAATGCTTTGAGAAAGATAATAATAATAGCTTAAACTTACAAAGGTTGTAAGGTTTGTAAAATACTTTATATGCATTCTGTGTAAGCCTTGTACCAACTGTATGAGACAAGTGACTTTACAGATAAGGGAACTGAAGCTCAGAGAAATTATGTTATTTGCCCAGGGCCACACAGCTTTCAAATGTCTGCAGCATAATTCAAACTGTTCCCTTACTGACTCCAAATCCAATGCTTTACTTACTATTACAACTTGCATCTTTAGCTATCATATGAATTCAATGAAGAAAAATATTTGCAAAATTTTTGTATTTACTTCAGCAGCTCTAAAAAGAATGATCTTAAAGGTTTAAAAAAGCAACCCTTTTCTTATGGAGATACTATAAGATGGAGTGGTCTGTCTCTCTAGTTAAGTTTTCTATTACTGGAAATGTTTAAGCAGAAACTGGATGATCATTTGTGAGGAGTATTGGAGAGAGGGCATTTTTTGGGGGTGAGTGATTGGAATAGATGTTCCTTTAGGCACTTTGGAAGGGGTAAGATGCCATATATGTCTCTTTTTGCCAAGAAAACTCCAAATGGGGACATGAAGAGTCAGACACTACTAAATGACTGAATTACAACAAAGTAAATACATTAATGTGTAAAAGTTTTCTCTATTGAATTAATATAACTACAGAACAAACATAAAATGGTGCTGTCTGGTGGTTAATGAGACTTTCTAAATTTAGAAGCTGACCACTTAGAATACAGGTTTTATTTGACAGGTAACTTGTAGTTTGAGAATCCTTATAAGCAGGGATAGTAAAATTTAGAGCATACTAAGATTGTTTGGGACAAAATCACAATCCTTGTAGAAGCTGGAGCTTGTTGGTTTCACATTTCTTTGTATTTGTCATCTTCTAGAACTGTAGAAAGAAGTTTGGCAGATGTTTTTTAGGGCTATAAGCTACCATCACGGGAACTCCTAAAAAAACCTACCAAAAACTCTATTGGCCCTACAGTAACCTTCCCCAACTCAGAAGTGCTAGCTAGTAAGAGCTCTTTCCTTTGGCAGCAGTTTAGAATGTAGACACTACATTCTGTTTGCCTTCTCTCCCAGGCAGAGAAGCCATGGTGTTTTCTGTACTCTACAGCCCACTCTAAGTTATGGAGACGTTTGTTTTTTAGTTTGTTTGTCACCCAGGCTAGTGGTTCTGATCCTGCTACCTCCATGTCAATGAGTATATGTAGCAGCAAGCACCCCAGCGTCCCCAGGGTGTCTGCCAATACAGGTTCTTGGATCTGCTTTGATAAAGGAAAGCAACTCAAAATGGGTTAACAAGCTTACTTTAATCAGTCAAACATATATTGTTTACCTAGTTCAGGGGAAAGAGGTCAGCACCCCAAACTTCAGAATATACAGACAGAATTATCAAGACAGAAACAGATCAAGTAGACAGATTTCCAAACTGTCCAACCATTACATCCATACCCAATCAACATCTGGGTTTTTCAAAGCCGGGGGGCTCTGGACAACGGCTTCCCAGAATCCATATCGAATCACAGAACACTTCTCAAAGTGAGCCCCAAAACAAAACTACACATCAGGACTTATATAACCTTCTCCTGGCTCAGAGAATGTAACAACCTTATTGACTCACTGGCCAATCAAGAAGTTTCTACTGAAAAACAAGCCTCCCACCCCAGGCTCCAGGTGCACTTTAGCCTAGGGGCAGGGAAGATCTTACAAATTTACATTCCCATTACAGTATATCTTTCAGAGAGTAGGCAGAAAAGAAGTGACCAAAACTTGATTTCCTGACATCTGGTTAGCAGTACTGGTAATCTGATCAGGATTTTCAACAACTGAGTCTTTTTGATGGAATTTGAAGTATCTCTGACACCCTATTAATTTTTAGTAAACCTTCAAGAATCTTATAAATGTTATCTATTACCATTATTGGGCAGTTACATGGTGTAGTGGATAGAGTGCCAGGCCTGGAGTCAGGAAGACTCATCTTCCTGAGCTCAAATGTAGCACACTTACTAACTGTGTGACCCTGGGCAAGTCACTTAACACTCTTTGCCCCATTTTCTTCCTCTGTAAAATGAGTCGGAGAAGGAAATGGCAAACCATTCAATTTTCTTTGCCAAGAAAATGGGGTCATGAAGAGTCAGACACAATTGAAAAATGAATGAGCGACATCACCATTATTAGCATGCACAGTTAAAGATTGGCTAGACTGTAGATACACATATTAGGAGCATAGTTATAGAGGCAGAAGGGAGTTTAGGAGCTAGAAGGGACCTTAGAGGTCATCTGGTCCAACCTCTGCATTTGACAGGTGAGGAAACTGAGGCAAAGTGACTTGTTCAAAATCATACTAGTACAGTATGTAGCATATAGTATATAGATAGTATCAGGGCTCAGATTGGAATCCAGGTCCTGTGATTCCAAACCCAGAGATCCTTTCCCTGTACCATGATGTTCCTAGAGTTGCACAACAGGACAGAAATTTATTGAGCTATCATTTTGGGAAAGTTGGCTTGGCTGACCTGCTTACATTTAAAACAGAGCAAGATTTGATGAAATATAGTTATGTTGATGAGGTTAGTAGTGTTTCTACCATTCCCTGGGCCCTAATATATATTTAAAAATTCCAGAACAGGTTATTGTTAAATTGAAAATAGGTATCAAAATCTGTACAATACAATAATAATTTAATTATCTATAAGGCATTGTTGTAGGTACTAGGCATAAGAAGATAAATGAAAGTGTCCTCCTTCAAGGATCCAACATTCTACCTGGGAATCCTAGGAGGAAGAGAGCATAAGCAGGGGAATTCAGATCACAAGACTCATCCTGGAGGCCCATAGGCCATCATTCTTGAGCCAAGCCTTGAAGGAAGCTAGGTGTTTCAGGAGGAAGAAGTGAAGAGAGAGTGTATCACAAGCATAGGGCCCAGGCCTATGCAAAGGCCCAGAAGTAGGGGATGACATATCAAATTCAAGAAGTAAAAATTGAGATTGTCACCTTGAAGAGGTTGGAAGCAGTCAGTCCAATGAAAAGGTGATTTTGCAAGTAGCCTAGGTGAAAGATGATGAGGGACTGAGCTAGGAGAGAAGTGACATGAGTGGAGAAAAGGGGACAGATATGAAAGATGTAGCTGTGGAATTGATGAGCTGACCTAAATGGTTGCTTCAGTGACTGTGGTTGAATAACCCTATGGCAGATTTACTTATTATGTGGCTTCATTTACTATAGCAGGATAAGGAAAGTTGCATTTATTATCTGTGATTCAGGAAAAAACAATAATAACAAACTCCAACCACTTAATTTCATGTTCTTGGTGAAGGAAATGAAGGCAGCTCAGTGCCTTAAGGCCCAAATTTAATTCTGTGAATTAATGTGGAACAAAATCAGGACACATGAAGGAGGCCAGTTAACTATTCCCATTAGAAAAAAGAGCATAGACTATTCCTTAACTTAAAGGATAGAGAATTTCCAGGCACATTTTTCTATTTCATAGGATTATAGATTTAATGGTGAGAGAGACCTCAGGCATCATCTAAACCAACTCAAAAATTTTAAAAATGAGGGAACTGAGGCCTGGAAGAGACTAAGTGACTTGTCAAGGTCATCATGATACATACACCCAAGCATCAGAGGCAGAATTTGAACCCAGGTCCTTTGGGAGGCTGCATGACAAATTGGATGGGGCACTAGACTTGGAATCATAAGAGACTTGAGTTCAAATACTGCCTCAGGCACCCTAAGGTCTCTTCCAACTTTAAGTCTCTGATTCTCTGTTTCTGTATATTATAACATACTGCCTAGTTGGCATGGCTTTTAAAATTTCTGAACCACATTATTCTAATTAAAAATTAGAAGTACAATACTGAGCTTCTTAACACATTCAGTCCTCCCACAGGCAAAAATTAAGTGTTTATGGAGAAGAAACCAAGAAATTACTACTCTGGTGATCAATGCCACTTATCACTGTTTGCTAGGAGAGAAGTAAAATTGCCTCCATATGCATGAGGGTGCCTATGCCCAAATTTGTTCTGTCAGCACTCCTCTTGTATTGTTTCTTACACACTATGTTATATTGTAATTATTTGTCTGTGGATTTAACCAGAAGCTGAGGCTTTGGGGAGACAACATCTTCGGGTACATTTTCAGTTTTGGAAACCATATTTTAAGGCATCCATTGAACAAATATAGAGTATGTCCAAAGGAGGAGAGCCAGGATAAGATGACATATTCGGAATGGTTGAAGCCTGGAGACAAAAAGACTTGGGTGGAGGAATCATTATAATTGGCGTCAGATATTTTTGAAAGACTTTCATGTGGAAGAGGAATTTGACTTCTGTGTAATTCCAGAGGTGAGGACTAGAATCAGAGGGAAGAAAGATCAACTGAACATAAAGAAGACATGTCTAACAATTAGAACTGCCCTAATTGAAATGGGCTGCCTTGTGGTGTAATGAGCTCCCTATCATCAAAAGGATGGAAGAAGAGACTTGACTACTATCTGTTCTGGTGGGGAGTTGGACTAGAGGATCTCCAAATTCCCTTCTAGTAGTGAGATTTGATTCTATTAAGAATCAACTCCATATTTGTTTGATTATATGAAAAGTCAACTCCATATTTGTCTCCTGTCTCCAAGACTGGAGTTTTATATATCTATTTTTCTTAATTGGGAAAGATTAAAGGTAAAAGGTAAAGGAGATTGCAGAGGATGAGATGGGTAGATAAGTATCATGGAAACAATGAACGTGAACTTGGACAGACTTTGAGAGATAACAGAGGACAGAAGGGCCTGGCATGCTGTGGTCCATGGGGTCATGAAGAGTTAGACACAACTGAACAACAACAAATTTTTCTTAAAGCAAAACAAATTTGAAATTCATTTTTATGTGAATTAATTACTTTTTGGTTCAGTTATTATTCTTGCTACCTCCACCCCTTGCCAATCTCATGAGTCCTTTTGCTTTGACAAGTCTTCCTTTGTTTCCTCAAAGCCTTCCTCTTTTTTTGTAATCTCTTCCTTGCTATGGTTATGACCTTTCTTGCTCCCCCCCCCTTGGGTGCTATGTATTCCTAGCCACCCAAATTTATCTTTGCAGATGACAATTTACTTGGTGATGCTGAGTGGCATTTGGAGGATTTTTTTGTCTGATGCAGAATGCACATTGGCTTCTGCATGGCCCCTTCGTGACTTGCCTTTGGGAAAGAAAACATAAAAAAGAGTTATAGAATGATTTTCTAGCAGGTTCACCTAAAAATGGGGTCAAATTAGTTAAGAGATTATAATGTTCTTTCTCTAGACTTTCCAAAATAAGATTGCTTTTAGAATGATGAAACAGGTAAGCTTGATAAGTGGAAACTTGTTACTTTTCCTGAGGAAATTAATGTGAAGAAAATGTTTCTGGAAATAACTCCAGTAAAACAAGAGGCAGCCAGCAGTATAAGAGAAAAGCCAATGGCTTGAGACTGAGGATATATAACTAACTCTGCCTGTCTGACCTCCGTTAAACTATTTTACTCTCTGGGTCTCAGTTTCTTCATCTGTGAAATGGGTTTTGAGATCTCCAGGGTCTCTTCCAGCTCTCATATACTGCAAGGACATAAAAAAGTACCACTATTTATATATAACCTGCTTTGTCAGAAATGTTGTTAGTTCCTCAAATTTAGGTCAGTAGAAAAATTAAATATAAGATAATTCAATCACAGTGTGTAAAATCAAGGAGAATGTTTCAAGGACATGCAAATTTGCCTTGATTGTTATTTATGTTCACCAATTTTTTTACCACAAGCCCCTTAACCCCAGTCACCAACTTGGCATTTTTGGATACGACACCAAAGTAAGCAGTACTGGTGGTGGAAGGGAATGGGTGGAGGTGGGGAGGTTGGAGGGTATGGGAAGTCAAGCGAATAGAAAGGAATTTCCATAGGATACTAATAAAGCTATGAGTTACTGGTCTCTGACAAAACTTTCTGGGAAGGCATCTGGCCTATGAAATGTTTCTAAAATCTTCTGGTTGTCCTCCAATAGATGCTTATTTTCCTATACAAGTTTTGAGTTGCAACGTTTGTGGTATTAAGATGTACCCTCTTAAAAAAGTCTTAGTTGAAAAAATGTTTTATTTGGGAGGCACTAAACAATATTGGTGCTACTTAGTGTCTTGATTAGAGGTATTAACTCATGAAAGTATTCCCTGAATCTTCTGTAAGAAATGTCTAATGGTAACCATATCTAGGGTGGGGAGGGAGGGAGAGAAGAAAAAAGAAATTACATGATAACTTTATTCTATATGTAAAAGGAACATCAAGTTGTACATAATAGATTTGCAATTTCATGTGCAATCAACTTTTTAAAAACGTATACTATGTTATAGAAATGCTTGTTTTATTCCATAAATTAAAAATAAAATAAATTTTAAAAATTAAATTCTAACATATTTCTGGAAAATTAAATACGTTTTAATATATTTATGGCCAAAGTGCCTGGAAAAGTCTCAAATGAAAAAGGAACCTAGGATAGCAGAAACAGTACTTGCTTAGTGACTTGCTTTGGATAGGACATTAATTCCATATATGACAATCATTCCATCTCTAATGACTTTTAAGTCATTAGTGATGTTACATTGGAATGCTACTTTAAATGAATAAATAATTAACTTGGACAAATAGATATGAGCTGAAACCAAATTCAACATTTTTTAATTGTTATTCTATCTAATCTCAGTATCCTGATTCCAGGCCAGGGTCTTGAATCAAGGAGACCTGAGTTCAATTCTGGCCTCAGATGCTTAGCTATGTGACCCTGGGAAAGTCCTCAACTTTAAAATGGCTATAATGATGTCATTATTTCACACTGGTAGTAATTGTCACTTTCTACTGGGTTGTTGTGAGGATAAAATGAGATAATATTTTAAAAATGCTTAGTATAGTGCCTGGCATCTACTTATTGGTACTTAATAAATCCTTGTTCCCTCCTTTCACTCACCTTTATTTTTTTTGGTTTGTTTATAGAGGCTGAGTGTCCAAAGTTTCTTCATCTTTCCTATACCATACCCTAAAACATTATCAACCATCCCTCTCTTCTATTGTTTTTTTCTAAATTAAATTTTATGTTTATTTTTAGTTTACATCATTCATTTCCACAAGATTTTGAGTTACAAATTTTCTCCCTGTCTCTCCCCCACCCACCACCCCAAAACAGTGATCCCAATGTATGCCCCCACCCCCAGTCTGCTCTCTCCTAAATCCTTCCTCTTTCCCCCTCTGACTTTCCTGTAGGGCAAGATGGATTTCTATGCCCCAGTGCCTGTATATCTTATTTCCCAGTTGCAGGTAAAAATAATAATAATAATTATATATATATATGTATGCATATATATTTTAAACATTTCATTTTAAAGCTTTGAATTCCAGATTCTTTCCCTTCCTCTGTCATCACCTATTCTTACTAGGAAGATAAGCAATTCAATATAGGTTGTACATGTGTAGCTATGCAAAACATTTCCATAGTGGATCTATTGTGAAAGACTGACTATATTTCCCTCCATCCTATCCTACCCCCACTTGTTCTATTCTCTACTTTGACCTTGTCCCTTTTCAAAAGTGTGTGCTTCCAACTTCCCTCCCCCCAACCTGCCCTCCCCTCCATCATCCCCCCTCTCATTCCTTTCCCCCCCCTACTCTCCTGTAGGGTGAGATACCCTATTTAGTGTGTATGTCATTCCCTCCCTAAGCCAAATTCAAAGAGAGTAAGGTTGACCAATTCCTTTTTACCTTCCTGTTCTTCCCCTCCATTATAATAGTTTTCCCTTGCCTCTTCTATATGAGATAATTTACCCCATTCTGTTTCACCCCATCTCCTCTCATTATATTCCTCTCTCATCTCTCAATTACACCTTTTAATTATCATTCCTTCCTATTAAATTGGTTCTGTGCCCTCTGTCTAGGTATACCTTTACATATATATACACACACTCACATATATACTCATATACCCATATACCCTCCTATATGGACATATGTATGTACACATACATGTATATATATATATATTTATATTCCCTTAAACTATTCTCATACTGAGAAAAGTTTCATAAGTTACAATTATCATTTTTTCCATGTAGGAATGGAAATAGTTCAACTTTGATAAGTTCCTTATGATTTCTTTTTCCTGTTTACCTTCTCATGCTTCTTGTATCTGAATGTAAAATTTTCTATTCAGCTCTGGTTTTTTCATCAAGAATGCTTGAAAATCCTCTATTCCATTGAATGACCATATTTTCCCCTGAAACATGATACTCAGTTTTGCTAGGTAGGTGATTCTTGGTTTTAATCCCAGCTCCTTTGCCTTCTGGAATATCATATTCCAAGTCCTTTGATCCCTCAGTGTAGAAGCTGCCAGATCCTGGGTTATCCTGATTGTGTTTCCACAATATTCAAATTGTTTCTTCCTGGCTACTTGTAATATTTTCTCCTTGATCTGGGAACTTTGGAACCTGTCTATAATATTCCTAGGAGTTTTCTTTTTGGTATCTTTCAAGAGGTGATCAGTAGATTCTTTCAACCTCTATTTTGCCCTCTGGTTCTAAAACATCAGGGCAGTTTTCCTTGAGAATTTCTTGGAGGATGATTTCTAGGTTCTTTTTTTATCATAGCTTTCAGGTAGTCCAATAATTTTTTAAATTCTCTCTCCTGGATCTATTTTCCAGGTCAGTGGTTTTTCCAATAAGATATTTCACATTGCCTTCTGTTTTTTCATTTGTTTGGATCGGTTTAATAATATCTTGATTTCTCATAAGTCATTAGCTTCCTTTTGATCCAATCTAATTCTGAAGGAGTTATTCTCTTGAGTGAGCTTTTGAGATTCTTTTTCTATCTGGCAAATTTGGCTTTTTAAAGCATTCTTCTACTCATTGGCTTTTTGAGACTCTTTTGCCATTTGAGTTAGTCTATTTTTTAAGGTGTTATTTTCTTGAGTCAGGTTGTTGACTCTCTTTTCATGATATTCTTACATCATTCTCATTTCTCTTCCCAATTTTTTCTGGTTTTCAAAATTCTTCTTAACCTCCTCTATGGCCTATAACCAGTTTATTTTTTTCTTGAAAGTTTTTGGTGCAGGAGTTCTGACTTCGTTGTCTTCCTGCCGTTCCATGCTTTGATCCTTTTTGTCCCCCAAAAGGAACCCAAAGTTGGATTGCTGTGTTTGCTTTGCTTCCTTTGCTTGCTCATGTTGCCACTCAATTACTTGACTTTTGAGCTTTTTGCCATAGCAGAACTTTGCTTCTAGAGAGGGGAGCTTTGTCCCAAATCGCTGGGGTTTTCTCAGCTGCTGGAGCTATTAGTTGGCTTCCTGTTCTGAAGCCTCCACATGCTCTGGCACACTGGTCACGCATCCCAGGACCTCCAACCCAGACAGCAATCCAGATCCAAGCAGGTTAAAGCAAGAGTGATTACCCCTCAGACTGGTTATTTGGTTCTCCTACAATGTGCAGGCCAGGAGCTCTGAAGCAGCTATGTAGCAGTGGGTGCCTCAGCCGCTTCTCCCTCTGGGGGTCAGAGGCCCTACCACACTCCTGGAGCCCCTGTTCCCAAAGTCCACTGACCTTTCACTTTGTCTTTGGTATTTATGGGTTGATAATTCTGGCAACTGCCACACCTGCTGGTGATCCACTCTCCTGATGTCCCTCCAGCCGGGGCTGTTTGTGGCTGACCTGAGGCTAAAACTGCAGCTCACATGGGCCTGGGCTCTGCTCCCAGAGCACTGCTCTGGCTCCTTCCTGCCAGGCTGTCTTCAGCGAGAGGTTAGTTTCTCTCTGGCACTATGTGGGTCCTGTATCTCTAAAGTTTGTTTAGATTCATTTTTTACATGTATTGGAGGAGGTCGAAGTGGGAGCCATGGAAATCCTGTTTCTACTCCACCATCTTGGTTCTGCTCCTTTCACTTCTATCGTTACAGTCTCTGAAGATGAGGTGGTCCTTTGCCTTGCTAAGACTAAGTCTTCTAATTGCACTGGCCTTACTTTTCTCTCATATTCTCAAGGAGTTTGCCCCTTTGATAATTTCCTCTCTTTTGCTTATCGTTCCCTACTGCTTTTTTCCCCTTGTTGCTTATCAATATATTTAAGTCTCCCTGATCCTTAGAAAAGTTTCTCTTGATATCTCCTCAAAGTATTTTCTTATACTTTTCTTCCTTTTCACAAATAAACTGCTAGAGCCATCTTTACCCATTACCACTCACTTCTCAACCCCTTGAAATCTGGCTTATGACCCTATCTCTCAACGAAAACTGTTCTCTTAAAGGTTATCAATCTTTTAACTATCTTTTCTCAGTCCTCATCCTCCTTGATTTCTCTGAAGTTTTTGATCCTGTTGCCACTCCATCCTCCTGGAAATTCTCTTCTTCCCTGGCTACTCTGTCTCATTTCTTTCCTGCTTCTCCTTCTACATGTCTGACCACTCCTCCGTCTTCTTTGTGAGATAATCAGTTTCCCAAAGCTCTTTCCTGAGCCCTCTTATTTCTCTATGGTCTCTCCCTTGATGATGTCACCTGCTCCTATGGGTTCAATTGTCATCTCTCTGCATATGACACTCACATCCATATCTTCAACTCTAATCTCTCTCCTGAATTCTAGTTCTTTATCAACAGGTGTCTGGTGAATATTTCCTTTTGGATGTCCCAATAACATCTTATATTCAACCTATTAAAACAGTACTGATGATCAGCTGTCACTAAAGCCACGCCTCCTACAAATTTCCTTTTTCTATTGAGGATACTCTCATTCTCCAAATCACCCAGGTCCATTATGTTGAATCATCCTTGACTCTTTCCTCCTCTTTACCTCCCAAATGTAAACCATCACCAAGCCTTGTTGATTCTGAACATCTCTCTACAATATCTTCTACATCTCTCCCATTCATTTCCTTTTTTCCCACTCAGATATTCCTTTTCCTTCTCCCTCTCCCCCCAATTCAGGACCCCGGCTATTCTAAGAATCTCCCAGCTCACTCTAATGTCTCTCTCCTTATCCAACCCATTCTCTATAAAGTTACCCAAAAGGTACCTACCTAAGACACAGTTTTCTCCTCACTTATTAAATGGTTCCCTGATGCCTTTGAGATAAACATGAACTTCTCAGCTTTGCATTTAAAGCATCTAAATAGTGTAACTTCCATTTACCTTTGTAGCTTTATTTCTTAGTATTGTAATACTAGGCGTTACCTGAACCCAGCATTCCATTTTCTGTCTCTGTTTTATCCCCTCCTCATGGATGTCTCTCAGGATATTTATCTTTCTTCAAAACATAACTCAGCAGCCGTTTCCTCTATGAAGTGAGGCCTTCCCTTCTCTTTCCATTTAGTGTTCCCTCCCTTGTAAAAATCATCATATACTTTACTGGCCTGTGTATACATTGTGTTTATCAGTAGATTGTAAGCTCCTTGAGAGCAAGACCTGTTTTGTTTTTTGACTTTGTATCTCTATAGTCTAGTACAGTGACTTCCACACAGTAAGTGCTTAATTAATGTGCATTTAGTTGGATTATAGTCAATTAATTACTTAATTATTGGATATTTTCTTTAATTGTATTTAGTGCCTAATTTTAAATCTCTTTTTGAGCTTTGAATAGTTCACTGAGTATATAGGGGATGTAAGGCTTTTCTTTTTATAATGAATTAACCTCAGTGGTTGCTCCAAAGATTAAAACTGACACTAGTTTAAATACTAACTAGATTAAAGCTGACAACTTGTTATATAATATTACTTTTTCTTGGTCCCAACGTCTGTCCCACTAATAGTCAGGCTGAATTTGATAATATTTTGCATTCAGAAAATAACAGTTCCTTGGGGTCTTTCCCTCCTGACTTCCTCAAACATTTAATTTCTATAGTGATTTTAGAAATGCATCTTTTTCTTAGTACTTACAAAATCAATGTACCAGTGGAAAAGCATAGGACATATGGAAGTAGAGACACACATAAACCCTAATTATATGTTTTGATAGACTGGTTCACTTAAACAAATACACAGGAGAACATTTTTGTTTAAGGATTGTGTGTGTGTGTATGTCTGCATACATACACCAGCTGTTTCTGTTTTGTAACTCAAACTACCAGAGCACATATACCTTTGTACTAAACTAAACAAATCTCTTCATTTGACACATCCCCTTCTCCCCTCCATTTCCCATTGAACAAATGACTCCTAGCAAGCTATATTATAAACATCTAATATGTTTGTCATATGAATTTCTTTTTTTCTTCTCTTTTTTTACAGACATTAGGAAACTCAGGAAAAAGATACAATACATTTTATTTTCAGTTACAAATCCTTTCCCTCCATCCACCTCTCCCACACTCATAGAGAAGGCAAGAAATATGATGCTCATTATTGAAGTTATTGTTATAGGAATTTCAAGAAGTTTGTATAAGAACACTTTAGATAGTGTTAAAACAACTTCAATATCATTTAATTGTTGCATGTGAAATAAATGCCTAATATACAGACATAAATGATCAATAAATATTGAGTGCATTCTCCTTATTTACAAATGAGCAACTTAACCTATATTAGGTAAATGATATACTTTATTTTATATTTTGCTAATTTTCAGAAGAAAAAAGCTTTAGCTTATTTTGTTCTTTGTTGGGGGGGGGGAAGTTCTTTATAGGATATTTATCTATAATAGAATTAAATAAAATTTTGTATTCCTTATATGCCCCATTAGATTAGTCACTAGGGAAGCAAAGATTGCACCCTTGTTTCTAGCTAGATATTTCTAGCCACTAGGGATGTTTTATATCTAGCCTCGGCCATGACTGAACCCATGGAATAGTACTGACTATCTCTGAGGGCACAGATGTGTAGTTTTATGGTTTACAGAAGATGAGCATTGTCCAGAAATAGTGAACAAAAGGGTTTGTTGGTACTGGTCTGCCCATTTTTACATTCCATTCAACTTGTTCTGTGTTTGCCAGTAGAATGGTTTTATGATCTCATCCAGTCTGGCAAGCCAAGTAAGGTCAGACTTTGGATCAAAATCTTGTTGGGGCTAATTTAACACATATTTGCACAAAGCTTTACTACCTTAATAGATGTGTGTGTTCTCTCAAACCCTGGATTTTAGGCCACTCTTCAAAGTATAGGGAAAACTATAGATTAACTTCTTGGAGTCATTCATGATAAAGTTTCTCTTCTCAATAGATGATAGCACTTATTTCAACTTCATATTATTATTGAGAAAATAGTAGTGCAGTGAGACCAAAAAAAATAATCATATGAAGTCTAGAGTAAAACTGAATAAGGATGATTCTACTAGAAATTAATGCCCATCATGACACATTGGATCAGATAGATATAGATCTGGAAGGGAACCCAGAGGCCATCTGGTCTAGCCCTCTCATTTCACAGATGAAGAAACTGAGGCCTTGGAGGTTAAGTGACTGCTCTTAGCCTTAGTTCCCTGTAAAATAGAGATAATAATAGCACCTCTCTCTTGGAGTTGTTGTGAGGATCAAATAAGATAATATTTGTAAAGCACTTGCAAGTCTTAAAGTGCTATATAACTACTAGCCATTATTATTGTTATCAATCATTACTATTGTTACTCATGGTTACATAGGTAGTAATCATTAGAGATAGTATATGAGCACAAATCCTCTGGCCCCAGGGTAAAGGTTCTTTCTAAAATACATATGGATAGCTTAAAGTAAACCATCTCAACCCTGGAAAAAATAAAGCAGAATCATGGCAGGTCATTAGAGTTGCCTTTGGAATCTCTGCCTCCAGGGTCAGTGCTCTTTCAACTATACCAAATTGCTTCCTGATAGTATAGTAAGATTATTTTGTAGAGAAGTTTTGTTTTATTGATTCTGGCATGGGTAGTCTATCCACCTTTGAATAAATTATTTCCCCAGGCTAGATTTTTCTCATTTGTTAAAATATTTTGTCATGAGGTAGTTTCTCCCTACCTCCTTTTCCTTCCTTCCTCCATTCCTTTCTCCATCCCTCCATCTCTCCCTTCCTTCCTTCCTTCCTTCCTTCTTTCCTTCCTTCCTTCCTTCCTTCCTTCCTTCTTCCCTTCCTCCCTTCTCCCTCTCTTCCTCCCTCCCTCCCTTCCTTCCTCCCTTCCTTCTTCCCTTCTTTCCTCCCTTCCACTTTTCTCCTTCTCTCTCTCCATTCCTCCCTTCTACCTCTACTCTCTTCCTACCTCCATCCCTCCCTCCCTCCCTTCCTTCCTTCCTTCCTATGTCTTTTAGTCAACATCCATTGAATGCTCATCAAGTCACATACTGTCCTTGATAGATTTAGTAAAGAGCCCTGTATTATCAAAACCCTAAATCTTATCCCTCCAGTAGGATTTTGCCTCAGAATAAGCTCTAATCAGGGCTGTGGACCTTACTCAACCTCCGAAATGATGTTAAATGTTATCACATCATGTGCACATTTAGAAGGGAAAAAAGGCAAATCTGGAAGACTCATGTTGTTGAATCATTTCCGCTGTGTCTGATTTTGTCTGACCCCTTTTGGGGTTTTCTTGGCAAAGATAATGGAGAAGTTTGCTATTTCCTTCTCCATAAGTTTAGAGTCCTTTAAGGAAGGTACCTTAGAGACTATCTTGTCCAACCCCTTTATTTTACAGATGAGGAAATTGAGGCTTTACTACTCTTTAGAGTTTTCTCTCAAATTATCTTCTATTTACCTGTCTGTTTACATGTTATATTTTCCTAGTGTAATGTAAGTTCCTTGAGGATTGAGCCCTTGCTCAAGTAACACAGAATCTTGTACATAGTAGCTTGTTGAGTTGAACAAAGGTTGAGGTAAAAATATAATTACCCCAAACATTCTATTCTCAGAGTATTTCTGTTAATGGAGGCTCTTTACTATGTAACTTCCTCACAACCTGGGTAGATCTGTTATATAGCTTGATATTACCTTAATTTGACAATATTCCTGTATTAAACAACACTTTTGGTAGACATTCCTTTATAATGACCTGAAAGGTGATACCTGCATGACTCAGGCTTTTTGTCCTAATAGATAATCCAATTTTATCTTGAGCTATGCTTTGGTAACACTTGGATCTCACAGATTTGTGGTGATAGCTGGGGCTGTCAAGATAGCAGGAGAAAGAAGATGACCGTTTTTTACTTTTTTTTTTGGAGGGGGGAAGGCAGGGCAATTGGGGTTAAGTGACTTGCCCAAGGTCACATGGCTTGTGTTAACTGAGGTTGGATTTGAACTCAGGTCCTCCTGACTCCAGGGCCAGTGTTCTATTCACTGTGCCACCTAGCTGCCCCAGGGTGACAGTTTTTTGGAATTTGATTCTTGCAAATGGACTTTTTTCTTAAGTGAAAAGTGCAGTTTATCTTAAAGTATTCTTTCAAGTAACAATTCCCCTTTTATTTAAACTGTAATCCTGAGTGGAGAAAAGAAAAGTGGAAGGGTCAGAATCAAATGGTGAAGTAGAAAAAAGCATGAGGTCTGGAGTCAGAAGTCCTGAGTTCAAATTCCAGCTGAGCTACTATATGTTACTTTACCTGTTTAGGATCAGAGATTTCAAACTGGAGTGAACTTCAGAGGCTCATTTTGTAGATTAGGAAACGGAGGCTAATCCAGGGAGGGTAAGTGCCTGGCCTAAGGTCACTTAGATAGTAAACATATAATGTTGTGAACCCAGGTCCTCTGACTCCACTGTTCTAAGCTGATTCCTGTTACCTTATCTGCAAAATGGGGCACAGACATTGGACTAGCTCAGAGATGTCAAACACCTGGTTGAATATGTGCCATAGTGTGACCTGAAGCAGATTAACATGTAATTGAGAAACATTTAACAAAGTAAAATATAATAAAAAAGATAAAATTATATTTTAAAACTAATTCATTATGTGGACTGCAGGTATCCTCATGTACACTTTAGTGGCCCCTGTTTCTATTTGGGCTTGACTCCACTGGACCAGATGGTCTCTATGTTCTGCTTTTAGCTCCAAATGTGTGCTGTTCATTCTTCCTGGTGAATTGCTGTAATAGTAACTGTAATTTGAAGATCTTTCCTGCCCCTTAATTGTCTGAATGTTAATCATATGGAGCCTGTGGTGGGAGGAGTTTGCTGAAGGGGTGGAGTGGGAAATGAATCAGAGTAGCTACTATGGAGGGAGAGAGAAGATGCAGACAAGGAGACCACTAGGATTGTGAGTGTTTGTTTGTGGGAAGGGGGAAGGCTTTGGGATGGTGTTGCTTCCTGCAGTGATAAGGTAGGTTAACTTCTTTGTTACTATGATGGATTTGGTTTTCTGGTATTGGGATTTGTCTTTCTGGTGTCTGAATAAATGTTTTGCTCCTGTCTTCTATATGGAGAGTCTTATATTTTGTGATTCAGAACTATACTGGCATATTCACAGTTACTGTCAGTGCTGTGAATATTGCCTTGGTGATACAGTTGTCAATTTACATGTGGTTTACCTTGGGAGGGTCTTTAGACCCTAAACCTTATTGGATTTTAAAGACCACCCCCCCTTTTGTTTTTTGTTGATTAGTCACATCTAACTTTTCCTGAGCCTCTACTGGAGTGGTTTTACTATTTCTTTTTCCAGATTATTTTGTAGATTAGGAAACTGAGGCAAATAGGGTTAAGTGACTTGCCCAGGGTCACACAGCTAATAAGTGTGAGGTCAAATTTGAACCTGGGGCCTTCTGACTTCAGGTTCAGCACTTTAACTAGTGTACCACCTACTGTAGTTGCTCGTTAAAGACCCCTGGTCATGTCTATTCTTGATCTCTAACCAAGTATCTATATGTATCTATGTATATCTATATACATATACACACAAAAACACACACACACCCACACCCCCACACACACCCACACACACACCCACACACACACACACACATATATATATATATATATATATATATATATAATTATGTTATTTCTCCATGTTCTCTCCCCCTTTTAAAGATAATGGGTGTTAGTGTATACTGATGGTTACTCATCTTATATCTTGACCTCTACTCTAAAGGCACGGTGCTGTTACCTTCAAAACTACATAGGGCTTATCTAATTCTTTGGGTGTTTCAAGAAAGGAAGGAAATGTGGCAGCAAATGAATATAAAGCTGGTCATTATGAAGTACTACATCAGCATAGGCAAGGTTGTGCTAGAACCAGTTTCAAATGGCAGAATTGATTGTTAAATTTTCAGTGTGAGCATTTATGCCTTGAGAAGTGGCAAATGCTGCAAATCAGACCTTGCTTTATTGTTTTGTTAATTGTCTAGAGTTCCTAGACCTAAGGAAGTAATGGGGGCAGCTAGGTGGTACAGTGGTTAAAGTGCTGAACCTGAAGCCAGGAGAAGTCAGGAGTCAGGAGAGCCTGAGTTCAAATCTGACCTCAGACACTTGACACTGACTAGCTATGCGACCTTGGACAAGTCACTTAACCCTGATTGTCTTGCCTCCCCCCTTAAAAAAAGTGATGGAGAAAATATTAATAATAGTAGATAGTAATAATAGATGGTAGTGATAATAGAAAATAGTAATAATGCAGATTAAACTTAAAAATGTGTTCTGCACAAGTTGTGGTATATGAATGTAATGGAGTACTATTGTGCTATAAGAAATGAGGAGCAGATGGACCTGGAAACTTATATAAACTGATGCTGAGTGAGGAGAGCAGAACCAGGAGAACTTTGTACACAGTTACAGACACATCATTTTGTGACAACTAACTTTCATAGACTGGGCTCCTCTCAGCAAAGCAAGGTTATAAGACAACTCCAAGGGACTCAGAATGGAAAGGGATATCCACATCCAGAGAAAGAACTACAGAATCTGAATGCAGATTGAAGCAAACTACTTGCTCTCTCTCTCTTTTGTTTTGTTTCTTCTTTCTCATTGTTCACTCCATTGATTATAATCCTTCTTTACAAATTGACTAATGTTTAATGTGAAGGTATTTGTAGATTTTATATTTGATTGCATGCTGCCATGGGTGGGGGGAAGAGAGGAAGGGAGAGAAAATTTGAAACTCAAGGAATTGTGGAACTGAATGTTGTAAATTAAAAGTAAATAAATTTTAAAAAATGTGTTATGCATGTATTTTCCCCAGAGAATTGGAAAAGAGGGTGAACTATCACCCATGAAAGCTGGTCAGACAAATGTAACAGGGCTGCATTGACAATATTTAAAATATCCCTATCCTCTCGATTGTATTATTCCCATTTTGTGTAGTCAGTACTCTCAGGGGTCATACCGTACTAACTGGCTACCAACCCCTCCCCCCCCCTGAGAAATCAGTCATTTTCCCAAAATTTGTTAAGGGCCTACTATGTATTTGACATTGTTCTATGGAATACAAAGATAAAAATGAAATGATCCCTGTCCTCAATGAGCTTACGTTCTGTGGGGAAGACAACTCATCCCTTTGTACATATAAGAAATCTATAAATAAATTCAAGGTTTTTTGTAGGTAGATGGGAAGGGAATTGGGAAAAATTGTTGTGAGCTGGAAATGTTGCTATTTTTCTATTACAGCTTTTATCACATATTTTCTTTCTTGTTCCTAGCCTTTGTTAACACATTCTGTTTATCCTTAAGCAAATCACGGAGCCAGGGGTGGGATATCCTTTAACTTATCCATCCTCCTAGAGACCTCTGCAGCTAGTCTGGCCTGGTGTGAACTTCCTAATGTGTCTCTTGATGTAGATCACAGAGCACTTAAAATGTTTTGTGTTCATATGGTCAGACTTGAGTACTTTTGAAAGGAGTGAGGAAGGGAAGGAAGCTAAGTTGATATTTTGGGAAATTGCTTATTATTGAATACCTTAAAGGGTGGGTCATCATGTGTGTATGGGGGAAGTGATGTGATGAATGGAAGTTGCCTACACACACACACACACACACACACACACACACACACTAGCTCAGATTAGACATGTTTGAGGAGGGATCTTAAAATCAGAGAAGGATCATTAGATTTGGAACTTAAAGAAAGCTTAGAGGTAATGTAACTTCCTCCTCTTCACTGCTGTACAACTCCCCCCACCCCATTTCACAGATGAAGAACCCCAAGAACTTTAAGTGCATTGCCCATACACAGCACCACATAGGAGAGGACTCAAATCAAGGCTTTTGGATTCTAAATCTGGTATCCTTCCCACTATGCACTACCGACTTTATGCAAAGACATAATTCTTTATCTTAAAATAAATTCAGGAGTAGTAGCTTCTGACAGGATTGGCTTATGTTAAGGTTCACTAGCTCATGCTTATTAGATTTTGAACACCCTGGCAAAAAATGCTTATGAATTCATCATTACTATAAATATTTTTAACGGGTTGGAAGAATTCTCACTATGCTTGATGAATTTTACTGCCTTCCAGATGAATCAGAATTGTTTGTCTCAGATATCAGTATGGGCTGTAGCTTTGGAACAACATCACTCAGCACTGGCTCGCCCATGTCTACATGTAGGCATTTCCTAGCTTATTGGAGCATTACAAGCAAGTTAATGAAATAGCTTCTCTTCTACGAAACTGTCACTCATACAGAGAGAGGATGTATTCTATTGGATGGGCTGCCTTCTTGGGAGAATGATATCATTATTCCAAAACATATGCTTTGAGTTGCTCCTGAATTGTTCAAATTCAGCCTCAGATTAGTTACTTGCTAGCTGTGTGGCCCTGGGCAAATCACTTAACTGCTATTTACCTCAGTTTCCTCATCTGTAAAATGGGGATGATGATAGTACCTACTTCTCAGGATAGTTGTGAGATAAAATGAGAATATTTGTAAAGGAGCACTTTGTAAAACTATAAGTGTTATGTAAATGCTAGCTATAATGCTGCTACTGGTTATTGTTATTGTTAATCATCCATGAATGGCCCAACATAAAGCACATCCATTATAGCCATCAAGGATGCAACCAGGCTCATGGAGGTTTACAGTGAAACAGGTAATCTAGAACATGATATAAGATCCATGATTTTGAGCTGGATAGGGTCTTAGAGATGATCTAATTTAACTCGCTTTATTGATGGAGAAACTGAAGATCAGAGAGATAGAGCCAAGATTTACCCCCCTCTAGATCCTTAGTTCTTTCAATCATGCCATTTGAGTGACCAGATGAAGGCCAAAGAAGTGGCATCAGAACTTGCAGTCAGCCCAACTCAGTTAAAATCCCAGAAGATAAAGAAATCCCATTTACATTTCTAAAACTCACATGTAAATATTTATAGTTCTTTTATCTAGGGTATGTGTTTGGAGGATTTTTTTTTTTTTGTGCAAGAAAATAAGCAAGGCATTCTCTCAAATTAAATTTTCCTGATTCCAAATGAATAATTCTATTTAAGAATAATGTAATTCATCCTAGAAGAATCATGATTTCATACTACAAAATCATAGACTTTCATACTTGGAAGAAGCCCAGAGGGCATCTCATACTTCTACAGGAATTCTTTCTGCAAAACCACCATCCTCATCATCAGATAACCTGCCAACTCAATATTGGGATTTAGATTTTGAATGGGTTGAATTCTTTTTTTTTTTTAAATAGATTTGCCTTGCTGACTATTTCTAAGTCTAGCATTGAAATTCTTCTGTATTTTTTGAATGTTCAGTAGCCAGGAATCTGGAAGAACCTAACTTTGGATTTAAATTGGTGGCTGCTAATTTACAAATTGGACAATTCATTAGATAATTTAGAATTGACTATCTCATTCATTTTCTTGAAAAGTTCGCAGTATAATACCTGGATGTAGATTTAAATAGAAAATTTAGCTAAAAAGGCACAAAAATTTCAATTAAAAAGTCACTTTTTATCTTTTATATTTCAAAGCTATACAATTTTTTGAAAACCTAGGATACCCTAGTACAATTGTTTTCTAGCATTCTGCCCATTAGAAATCTCCAATCTAAGAATCCCCCAAAACTGCCACTTTTAAAAATTATGTACTATATGTCATATTTAGTAATCAATTATGCTTAGAATAGTGACTTTACAGCACAACTGGGATACCTTAAGGCAACTCCAGCCCATTTTTGGATAGCAAGAACTTTTTGAATAATTAGAGAAATTTTGGATTACGTTTAATACCATTTTAAAAATCATTGTGTATTTTATTGTATTCTACTTAAATATTTTTAGAATTTGAGGTTTCATGGTACAATACAGTGTGAGGCCCTCTGTTGTTCTCCTTTGGTGTAGATTTGACACTTTCCTAAATTGTTCAAGTCTACATTATAGTTAGCTTTATTTTCTTAACTGTTATTTCTGTGTAATTTTCCAAAAATCCCACTAACCCATCTGTTGCTTTTAATCTAGAGTAACCTAGAAAGAACTAATTGTTACCAGGTAGAATCAGATGGCTTGTTAAATCAGTAAGCTTCATTTTACACACAACTCTGGATCAATGGCTCTCCTATGTGAATGCCAGGGTATATTCCATTTTTTTCTAACAGAGAAAAATACATGATCTTTATGATGGTTTCCATAAAGTCCTTGACTGTGTTCTGGATAGTTGAATTGGAGAGAAATATGATTTCTGGGTAACTCAGGATGTTTATTCCATCATGAGTTAGCATCTTGAGCTTTACCAGGTGCCTGCAGGGTCAACTGTCAATTATGATAAAAAGAGTCCATATGTTAGCTTTTATTTGTATGTATCATTGCTACAGTAGCTAGATTGTCTGATAGAGAGGCTAGGGACTAGAAGCACTAATCTAACATTTCAGCTTGGCATGCCAAGTGGGGAAGTTTGCCAAGTTTTTATGGGTACTGTGTCTAATTGAATGATAGCCACATTTACATATGTTTTTGACTTGTTTCCCATTGACATTTCTCCCCTAAAAGAATGTGAATTCTTTAAATTTATTCTTTAGTATCTTGAGTTCCTGTTTCCTTGACTCCTAGATTTCCTCTACAGTAGCAGAGTACATGATCTTCTCTCCTTCCTTTCCTTGTTACAAATTCAGGATGCAACCCTACCTGAAGACAGATCTGATTTTTGTTACACTGTCTTCCTTCAGATTGCTGTCCTGGAATATATCTGCACTAACTTTAGACATTGCTATATTTTATTTTGTGGCTGCAAACTATTATTAGAAAAGGGAAAAACCTTTTTCTCCAGGAATCATATAATATTCACTAATATGCTAATGTATATAGTGAGAGGAACATTGGATTAGAAATCTGGAATCCTAGGTCAGTCACTAACTAGCTTGTCCACTAACTAGCTACGTAACCCTTAACTTCTTTAGCCCTAGTTTCTTCATTTCTTTAAAGAAAAAAAGCATTCATAGGTTTAGGCATTTAAGTGATGCGGTAAATAGAGTGTTGGCCCTAGAGTCAGGAAGAACTGAGTTCAAATATGACATCAGACACTAACTGGACCTCTGGGACTTCTGCATGCTTCAGTTTCCTCATCTGTAAAATGTGGATAATAATAGCATTCTTCTTAGGCTGGTTGTGAGGACAAATAAAAGATATCTATAAAGCATTCTGCAGACCTCAAAGTACTATATAGATGCTTACTATTATAGTTATTATCATTTTATTGTTATCACCAAGACTCCTTCCAGTTCTAACAATCTTTGACTAGAAGAATATCATCGATTTAAAGCATCCTAATTAGGGAAGCAGTAAAGTGGGGAGGGTACTAGATTGGGAGTTAGGAGTCTAGAGAGCTGATTCTGTCTGTCATTAATTAGCCAGGGCCTTTGGATAAATTACTTTAATTTTTCTAGGCACCAGTTTCTTAATCTTTAAAGTGACTTAAGGTTCCAACTATTTCAGAAATGCTGTTGTTTTTGTGATTGCATATTATGATTTTCCCACCTTAATTCCTTTCCCCCCTCTTATTTCTCTTATTTTCCCTATTACTCTCAATGTCAACATTTTCCTCCAAGTAACCCTGGCTTGAAACTTCAAAATTCTCTTTTCCTTCTTCCCTATCCTGCCCTTCCCCAGAATGCCTTCTCTACATGTCCAATTAGTAGCTTAGTTCTGTCAGTTCTAGTGTTGCAACAGCTGGCATGTCTGTCCCCTCCTTTCCTTTCCCTAAATGAGGTTCTCTTCATTTTTATCTGGACTATTGTAATAGTTTCTTAGCTATATTCCTGCCTTCAATTTCTCCTTTTAGTTTCTATTGTGTTTTTTCCTTTTTACAATTGTTTATTAAAAACTGAATATTAGACATCATAACTGAATGTAACTATTTATATTTAAATAAATGAATTTCAGTGCATAGAGTTACATTATTTTATTGGCTTCATTCACTTCTACTTGCTTTTTAGATGGTCATAGTTAGCATGTATTCTGCATTCTTCTGTCTCTACTTGTTATTTTGTTTTATTTCATAAAGATCTTTCCACATTTCTTTATAATCTTCACACTAGCCAATCTTAATTGGTTTATTATATTTTAAATGCATCATGATTTATTTTACTCTATCACTGGAGTTTTAGGTTATATCCAGATTCCTTCCTTCCTTCCTTCCTTCCTTCCTTCCTTCCTTCCTTCCTTCCTTCCTTCCTTCCTTCCTTCCTTCCTTCCTTCCCCCTTCCCCTTTCCATTCCTTTCTTCCCCTTTCCATTCTTTCCTTCCCCTTTCCATTCCTTCCCTTCTTTCCTTCTCTCCCTCCCTCCTAATTATAAATATTGAAGCTATAAGAATCTTTGAATAGGAAACCTTTTTTTTCTTTTTCACAATTTAAGGATATATTCACAACAACTGAATTTCTGGGCCAAGGGAATGGGTATTTTAATAACTTTTATAATTGTCAGATTTCTTTCTAAAAAGATTTTTCTTCATAGTTAACAATTCTACCAGCAATGAATGAATATATTTGTTTTAATGTAACTTTAGCCAGCATTGATCTTGGTTGCTTATTTATTTATTTACTTACTTATTCATTCATTAATTTATTTATTTATTATTATTATTTTGGTGAATTTGAGGTAATATTTCAGAGTTATTTAAATTTGTAATATTTGGTACATTTTTTCAAGTACTTATCAATGATATGTTTCATCTTTTGAAAATTGTTCCCATTATTTGACCATTTATAAATTAACCAATAAAAAAGACATTTATTAAGCTCCTACTAGGTTCTAGAGACTGTACTTGACCCTAGAGTTATAAATATGATAAATAAAACAATCCCTTCTCAGAGGGAGCTTATGTTCCAACAGGAAAAGGCAAGCATATATTCAGCATAAATACTAAGTGAATGAATACAATTAAATACAAAGTAGTTAAATACAAGATAGTTTGGGAAGAAGAATATTAGCAGTTGGCAGAATCAGTTAAGGCTTTATACAGAAAATAGATGGTGCTTGAGCTTTATATCAAGCAAAAAATGTTATTCACTCTTATCTTTGCCAGGTCCTAAAGTCATCATATTTTTCTTATAAAAGATATTGTGGGGCAACTTGGTAGCACAGTGGATAAAGCACCAGCCCTCAGGAGGACCTGAGTTCAAATCCAGTGTCATACATTTACTAGCTGTGTGATCCTGGACAAGTCACTCGACCCTGCCTGCTTCTTAAAAAAAGATATTGGGTAGTATTTTATCTTTATGATTTAGGAGTTACTTGTTTTCATAAATTATTTTAAAAATCAAGTTTTTTGGTGTATTCTTTGGTGACTTACTTGTGTTACATTTTCCTGCTTTCCTATGTACCATTGTTAGAGTTATCTTTCCCAAATTCAACTCTGATTATGTTACTTCCCTGCTGAAAAACCTTCAATAGGGTCACCATTGCCTCTACAATAAGGTCTAGAATTTTGAGGATGACTGTCAAAGGTCTAAGTTGATGTAACCTAATTTAAGTTTTCCAGCTTTATCTTTTCCTATAGTATTTTTCCTTAGCAATTCCATGTTCCAGGAAAACTGAAATGCTATTTCCAAAATGAGATCTATGCTTGTCTATCCCTGTGATTTTGTTTACTTTACTCTTCCCACCTGGAATTCTTTCCTCCTCCAACCTCATCACACACTGTTCACCATTTAGAATCCTATTCATCCTTTGAGGCTGACTCAAATGCCATCCCTTCTGTAAAATCTTCCTTGGTTACTCCCAGACAGAAATCTTCTTTCTTATCTCTCTAATCATGCTGTGTAAGTTTCTCCTAGTACTTATTGAAATCTACCTGATATTATAATTATTTGCATACATGTCTTATTCCCACATTTACTAGATTGTAAGCAGGTTGGAGTCAGGTATTGTGTTCTGTCCAACTTTATATTCCATGCACTACTTATCAGAGTCTTATATATAGTCAGTGCTCAATAAATATTTATTGAATTGAATTTAGATTTTTGAGTACTATGACACATAGTACTCAATATAAATATAAATATGTGAGTACATGCCCCTGCTTTTTTCTTGCTTTCCTAATTGGCTTTTCTTCCCTCCTATATTGGTCTTCATTAGAATAATAAGTAAAAAAAATATGACAGCCTCTTTGCACTGAACAGGGGCTGAGTAGTGGCTCCTGAATGAATAACCTGCCATGACTCTAAGCATAGATAGCTATTCTTTCCTATGAAACTGGCCTCTCTCCCAAGGTATCATCAGATTAGTGAAAGATAGATCATCTTTGGTCAACATTTTTTGTTAATAGGGATTGAATTAAGCTCATTTATACTCTTTAATTTATATATGATATATTAATAATATTCATTTAATTATATATATATATATATATATATATATATAAATAAAACATATTTACAATTTGTACTCCTGGAAGTAGGAAGAAGGTATTCTGAAGTTGGATTGTGGGAGTTTGAAAAGGAATATCCTCCCTTTCCTGGCCCCAGTATTCTAGTGTGGAATTATTTATTTTAGCTACATAATTGAGGCATAGTGAATAGAGAGACTTGGTCTTCGAGTCAAGAAGACCTGGGTTAGAGTTCTACCTCTGACATAATAGTGGTTGTATGATCCTGGGTAAATCACTTAATTTCTCAATGCTCCAGTCAACTAAGACCATCACTTGCAGAGAATGTGACAGCTTTTGATGGTGTTTTCCTCATTAGGAGTTTTCTAGGCCAATGGAATCACAGGTCCAGTTTCTATTCCTATCCCCTATGCCACAATTATGACTTTGAGTTTTTATTTTTTTCCCAGCATTTCCAGCACCATTACAAAGGAAGGAAACAGGCATTTATTAAGCACCTACTGTATGCCAGGTGCTGTGCTAAGGGCTTTACAAATCTTACCTGATCCTTACAATTCTGGGAGATACATTATATTATTATCCCTATTTTACAGTTGAGGAAATTGAAGCAGATCAAGGTTAAGTGACTTGTCTAGGATCACACAGCTAGTAAGTGTCTGAGGCCAAATAGAACCTCAGGTTTTCCTGACTGGGCCTAGCACTCTATCCACTGAACTGAAGTGCTACCTCTAATGAAGCTTACAAATGGTTGGAGCAAGGGAACAGATCTGGAGAAAGGGGATTTTATTTAGGAGAGTTTCTTTTTATTCCATTACATTGTTTGGCAAAAACAGCTAGCCCAATTTTGTTTTGATGTAGAACAGTGATTCTGTGGTGATGTCTTAGGAATAGATGTTAATGGCACCCGCAGCGCTCTTGGATCAATGAGAGAAATGAATGTTGCCAGTAAAACAGTCATTGGCTGCTCAAATTAATATTTGGACTAAAATAGGTTCATAATTATTAGAAAAGGAACAGGAGGGAGGAAATGTCTTTATTTGCCTTTTTTTTTGGCTGTAGTTGTAGCTCTGGTATACCTTGGTGTTTGCCCAAGATAGTGACAGTCCTTTCCATGAATAGTTCTTTAAAGAACTCTATTCAGCAGCATACACACTTTCTGCTGAATCCACTCTATTGGGAGTTCTACTTTGGCTTTCCATAAACTCTATACAATTGCCCCAAATTTGGATTTTCTTTTTTTCTTTCTTAGGTGTAAATGTCCTTTGGTATAGATAAATCTTCCATTTATCTTTTCCGACTATAGAATGTAAGCTTCTTTAGGGCAGGAGCTGTTTCACTTTTGTTGTTGTATCATTAGAATAGAGCATAAGGTCAGGAACACCTAGGGTTGTATGATGCTGGGCAAGTCAGGTGACTTCTCAGTTTCCCAGGCAATTCTCCAAGACTATTAATTTGCAGTACAGTTACAGGTCTGTGTTGATGGTGGTGGTGGTGATGGTGTGGCTCCTCCCTAGGAGTTCCCTACTCCCCAGAAATCATAGAAATGGCCTCCTACTTGCCACCCTCCTCCTAAGTCCTCAGTGCCTTGTACATTTTAGGCACTTAATGAATGTTATTGAATTTTCAGTTTATTTCTGAGATACTGGTCTTGTTCTCCATGAATTTTTGACTTTAGCTTGGCTCCTCACCTGTAATTCTTTTTTTTTTCTTCTTAAAGCAATTGGGGTTAAGTAACTTGCTCAAGGTTACACGGCCAGTTATTTTGTGTGGGTGTTACATATCTGAGGCTGGAACCGAACCCGGGTCTCCCGACTCTGGGGCCAGCACTCTTACTCACTGCACCACCTGGATGCCCTGGCTGTAATTCTTGAATGAAATGTTCAGTTAATCCCATGGGGCTGATTTGGACAATGCAGACCTAGAGTCTGAGTAGCTCTTACTATCATGTTGATTTTGGAACTTCCTGGTCAAAGAAAGGAAGAAGAACTGCCTTGATTGAGGAGGTTTGAAAAATATAGTTTTAGCAGGAGTAGTTACATTTCTTTGGGTGTAAAAAAAATAACTCTTTTACCAGTGGATTAGAATGCTGTTCTTGGCATTAGGAAGACCTGAGTTCAAATTCTACCTCAGACATTTATTAGCTGTGTGTCGCTGAACAAATTTAGCCTCTATTTGCCTCAGTTTTCTAATTTGTAAAATGGCAACAATAATAGCACCCACCTCCCAGGGCTATTGTGACAATCAAATGAAATAGCATATGTACAACGTTTTATAAACCTTACAATGGTATATAAAGGTCAGCTATGAAGAATGATGATTATAATTTTATCTGGGACCTTGAGACAATTCACCACCTCTAAAATCTGAGAAATTCTTCCTCTTCCTCAATTTCACCCTCCATTTAAAGGGAGAAAAAAAGGACACGTTAATTTGCAGGCTAGAAAAGGTCTTAGAGGGTCAGCAATTAGGACCTGATAAATGTGATTGCAGAGCCATTGCTATTGACCTTTAAAAAGATCATGGAGAAGGGGAGAGGGACCACAGGGCAATGGAAGGACAAATGTTGTTCTAATTTCTACAAAGAGGAAGAGAGTGAAATCTACATGTTATAGGTTAGTGACCTTGACTTTTATTTCTGGAAATAGCATAGAATGTATTATTTAAATGATTTTTAATGAGCATCTGGAAAAAAGGAGATGGTGATTCCTAAGAGCAAGCATGCCCCCATCAAGAACAGGTCATACCAGACTAACTTCATTTCCTTTTCTGGTCTTGCTTATTGGCTCAGGAGAATACCAAAGACATGACTTACTGACAAACCATTTGACAACATTTCTCATGTTATTCTTCTAGTTTCCTTCATCCATCTGTAGTTATGGTAAACCTATCTATCCTTCAAGATAGACAGTTGTGGGCAGGACAGCAGGAAGACTAGGTAAATTTTGAAACAGTTGAATGACCAGATACAAAGAGTAGTCTTTGATGGGTCTATGTTAGCTTGGAGCACCTTTACTTATTTGTAAAATGAAGGAATTGGACTAGGTGCCCTCCAAAGCCCCTTCTATGCCTAAATCCTCTAATCCTAAGAACGTCAACACTGGACGCCAAACAGAGGATGGGGGCCACTAGAGTCCATGCTGTGCAAAGATCAGTTGAAGGAATTGGAGATACTTAGCTAGGAGAAGAGAAGACTTAGGGAAAAATACAATAGCTGTTCTGAAATCTTTGAAAGGTTGTCACTGAGGAGAGAGACTTAGATTTATTCTTCTGGCCCCAGAGGGCTGTAGTAGAAGTAATGGGCAATTGAATTTTCACTTGATGTAAAGAAAAGCTTCCTAACAATCATAGCTGTTCTGAAATAGAATGGGCTGCTCTGGGACATAGTGGAAGTCCCCCAGTCACTGGCATTTTCAAGTGGAAGCTGGGTGACTGCTTATCAAGGATTTTGTGAAGGGGACACTTATCCAGGAATGGTTTGAACTTTTTATTTGTCCTTTTTTGAAGAGGATCAATGACATCATGGGTGATGTCTTGATTAGTGTGTGAATTGGATTTAAGTGAGGCAGAGTTTCAAAAAGTCATCAGTCTCACTCTTTCTTCCAGGGTCATCCAAGTCCAGTGGCATAACCAATGAAGGCCTTTCCAAACCTGAAATTCTGTAATTGACCCCTGATTTACTGTGATTAGGGAAGTATATATCTATCTTGGTACTAATTTTGTAGCTGTTAAGTAAAAAGTCTTTTAGGGACTGTTACTAAAAATAGAAAACCCCAAAACGTGGGCTGGTGGCATGGGTTACTTTGTTCATTAAATGAAGAATAATTGAAGTCTATACATGTAGGGTTTGTTACCTTGAACAAATCTGGTTACCTTATCTCAATTTTTGGTTTTGGAATGACAACTACTGATGATGGCTTATTTGGCAAGTTCTTCATGAGGACCTTGTCTGGTAAGTCCTTTCAGACTATCCCCCATAGACTATGTAGGCTGAAATATTGTCATTTTTTTTCTGGAGAAACTGAGGCACAGCATTGTGGCAACTGCAATGCTGAGTATTTGGTCCAAGGATAGGCTTCTGAACCAAGCCAAGAGCAACAGTTGGGCTTCTTTCCTTTCATCTCTAAGGTTCTTCTCTTTTTCCTTTATGGGGAAAATTCTGAGTGTATTAGTCAAAGTATTTTGTAGCCCCCTAGCTAAAGTTTAAATTGTTGCCAGCATGCACATAGCCTACTTGACATTGTTGCACGTTATCTTTGTAGACTTTGTAGTCTGAACAGAAATGGAGCTGACACTACTTCCGATCAATGTATTTCCATCACAGGTAACAATTTATTTGTTTTCCTCTCATCCTGATTAGTTCCAAGTTAAATATGAGTTCCGAGGATTCTTGTTAGAAAACTGGCATGAATGTGAAAGCAGAAAATACCCAGAGATTTGTTTTGAAATTGCCTTCTCTTGGGAAGAAGAATTTTATGCTTATTTGGATATGTTAAAATTTGTAGTAAGATGATGGTATTTATCATTTAGAGACAGTATAAATTTATTGTTAAGTCTAGACAATATGTCTGAGGGCCAATTTTACTACTGTATGTAAAGAGAGAAAGTAGTTTTTGGAAGAATGAAATACTCTTGACCTCACATTGCTGTATTAATAATCTGAAAGCTTTTTATAGCTAGGCATCTTTTTATTTGGATCTAGAAGGGCTTTTTAAAGAGAGGGGTTTCTAACAGGGACACTGTGGAGCAGTATAAAGGACACTCAAGAGACAGAGAACCTGGATTTGAATCCTGACTCTATGACTTGGGTAGTGCTCAGTTTACAAACCAAAGTCGCTCAACGTCCTTGGCCTCTGTTTCTTTTCTTTTCTTTTTGCTTTTTGGAGGGGGGAAGGTAGGGCAATTGGGGTTAAGTGACTTGCCCAAGGTTACACGTCTAGTTTTGTGTTTTGTCTGAGGCAAGATTTGAACTCAGGTCCTCCTGACTCTAGGGCTGGTGCTCTATTCTATGTGCCACCTAGCTGCCCTGGCCTCTGTTTCTTTATGTGTAAAATAATGAGGTTGGACTGGGTGACCTCTGTGCCACCATTCAGCTCTAAATTTATTATCCTATAAAGCTAGCTCTTTTGAAGACGAGGACATAGTGGGCTTTACATGGTACCTTTTAAAACTTAATGAGTTTATAGGAGAACAGAAGAACTACTAAATAAATGAATCTATTTCTCTTTGTAGTTTGAAATCTTAACAGTTTGCCTTAATGGGAACTTCATACAGCTGCTTTTAAAAGCAAATGTCATACTTGTAGCCAAACAGTACGATAGATAAATAACAACTTAAAACCACCACCACCAGCACCACCTAACATATCAGAATGGCAAAGTAGCTATGGTTTATTTTTAGAGGTGAGAACTCCTTATGGGCAAAGGATAAGGAGATGTAGCCTGTTTTCCCACGAGACAACTCTCTTACTTCTATAATCCTTAAGGGTGCCATATAAGTGCACTTGATTAAAAGAACAACAAAGAAAGTTATGAAGGAGAGGAATGATGACAAAAAATAAATAATATGTTAGTACTTTAACTGAAAGAAATGGAAAAGATTTATGTTAAAGAAAAATACTCCCAAAAGACCCCCATTATAGTAAAATACATTTTGGCCATTAAACACAGATCCTTTAAAAAATGTTCACAGTAAATTATATAGTTCCTAATATGGTAATTTTGAGTAATTATTTTTAGTGTATGCCTGAGAATTTTTTTTTATTGAAAGATATTTTTGTTAAAGTGCTGCCTATATTCACATGTGGCCAAAATTTGACCTAATACAGTACTTAGAAACAGAATTTTAGAGCCAGGAAGGGGCCTCATTAGTGTGTCACTGATCTTTAATTTACTCCACATTTAAAATGGGTATTGAATTTTTCCTCTCTGCCTACCTTTCAAGACTAAATTGTAACTACAGTAAAAATCTCATCTCAGGATCTACTAATTTACAATTCATGATATTCTGGAACCTTGCTGGTTTACCTTTGCACCCCCAAAAAGAAAAAGGTGCTAAACAAATTAATGGTGTCAAAATATTGCATAGGGGCTCTTTATCCTACTTAAAGCAAATTTTTTTTTGGAATGAAATTTTCATTGAAACCAACAGTTATTTTATTAAGCTCTTACTATGTGCACCTGAAAACCTTTAGTAGTATTGGTCCGTGTATAAACAACAAATGTTCAATTAATAATGCGTCTTACATGTTCATTAGAACTTATCCAGTTAGGTCTTTAATTAGCAATACTGGATTATAAGATTTACAGCTGAAAGGGACTTCAGACACAATCTAGTTTAACCCTCTTATGTGAAGCTAGGTGGTGCAGTGGAGAGAATATTGTATCTGGAGTCAGGAAGTTGTTCTTTAGTCATTTGTGTCCGACACTTTGTGATCCTGTGAACTATAACATGCCAATGGTATCCTGAGTGTTTTCTTGGCAAAGATATTGGAGTGGTTTGCTATTTCCTTCTCCAAAGGATTAAGGCAAACAGAAGTTGTGACTTGCCTAGGGTTATACAACTAGTAAGTGTTTTAAGACAGGATTTTAACTGGTCTTCCTTACTTCTCCTGGAGGCAGCTAAGTAGCTCAGTGGATAGACTGCTAGGTCTGGAGTTGTATACTGGTTGTATAACCCTGGGCAAATCACTTGACTTTTGTCTGCCTTAGTTTCTTCATCTGTAAAATGGGAATAATAATAGTACCTACCTCCCAGGATTGTTGTAAGGATCAAATGAGATGATATTTAGAAAGTGCTTTGTAAACTTTAAGGTGCTAAAGAAATGCTAGCCATTATTATTATTTTATATTATATTGTTTTGTTTCTCACATTCTCACTTGGCTAAAATATGTACAAGTTAAATTGCGTAACATGAGATGGAAATAGGATAGGAAGGAAAAGATGAGGAGCTATAAAGGGTGGTCAGGCCCGGTATAGCCACCCCATCCTCCAAATTCTCTCTCCATCTTCCTGGGCATAATAAATCCCGAGCGTAGCCTCTATTCCTTGTGGGTTAGAACACAGACATATGCCCAACTCCCCCTCCCCTTCTGCAGAGCTGAGGACATAGGTATTGTAAGTGGCTGCCTCTGACTCTGTCAGTCTCAGGGCAAGCAGTGCTCCTATGAGCAGCTTCTAGACAGCCACTGGAGGTGAATTTGAAGGCATCAATTTATCCAGGTTAATGACAAATGAGTCCTTCTGAGTTCAGGTTAAAGATAGAACAGGAAACCTAGGTTTGGTAAAACTCATTTTCCTCACTATGGTGGCAACACAGGAAGGTTAATCTCCTTTTTTGTTAAATAAAGAGAAGTGAGGTCACTTACCTAAGACTGCATAGTGAGTGACCTAGTGGCAGGGTCTAGATTTGAACCCAGGCCAACTCTAAATGCAGTATTCACACTTAATCTTGTGTTAGTCTAGGGATTAATAATTAGTAACTTTAAAAATACATTTCTAATAAAATTAATAAAATAATAAAATTCCATATATTTTTAAAAAGGAGAGAAGTGTGGTATAGTAGATAGAGAGCTGTCCTCAGAGGTAGGAAGTTCTTAGTTCAAGGCCTATTTTTGAGATATACTGGATCTATGATCCTGGCTAACTCTCTAAGACTGTCAAGTTATAAAGCAATTAATGGTTGATCTGCACTTGTATAAGGAGTTTCCTCCGCAGGGAGCTCCCCCCACCAAGGTTCATAACTAAACATGTTCAGCTGAAAACAATTAAAAAAACAGTGTTCTACAACTCAGATTATTTTGTGCCATTCTACCCCAAACAGAGCTCATCTTTCCCCCCAAATCCATCCCTCCTCCCCTGTTTCTGGAGTCCTGGAGTCAGGAAGTTGTTCTTCAGTCATTTGTGTCCAACTCTTTGTGACCCTGTAAACCATAATATGCCAATGATATCCAGAGTATTTTCTTGGCAAAGATAGTACAGTGGTTTGCTATTTCCTTCTCCAAAGGATTAAGGCAAAGTCCTTGTTCCTGTTGCTGCCACTATCCTTCCTGTCCCTCAGAAACATGCCAAGGGGGCATCTTTCACTCTTCCTTCTCCTTCAGATCCCCAAATTCCATCAATTGCTAAGTTTTATCAACTCTGTCTCTAAAACATCTCTTGAATCTGTATGGTTTCCTCCAGTCACACAATGGCTACCCTAGTTTAGTGTGTTCTCTTCCCCTCTTGGCCAGATGATTCCAGTCTGGCTTCCTAATTGGACTCCCAGCTTCCATTTGTCTTTCTTCCAATTTTCCCTCCACCAGGTCCTGCCAAAATAATATTTTAAGACATATGTCTGAACATATCATTCCCTTGAAATTTAAGAAGTTTCAGCAGTTCTTTGTTGCTTTTATAATAAAATGCAGACTAGTGTTCTTGTCACCACACTATTCTGCCATAACAAGGTTCAGTGATCCGGGGAAGGAGAAAACTCATCTCTTTTTGGGTTGCCACATGTCTCTGGAACCCTTACTATTTCCCATGTTTGATGTGTTGGTTTGAGTCAGTATTTATCTATAGTTCAGGGTCTCTATTCCAATGTATCTTTACATGAAATCTGAACAAATAATACATGAAATTAAAGCAAAAATACATTTAATTAAAACAGAATAACAGGGTAACATAAAATTAAATCAGGTATTGTGCATTCTTGGCACCCATACCAAATGGCTACAAACTCCTGTCTTGGTCATTTACCTCTTAGTCTTTGTAGTGAAGTCCAGGGAGGACTTTATATTTCTCAGAAATTTGTCAGTCCAAAGCATTATGAGAACATGGAATCCATAAAGCAGTGTGATTAAAATTGACAGTGGGTTTACAAAGTGAAATCCCCTACTGAGTACTCATGCCCATGACTCTAGATCCTCTAAATAGTACTCCTTTGTCAGTGTAGAAAGTTTCCATACTTGTCCAAACCCCCTCCCACAACACTTGACTCATGTATATGAGACATGAGTAGTGTTGTAAAAAGTACACCAAATTTCTATTTTCTTACTGCATATTTGCACATGTATGTATATATGGAGATAGGTATCCGTGAACACATGTGTCTCTATACACACATATGCATTTGTATGTGTATATATATGTATGTATGTATGTATGTATGTATGTATGTATACATGTATCCAGGAGGGCAGCTAGGTGGTTCAGTGGATATGGTACTGGGCCTGGAGTCAGGAATATCTGAATTTAAATCCAGCCTCAGATATTTACTAGCTATGTGACCCCAGGCAAGTCACTTAACCCTGTTTGCCTTAGTTTCTCACCTGTAAAATGGGGAAAGAAACCAATGGAGAAGGAAACCACTTCAGTATTTTTGCCAAGAAAACTTCACGGACAAGTGCTTTGTAAAACTTATAGTGCTAAACAAATGCTGGCTATTATTGTTGTTTTACATTACATTATTTTGTTTCTCACATGATCACTTGGCTATAATATGCTCAAATTAAATTACATAGTGTGAGATGGAAATAGGGTAGGAAGGAAAAGATGAGGTACAAAGGGTAGTCAGGCCTGGTATAGACTCCCCCATCCTCTAAAAATGTATGTATTCATTCAATAATGTGTTACATTGCAGGGGATTAGTTAAATGCATGAAATTCCTGTATTTTCTGTCCTGGTATATATTGCCTCTACATTTAGGTGAGTGGAAATAATCAGGACTACTCTTTGCCAATCAATTGACCAAGATGTGTCTTGTCATCTTGGTTAGAACTAGGGCTTACTGAATTGATGAGTTCCACTTTCTTCTCTTCTTTTTCTTCCTCCCTTCTTTATTCTACTCTTCTACCTTCCCTCATAAACCAGCCACAATATTGACTACCCAAACTATACTATCTCTGCTCTCTGGAAAAGAAGCTAAAATGTTGATTTTCTCCTTCCCAGGTTCACTGAACCTTGTTTATGTTGGAATAGTGTGGTGGCAAGAACATGGGTTTTGAGCTAGGCAGACTGGAGTTCCTGTCTTGTTTTTAGCCACTTATTAGCTATATGACCCTGAACAAGATTCTTCAACTATAAAATGTGGTCAGCACTGTGTTATAGTAGCTATTCATGGAGTATTGTTAGGAAAATACAAAGTAAAGCTTAAAGCACCATGTAAATAAGGAAGGGAAGAGGGGAAGAGGGAGAGAGAGAGAGAGAGAGAGAGAGAGAGAGAGAGAGAGAGAGAGAGAGAGAGAGAGAGACAGAGAGAGACAGAGAGAGAGAGAGAGAGAGAGAGAGAGA
>NW_027186523.1:18757282-18764284 GCF_028583685.1 Petaurus breviceps papuanus
GGGAGGGAAGAGGAGAGAGAATGAATGATTCTTAGTATGGCTGAGCTCTAACCCATGACAGAATGAAATGTATCCTTTCTGTAGTCTCATTATCCTTTTATTTTACCTGTGTGGGTAGAGTTCAGTCTTTCTCTTTGTCACAAGTTATCCATGGTGACTGCCTTGTCCACGGACAAGAGAGGCATTGCAGGTCTTATGACTAACAAGTCTCAGCTCAGGGAGCTTGTCCCTGAAAAGACAGGCCCTAGGCACCTCTGTAGAATGTAGGGTAACACTACTGAAAGCCACAGGGTGAGTGATTTAGTGGTCATGAACCTCTATACCATCCTGTCTTTGCCTAGGCATATGACCAGGGCTGTGCTCTGTGACTCTGTTCCTCCATTTGTACAACATGCAATGAAGTACAAAGAAGTGGCTAATTATAAAGAACCAACCCAGGCCTCCTTTACATACAGTTTATTATTATTATTTTATCTTGCAGTTGCAGACTCTCCAAATGCAGTAATGTGATCTATATTTTGTAGCTGGTGAAACTCTAGCTTTGAATGTGAAGCCTGTGGGTAAGGCTCACATTTAATTGCTAATTCCATACACTATGAAAGCTCGTTGTTGGCACTGAACTAAGGCTAATAACAGAGTCAGAATAATGAAAATATTAGCAGTAAAATAAATGGCTTGCCCAGAGCTCTACTGCAAGTCAGTGACGTTCCAGCAATGACTCAGTTGGGGAGCCTGTGCCAATGAATATGTCCAGTCATTACTTTTCTAGACATCCATCTGGCTTCTCTGGCTAGCACTCTGTTTATGTGATGCATTTATATTTTGCAAGGGGGGCCAGTATGGGGAGAAACAAACAAGTCAAGTCATTAATTGTTGCTATTCCTTTTTTTTTTCTGGGCAAAACTCAACTGACTAGAGAAGAAATTCAAGAAAAATCATTTATCAAAAGATTCTAATGAATTTAGACTAGATGACCTGTAAGGGAAGATTTTGCTGTAAGCACATGGGCATACCCTATGCCCTCTAGCAGGGTATACGTGTTGCAGTCAATAATGCATTATATTGGGGGCGCATTAACCTGTCTGTCTAACAATATACCTATACATATTTATTCTTGTAAAATGAACTAGTTGGCACCTATCAGACAATTCTGCTTACACTGATAAATAAGTGACCTGGGGGCAAGTGACCCACGAGAGACCACTATCCATAATGACTGAGATCTAGCTTCAGAGTCAGGATGACCTGGGGTCACGATCTGCTTCTGACATTTACTAGCTCTGTGTGATCCAGCTTCAAACAGTGAGCATCAGGTCACTTAAGCCCTTTAGAACCTTAGCTTAAGGGGCGGCCGGGTAGCACGGCGAGTAAGAGCATCGGCTCCAGTGTTGAGAAGACCTGGAGATCGAATCCCGGGCTCAGACACTTAGCACCCACCCAGAAACACCTGGCCATGTAACCTTGAGCAAGTTACTTAACCCCTATTGCTTAAAAAAAAAAGAACCTTAGCTTACTTTCTAAGACTTCAAACTGCCAAAAAATTGATCTGCATTGGTAGAGGGAGTTTTCTCACTAGAGATGTTTTTTACACAAATGAACACAGACCCAGATGAATCATTTGATCAATGGACATTTATGAACTGACTGCTGTGTAAGGAGGACCTGAGTTCAAATGCAACCTCAGATGCTTACTAGTTGTGTGACCCTGGGCAAGATACTTAACCCTGTTTTCCTCGGTTTCCTCATCTGTAAAATGAGCTGGAGAAGGAGATGGCAAACCACTTCAGTACCTTTGCCAAGAAAACCCCACATGGATTCAGGAAGAGTTGAACATGACTGAAATGACTGAACAACAACAACAACAATTATGCCAAGGAACTAGAGATAGACATAGAAAAAAATTAGAGCAACTGCTGTTTTCAAGGAATTACTAAAAAACACAAACAAACCCACACTGAGCAGTGTGATTGCCTGTGGGAATTTTGGTTAAATTTCCCATTTGGATCCTGGATTTTCAACATGACCTTTTGAATTACATGGGAATAGCTAAGTGTTCTTCCCTCTACCCATAGGAGAGATAATAAGGTTGTTTTTGTTTGATTTTCTCCCAATCGAATTTGGCACATTCTGTATGGCTCTGTGTTGGCCCCTGCTGCATTGTCCCAGTGTTGTGACATCCCCTTAGATGTGAAATTTCTCTGGATCAGATTCACACTGAAATAATGTAGCCATAATAACCTTGTCATTTGGGAAAGGTGGACTTTTCTCTGTAATGTAATAAGTATGGCAACAAAGTGAATCTTTACTGTTTGAGATGATTCAATACTTTCACAGTACAGAAGGGTTGACTTAGAGGATATTGATCAGTGCATTGCAGGCCCTAATGAAAATGTGGTTCTATAACTTAAAGGAAAGCTGGTTACTGAGTGACAAAACTGGCTGTAGACCTCTTATCTCCCGATTCTCAGAACTGAACTTTTTTTTCCCCAAACTATACCACTACCTACCCCTGGGTATGTGATCTTAGAAAAGTTACTCAAGTTTTTGAGGTCTCAGTTTCCTCATTTTTAAACTGAGGGGGTTGGATAAAATCTACTTTGTTTATTAGACAATATATGCAAATATAGTAGTGAATGGACCTTTGATTTCCTTGATACAGGGAACACTTAAACGAGGAGACTCATTCTACTGATTCATGGGGACATCTCTGTAATTTATAAGCTGCAAAGCCTGTGGTGTCAAACTCAAAGAGAAACAGGGATGCTAAGTAGTACATACAAATGAGTGGATGAATTTAGAAAACCACAAACTGCCATTATGTGTTTTGTATTGTATTTTTATTTGTATTGTTAAATATTTCCCAATTACATTCTAATCTGGTTTTTGTATTTGCCAGTGGATAGCTGGTGGTTAAGTAACATACTCAGTCATGTGGGAATTAAGTATCAGAGGGGGGAATTTGAACCCAAGCCTTTATAGTTAATTACTCTGCTAACTTTAAACATACACAAAACACTTTGGAAATGGTAAAGCATTATGTAAATGCCAGATACATTGGTATAATGAAAGGATCACAGATTTAGAGCTAGATGATGAGACCTTTGAAGTCATATAGTTAAACACATAATTTTGAGGTACCTGAGGCTTGTATTTAAGGTCCTTTTAAACTGTAGCATCTTATAATTCTAGAAGACATTGAACTATTTCTTTAGTAATCAATAAGCATTTATTAAGCATTATAATTATAACTTTACAATTTCTCCAGTATCTAGGTATATTAACAAGCACAATTAGTTCCTTGTGGGCAGGGGCTCTTTCTTATTTATCTTTGAGAGGCATTAGTGCATAGGAAGGAAACAAGAATTCAGTAAACACCTGCTATAGTCCAGGCACTTTTGCTAAGTATTTTACAAATACTTGCATTTTTGTCCTCACAACAATCCTGAGAGGATGGTAGGTGCTATTATTGTCTCCATTTTACAGAAGAGGAAACTCAGGCAAACAGAGGTTAAGTGACTTGTCCAGGGTCTCATAGTTAGGACATGTCTGAGGCTAGATTTTCCTGATTCCAATCCCAGTGTTCTATCCACTGTGCCAGCAGCTATCATGAGACTCCTGTGTTCAAATCCTAAGCCTAATTTTCCTCATTTGTTGGGTAGGGATAATACGTTTGTAACACTGACTTTACAGGGTTTGTGTCAATCTTAAAGACACAAATCAATTTGAGTTATTGTGGGGAAATGTAAAATACTGTATAAATGTGAACTGTTAATTGTCTTCTCTGTTTCTAGAACAGTGCTTTGTAATTGTGTACACTCTGAATGCATGTTTGTTGGGTGAATGAATGATGATAAAAGCTAGTTGGGTTGTTTGTATTATCTGTGTTTTATATGTCTAATAAGCAGATGCAGAAAGAAGAGACCCAGACTGTGTGATTATGGAGACTGACCCAGTTTTCTGCTGGGATTTAAAGAAACTGTTCTTATAGCCTCAGAATTAGTTTGCATATTTTAATAATCAGGATGATAATTGATAGAATATTTCATTTAATAATATTTGCTTAGTATAATTCTGGTGAATTTACTGCTATGGGTGAACATTTTTCATTCTACTCATTTCCCCTTTAGAATTATGTTGGGGGAGGTTTCTTTGTATCTCCTGGATGGTGTAATGTACATGATTTTAGAAATTAAAACAAGGCCACACTGCCAACAAAAGCTGAGATGTTAAAAATCAAATGCTGTGCATGAGTCACCCAGGATAAAGTGGAAGCAGTGTGATAAAGCCAGAGTCTTTGTGGTATAGTAGAAATAATACCAAATGAAGTAAAAATATATGTATTAAAATCTTGGCTCTGTCACAGCCTTATTGTATGAACTTGGTCAAGTCACCCTTCTTTGGGGTAGGAACTCAATTTTTGCATCTGTAAAATGAAATTTTAGGCTAAATGATACCTAAGGTAATGTTTAGTTCAGGCATTCATTTATTCTACAAGAGCAGAAGGTCTTCAGTGGACACTTGGGGGCACAAGGAGGAATTCAGAGGACAAACCTGGTCTGTATTCATCTCTAATATTGGTTAACAGACATTTAGAAAAGCAAGGAATGACCAGAGTGAACAGTGATGGCTTCATCAAAAATGATTCTTTCCAGACTGGCATTTCCTTTTTTCTAAGAGCTTTCTTTTATGTAGTGCTTTATTTTTTAAAATAGTATTTTATTTTTATTCAATTACATGTAATGACAATTTTTAACATTCATTTAAAAAAAATTTTGAGTTCCAAATGTTTCTTTCTCCCTTTCTTCCTTTCCCCCTCCCTAAAGTGGTGAGAAGTTTGATATAGGTTATATATGTGCAGTCATGTAAAACATATTTCCATATTAGTCATGTTGTGAAAAAAGAAACCAACTAAAATGAAAAAAACCCCATAAAAATGAAGTGAAAATAGCATGCTTCAATCTGCATTTAGAATCCATTAGTTCATTCTCTGAATGTAGATAGCATTTCCCATTATGAATCCTTTGTAATTGTCTTAGACCATTGTATTGCTGAGAAGATCTAAGTCGATCACCACACAGTATTGCTATTACTGTGTTCAATGTTATTCTGGTTTTGCTCTTTCACTTTGCATCAGTCCATGAGAGTTTTTCCAGGTTTTTCTGAAATCTACCTCTTCATAACTTTCTGTAGCACAATCGTGTTCCAGAACAATCACATATCACAACTTGTTCAGCCATTCCCCAATTGATGGGCATCCTCTCAATTTCTAATTTTTTTTTTGTCACCACAAAAAGAACTGCTATAAACATTTTTGTGCATGTAAGTCCTTTTACCCCTTTTCTTATCTCTTCATTGCCTACTAAAAGTGGCATTGCTGGATCAAAGGGTATGCACGGGTTAATTGTCCTTTGGGCATAGTTCCAAATTGTTCTCCAGAACGATTGAATCAGTTTACAACTCCACCAATAGTTCATTAATGTCTCAGTTTTTCCCACATTCTCTGTAACATTTATCATTTTCCTTCTCTGTCATGTTAGCAAATCTGATGGGTGTGAGGTATTACCTCAGAATTGTTTTAATTTGCATTTATTTAATCAACAGTCATTTAGAACATTTTCATATGGCTATAGCTTTAATTTCTTCATTTGAAAATTGCCTTTTCATATCCTTTCACCATTTATCAATTGGGGAAATCACTTGTATTCTTATAAATTTGACTCAGTTTTCTGTATAGTTGCAAAATGAAGTAATTTCCTTTTTTTTTTTGACAAGGTTACTGTGATCTTGGGCAAGTTGTTTAATGTTTTCAATTATGGTTTTCTTCTCTGTAAAATGAGCTTGGACTAAATGGTTATAGAATCAGAACTGAGAGAGACCTCAGAGTTTTGTCTAGGCTAACCCCCTCATTTTATATAAAGCGAAACCAAGGCTCTGAAAAGATCTGTGACTTGCCCAAAGTCTCTCAGGTAGTGAGAGGCAGAATTAGACTTTCAACCTAGCACTTTAGATTCTAATTCCAGAACTCTTTCCATGGTGCTTTGCTGCCTTGAGTTCATCTGGACTTGCTTGCTTGAATTTAAGTTATCAAAAATAACTTAAATGTCCTCTTATTATCACTCTACTTATCTTGAATATCAATTCCCCTTTAATTATCTTTGTTCCATTTCCTCTAGTTCAAAAAGTATTCTCTTTGGAAGTAGAAAAACACATTTGAGTAGTTCTGCTTCCTTTCCTTTGTGAATGATCATTTATTCAAGCACCCTATGCTGTGGTCCCTTCTCTTTGATTCTTTGCTTTTCCTGAATATTGCTAACAGCGGCAACAAAACCAACTCCACTTATTGTCATTAGCATTATTTGGAAGACAGCTCATTTTGAGCTTTTGCATTCATGACTGACAGGATTGTGCAATGCTGTTTGTTCTTCTACTCTTGCCAACCTTTGATTCTTTTTTCTGTTTTTTTTTTTTAATTGTAAAATCTGAGTTGGTTTTGTATCCATGTTCAGTTTTTTAGAAGACCTTCAGGGAAGCCACAACATAGACTTTTTAAACTTTCAATAGCTCTAATTATTAGGCCATTTTAACTTATATCAAGCCTAAATCTGCATCTTTGTAACTTCTACTTGTTCTTAGATCTGAGATCAAGTGGGACAAGTCTAGTTGTTCTTCCATATGACAGCCTTAGAAGTATTTCAAGACATATTGCATACCCCCTTAGCCTTCTCTTTCCCAGGCTAAACCTCTCTGGCCCATCTGTATCTGTATCTGTATGTTATGGACTAAAGGGCTTTCATTATTCTGGATGTTTTTCTTTGGATGTTTTCTTCTAACAAGTGTCACATCATACTGTTGACTCATATTAACCTTGAAGTTTTTTTGCCTATCAATCAATCACTCACTTACTCACTCACTCACTCACTCACTCACTCACTCAATCTATCTATCTGTCCATCCATCCATCCATCCATCCATCCATCCATCCATCCATCCATCCATCCATCC
>NW_027186523.1:18764294-18769871 GCF_028583685.1 Petaurus breviceps papuanus
TCCATCCATCCATCCATCCATCCATCCATCCATCCATCCATCCATCCTTCTATCCTTCTATCCACATTAATTTCTTTCTAAAGCTATTGTCTATCCATTCTTCTATCCACCATATAACTTTCTTTCTACATCTATTCCTATCTACATCTATTATCAACCTGTTTATCCATCCAACTACCTACCATCTATCTGTCTATCTGTTTCTTTATTTTTTTAAAGACTAAATCTCATTATATCCCCCAGGTATCTGAATGTACTAGAGCTGCTCATAGCCCATCCTGCTCTGATCAGCATAGGAGCTTTGATTTACTTTATTTCCAATCTGGGCTAGTTTGCTATTAATGTTGAACTTAGTTCAGACATCTCATCAGCTTAGCCTGCTGTATCTTAGAACTCCTGCGCTCAAGAGATCTGAAATCCCCAGCTTCCCTGGTAGCTGGGAGCCACTCCTCTATTCTCCCCAGATTTTTTTTTCTAACCACGTCTCTCATCATGTCCAAGTGAAGTCTATTTCTTCTTATTGGGGTCAGCTTAACATTCTAGCTTATCAAGATCTTTTTGATCCTGACTCTGTTATCCAGTGCATTATCTAGCTCACTTAGTTTGTCTTTTTCTTTGCCATTAACAGATTTGATAAAGATACTGTCTATGACTTGTAGCCAAGTCATTGATAAAGATGCTAAATAAGCACAGATCTCTGGGGTACTCTACTGGAAATCCACTCCCAAGCTGAAATTGAATTGACTATTCTTTGATTCCAGCTAGCTCTAAATCAATCTGATTGTACTATTGTCTAGCCCACATCTCTCCATTTTTTCCACAAGAACAGCAAAATATGAAATACTTTTCCAACTACCACATCATTACTCCACTTTAGAGTGGTTTATATACAGTATCCTTGTGAAGCATGTAGTGTAGGAATTATTTTTGTTAGTTAGCAAATGTGGAAATTCAGGTTCTGTGAAGTTACATGATTTGTCTAAGGCCCCACTGTTAATAAATAGTGGAACTGGTCTAGGATCTGAACCTTCTGAGTTTCAAGACCAATGATTAATCAATTATACCATCAGTCAAGGGTATCAGAGTGAATCACCACAAAATGGTACTGACTGTATGAATGTTTGGGGAATCCAGTTTCAGATCTTATGTGGATTGGTTCCAGGTTCTTCTTGACCTGAACTCCTGGGAGTGCAGGGATCCAGGTTAGTTCTGAAATATTAAGCAGGCTTTGGTTATATGGTTGGGTCTGAAGAGTATTTGAACTTCAATGTTTGACTTAAAATCCAGTGAGATTCCAGGGAGAGTTGGTGGGATGCCTTTAGCCTTGTGGTTTCCTGCTCTAAGTTATTCAGCATCTTAGAGTAGCCCATGGAAAGGGGGTTTTGATTTAGGGTTATAAAAGTGCAGAGATCTTAATGGATAGAAGTGGTTATAGTCTAACAATAAAGTCATTCCTTTGACTTTGGATATACAATTTGAATATACCACTTTAAAGAAAACATTCAGAACTTATGATCCCTAGTGACATTCATTTGGGATAAAGTTCCTCTAAGGATAAAGGAACAATGGAGGGGAAATATTGGAAGCTTATGATATTTCCTTTTTGTGTTGAAGTTTAGATTTATAGTTCACTTGGTAAATCATTAGTGAATGACTATCTTTCTTGGGAGACATTCTCCTTTCATTTAAATTTGAATTTGAAGACTGCTCCTTAAAGCCAATATTATTTAAAATTTTTAGGTTACTTTCCAGCCAAAAGGCTAGAAACCACAGGGTAACTCTTTTCCAAAAAATCTATCTCATCCTCCTACTAGCCATTCATCAATAAATGTCAAATAGTATAGCAAACCTTTGAAAGTGACTTGGATTTTTCTACATGCTTTTTGCCTTTTTTTAATGTATACACACACATAGTCTCTGTTTAACTGGTGGGAAGGGGTAGGGTGAGGGAGTGAGAGATATAGTGAGAAACTTTTTTATTTCTTAAAAAACATTTATTTAGTATTGTATTTTCCCCAGTTACATGTAAAAACAGTTTTGAATATATTTTTTTTTAAATTTTGAATTCCAAATTCTTTCCTCCCCTCTCCTTCCCCTCATTAAAAATATAGGTTATACATGTGCAGTCATGCAAAACACATTTCCATATTGGTCATGTGAAAGAAAACACAGAGTAAAAAAAAAACAAACCCAAGAAAAATAAAGCAAAAAAGTATGCTTTTATCTTCAATCAGATCAGTTCTTTCTCTGGGAATGAATAGCATTTTTCATGGTAAGTTCTTCAGAATTGTCTTGGATCACTGTATTGTGCAGAACTTTCATCATTATACAACCTTGCTGTTAACATGTACAATATTCTCTTGGTTCTGCTCATTTCACTCTGATCAGTTCATATAAGTCTTTCAAGGTTTTTCTGAGAACACCTTGCTCATCATTTCTCATAGTGCAATAGTATTCCTACACAATCATATACTACAACTTATTCAGCTGTTCCCCATTTAATGGATATCTCCTCAATTTCCAATTCTTTGCCACTACTAAAAAAGCTGCTATAAATATTTTTGTACATATATATTCCCCCCCCTTTTTTTTTTTAAATCAGGGAGAAGCAATTTTGACAGGCCTAAGCTTTCTGTATTGTGTGGCCATCTAAGTAACTCATTTATTTATGTAATTGCTAAGTAATTTGAATGTAAACAAAAATATTACCAATCACAAATTTAGCATGAAAAAACTTAGAGGTAATAATAATAATGATGATGATGATGATGATGATGATGATGATGATACAGTTATGGGACCATAGGTATAGAGCTAGAAGGGCCCTAAGAAGTCCTCTAGTCCAAATTTTTAGCTTTTCATATGAAGAAACTGAGGCCAAGGAAGGTTAAGTAACTTGCCTAAGGTCACATTGCTAGTAATTGGCAGATCCAATTTTAGAACCTGAAACCAATTTGGAATCAGTGCTCTTTGTACTATGCCACATTTTCTTCTTTTTTTAAAATTTAATTTAATTTTAAAATTTAATTTTTTTATTCCTTTCCTTTTTGCTATAATCTATATTTTACATTCTATAATCTATACAATCTAATTCCTTTTTCTCTATCTACATGTTGTTCATTTCAGTCGTAGCAAAGATACTTCTCCAGCTCATTCTACAGATGAGGAAGCTGAGGCCAGCAGGGTTAAGTGACTTGCCCAGGGTCACACAACTGGTAAGCGTCTGAGGCCAGATTTGAACTCAGGAAGATAAGTCTTCCTGACAGTAGGCCCAGCACTCTATCCACTATGCCACCTAACTGTTTCACATGAACCACAGTTAAATCCTGGGAAGTTACCAAAGATTGCTGCTAATTCATTTAAAGAGATATGGGTCTTGAACCTAGATCTTCTGATACACATATTCAATGCTTCATCAACTATACCACCAGTAATGAAATAATTTAACATTAGCACTTATCAGGGTGGCTAAGTGGCACAGTGAATAGAGCACCAGCCCTGGAGTCAGGAGGACTGAGTTCAAATCTGACCTCAGACACTTAACACAAAAATTAGCCTTGTGACCTTGGGCAAGTCACTTAATCCCAATTGCCCTACCTCCCTCCCCTCCAAAAAAAGCAAAAAAAAAAAACCCCATTAGCACTTGCTGAATATACAGCACACATATACATTGCCTCTATGAGAAGGATCAGGGAAGTATTACTTTTCTCAGTGTACAGATAAAGAAATTGACCCTTGGGAAGATCATATTGTATATAGAAAGAAATTGACCCTCAGAGAGATGAAGAAACTTTTTCAGGGCCTCTCATATCTTAGGGATGTACTACTATCAAGGATTATTTAGGGAAATGCATTACAATTCAAATGATAGCCACAGATTATTCTACTTGGTTAAAAAATCAATTGCACAACTACAGAATGAAGGACAACTAGCTTAACAATAGTTTACATGAAAAGGACTCTGGGGTTTAGCAGATTGCAAAGTCTTTATTGAGCCAACTGGTCAGCCTTTGTCAAATAAAACCAAACAACTAATTTGTTCTGAGGCTGCATTAATAAAAGCCTAAGATCCAGAGTAGGGGACACTGCTGTATTCTGCTCAGATCACATCTGGAGTATTGTTTCCTCTTCTTTTCATTGCCATATTTTTTTTAAAAGAATATTGACAAACCAGAGTGTATTCAGGGAAGGGCAACCAGGATGGTGAGGACCCCGTGGACCATGTACAAGGATAAGTTAGAGGCCCTAGGAATATTTGGCTAAGAGGAGAGAAGACACAGGGTACATGATAATAGTCTCCAGATGTTTGAAGGGTTGTAACATGGAAGAGGGATTAGGCTTATTAACTGTCCTGAATATCTGAGATGAGAAAAATGGCCAGGGGGTAAATCTATGATTCTGGGACTCAGCACATATGAACAATGACAGTCACAGAGAAATGGCCTCTAAGAAGTTAGTTTGTAAACTTCATGTCAAATTTGTGGATTCTATTCTTCAAATACTGACCACAAATTTAGGCAATTTAATTCAGGTCAAGCCAATTGGTGAAAGTTTTGATAGACATTATAGGAAGATAGACTTGAATACAATGCATAAGGGTAGGGATTGACTGGACTTGTTTCATTGGTATGCAAGAGAACTCCAGGGTGAGGAATATTCCTCTGCTAGAGCAGTTGGCACCTTCTCTGCAACTTAGAATCTTAGAAAGTTGCCTAGAGCTCCAGGAGTTTCAATGGCTTGCCCAGGGTCACACAAACCAGTGTTTATCAGTGGCAGAATTTGAATTCAAGTCTTCTTGGCTCCATTGCTAGTGCTCTGTCCACTATTCCATGCTGCCTCTTAATAGGAGTCCACTATAAAGAAGACATTCCTAACCATTAGAGTGGGAACTTGCTGTCTGTACAGGAAGCTTATTCCATTTTTGAAAGCCTTGATCTGAGCCACACATCAAAACAACTTGTCAAAGATATTTTCAAGGGGATTATTGAATCGAGTGAGTGGTGGGATTAGGTGACCCCCTATTGGATCCTTCTATTTCTAAAATGTTATTTTTCTATATTAAACATTCTTTGTTTCTTTTTTTTTAAAGAAAAGTATGTTATGTTTGTGAGTATTTGAATGTGAGTGGAGCTGTCACTTCTTGAAAGCATTTCTTCTCTTCTTCCTTTTTCCCCATCATTTAAACATAAAGGATAATGATAATCACGGCTTTAAAAAAGTCTGAACACTTTATATTTATTTGGCACCTTTCATCTGAAAATTTCAAAAGACCTGATAAATTTTTATTCATTCTGTTTGCTTAATGCTTTATCTCCAGAGCAGAATTGTAGAAGTTCAGCCTTAGTCCTTTGAACTATCTAGTGAGTTAGATTAGAGAAGGTAAAGGAAACATGCATTTATTAAGCACTTGCTGTGTCCCAGGTACTGTGTTAATGCTTTACAAATATTTCATTTAATGCTAATAGCAATCTTGAGAAGTAGGTACTATTATTATCCTCATTTTAAAGTTGAGGAAACTGAAGTAGCAGTTAAATTACTTGTCCAGGGGTGTCTAGGTCATGTAGTGAATAGAGCACC
>NW_027186523.1:18769881-18817276 GCF_028583685.1 Petaurus breviceps papuanus
AAAAAAAAACAACAGAAAAAAAAATACTTGCCCAGGGTCATCCAGATAGTAAGATCCTGAGGCTCAATTTGAACTCAAGTTTTCTTGATTCCAGGCCCAGCACTTTATGTACTGTGTAGTTATGTACTGTGTACTGCATAATGCAGACTTGTTCTCTCCTCCCTCCAAATACAGAAAGTGTTATGTAATTTGTGCCTGGTCATTCTGACTTTTCCTCAGTACTTCGGTATTAGTTTAAGCAAGTTAATTGAGTGCCTATTAACCACTAGGGATATAAAGAAGTGACTGCCCTATCCCTGGCTCCATTATTGAATGAAATTGTCCAAATGTGTGAGGGTCAGTATTTAATTTGAGAATTGAATTCAGGGACTCAGCATTGAGGTCACCGATTAACTCCATATCTAGGTACCATTGATGCTGTCTGCTGAGTCTCAAAGTCACAGATAAATCTCAGGGCCTCAGTTTTCTGATCTATAAATGAGAGTATTCTACTAGATCAGGGGTTGGGAACTGTGGCCTTGAGGCCACATATGGCCCACTAGGTTCTCAAGTGTGTCCCTTTGACTGAATCCAAACTTAAGTTCCAAAGGATCACACTTGAGGATCTGGAGGGCCACATGTGACCTAGGTTCCTTACCCCAGTACTAGATAATAGTCTCTATCATCTCTTTCTGTTTTAAATCCTATGGACAAGATGTCAATAGTGTAGTGAGAACATTTATAATGTTAATGAACCTGGAGAATTTTTGTGTTTAAAGAGAGCTTCATATATGAAATAATTAAGTATTTTCAGCATCACATTTGACAAATGATCATCTTTACCACCCATAGAATGACCTTGATTCTAGATGGCTTATTAAAAATGTTGGGAATGCCACTCATCAATACCATGTTGGGCATGCTGGGCTTTGTGTGGTGAAGTGAGATTCAAGGAGAGGAAATGTGTAGGATGGACGAATGAGTCAGTGCCCATGTTTTAGATGCAGTGTAGTGATGCAAGAGAAAGCATTTTGATTTCCTGCCTTATCCTATCTCTCTTCACAAAAGCCTACCCCATGATATGAGGTTTGGAGTCTTTCATGTTTTGAACGTCCTTCAGTAAAATTGATAGTGCTAGTGTTAGTTTCAGCAGAGAAGATAAGGACAGATTCAATTGTAGGGTCTGAATTTTTTACTTCATCTCCTATCAGTCCAGGTGAAGAGAATTCCATCTGGAGACTTAATGTGGTAAAGTGGAAGGGTCACTTTTTCTTGGTTCATATCCTGCCTCTAAAATATGCTACCTGTGTGATCTCAGTCAGATCACATAAACTCTCTGGACCTTAGATTTTTCATCTGGAAGATAATGAGTTGAAATAGATGGCCTCTGATGTCCCTTCCAGTCTTAGATCTTTGATTCTCTGAATTAATTTAGGGGGTAGGAGGCAGAGAAGGGAAGGGACTGTTCCTCACGAATCTTTTTAATGGGGAAACATTGAACTTGATTACAATTTTATTTTAGGACTGCTATTCAACTCATTGCATAGATGACTCTTACCAAGTATGTTTTCCAAGTTAGTGAATACTCTTTCTTGAATTTCCAGACCCTTTTAGTGGTAGGCCCTAGAAAATGCAATTTTTAATTTTAAAAGATACATTAATTTTCAATGAGTCTCTATAGTTTTTATATCTGTAATATTTTCTAAAATGACAGAGGAACTTGTGGATTCTTTTATTTCATATTCATATTCATGAAACCTTTTAGTTTCAGTATAATTTCACCAAAGTTTCATTTTGTGAAGTCAGGACCAGCAACTTGAGTGAAAAGCAATTTAATCAGTCAAGAATCATTTATTAAGTTCTTACTATGTGTCAAGCTTTGCATTAGGTGCTGGAATATGAATGCAATAATTTTAAAAGATGTTTCCTCAGAAAATAAATATAATTTTTTTGGGTTACCAAGCAGGCACAATTCAGAGGGGCTAAGAAGAGAAGATGGATTTGATTTGCTCTGGGAGGAAGAAGCATTGAATATAGTTGTTGGTTTCGGCAAGACAAATTGCTTTTGGTAATCCCAACACGATCTTGTATTTTAGGAATGAAAATGCATTTATCTCAGCCTTATTGGGATTTTGTCTTGACTAAGACTGTTGAATTGATGAGGGGAATCCAAAAATCTATGAAGCACACTGTGGTCTCATTAGCAGAGACAATTTACATCAGGAATTCCTTTCCTCAAGGAGTTTTCTTATCAACTTCCTGCTATAGTTGCAAGGAAGTTCTTTTTTTCTTTAATTGCCCTCCCCTAAAAATTTATTTTTTTTTGCACAAGTTGGTAAAGGAACAAAATTCTTTGCCCCACCAAATAACTTTGTTATTCATGTTGACTTTGGTCAAGTCACTTAGAAAACATCTATTCCATTTCCCCAATTTTACAGATAAGGAAACAGATCTAGAAAGTTTAGGGTCCCTTCTAGCATTAAAATTCTATGAATGGACTTCCAAATTTTGATTTGCTTAATTGTGTTTTTGTGTTACATAACAATATGTCTTCTACTTGTGTATTTTGAGTGAATGCTAAGAGATTTTTTTTAAATTCTTACAAAAATTTGAAAAGATCTTGATTCCTTTTTTAAGCTGTATATAGGATATGGAGAATTATTTTTGGAATTCTTACATGCATTTGAAAGGACCCTGATTATCTCTTAGCAGCAGGCATGATTTGGGGAACAGGGAAGATTTTACATTACTGTGGTACATATCAGTAAGGAAGGAGTCTAATGAGATTTTTAGGTATGAATATTTTAGATTCTGAAATATTAAATTCATCCAGTGGTTACAATATAATGGTACTTTTTCTAATGTGTGTGTGTACACACACACACATACATATATATGTCTTTGAGTTTTCATCTTTCTTGATCTCTTTTTTTCTCCAGGGAGAATTTCTATAGTGCCCTGTAGATATTTCTTCTTGGGCAATGTGAGGTGCATTATTTGTAAAAGTGCAGTATGATGCAATATGTTCCTTAGAGGATTATTTACCAAAAAATGTCGTCATAGTCTCCCAGATTATGGCCAAAATACTTTACCTCACTGCCTTAGACACAGATTGGAGTCCCAAAAGGAGGGCACTACTGATTTATCCTCTGCACGTTATGCATTTCATGCATCCTTCATTAGTAAATGCAAAGATTGAAGTATCCTTGGAACCCCAGGAATGTATAGTCCGAGACCATGGCAAAGCCAACACAGTACAATGAGTCAGTCATAAACCTATATTTGGCAGAGAATTTTTTTTTATGAGAAAAAACAGTCATTTCTCTGAGGCCTCCTACTCCCTAGTGTGGTCCATTTTCCTTGTCTCCCTTCTGGTTTCCCTAGTCTTAGGTCATTACTACAAACTGTTTTCCTACTACCAGTGTAGTCTCTTATATTTGGGTACCCAGGTAACACTGACCTGACCCAACAGTAGCGTCTTGCTTATTTTTTTTTAAAGTATGATTTGAACTATATCCTCTTTCCCCAGGAAAATTCTTTCCCTTAGGGCCTGTTTATTGAACTTAATCACCTACTCAACATTCAAATCACAAGAGAGATATTTGACAGGTATACTGTTTACTCCTGAGATAAGACTTGAACTAGAAACTAGATCCTCAATTATTCTGTGTATTGTTTAAGCTTTTATTTTTGTTCTGAACTTATGCACCAAATAAAATGGGCATTGCCATAATATATACTATTACAGGGGTCTTGATCCATTTGAACAGAATACTTGGTAAATCAAATTCATCTTATTTTAGCCATTCAGCTGGCATTTCTTTTTTTTAAATTTAATTATTTATTTTTAGTTTTTAACGATCACTTCCATGAGTTTTAATTTTTCTTCCCCTTCCTCCCTGCTCCCTCCACAAGATGACTTGCAGTCTAATATGGACTCTACACATACATTCCTATTAAACACATTTTCACATTAGTCATGTTGCATAGAAGAATGATAACAAATGTGAAAAACCATGAGAAAAAAAAACCCCAAAAATAAAACAAAAGAAAATAGTCTGCTTCATTCTGCATTTTGACTCCATAGTTCTTTCTCTGGATGTGACTGGCATTTTCTGTCATGTGTTCTCTGGAATTGTTTTAGGTCCTTGAATTGCTGAGAAGGGCTAAGACTATCAAAATCAGACCTCACATACTGTGGCTGTTACTGTGTACAATGTTTTCCTAGTCCTGCTCCCCTCACTCAGCATCAGTTCATATAAGTCTTTCCAGGTTTTTCCGAAGTCCTCCTGTTCATCATTTCTTATAGCACAATAGTATTCCTTTACATTCATATACCGCAAATTATTCATCCATTCCCCAGTTGATGGTCATCCCCTCAATTTCTAGCTCTTGGCCACCACAAAAAGAGCTGCTATAAATATTTTTGTACATGTGGGTCCTTTTCTCATTTTTATAATCTCTTTGGGATACAGTCCTAGAAGTGGTATTGCTAGGTCAAAGGATAAGCACTTTTTAAATAGTTCCAAATTACGCCCCAGAATGGCTGGATTAGCTCATTGCTCCACCAACAACGAATTAGTGTTTCAACATTCTTGCATCCTCTCCAACTTTATCACTTTTCTGTTTTGCCATGTTAGCCAATCTAATAAGTGTGAAGTGGTACCTCAGACTTGTTTTGATTTGTATCTCTCATAAGTAGTGATTTAGAACATTTTTTCATATGCCTATAGATAGCTTTAATTTCTTCCTCTGAAAACTGCCTGTTCATATCCTTTGACCATTTATCAATTGGGGAATGACTCAGCTGGCATTTCTTATGCATCTACTATGTGCTGGGCACTGTGCTAAGCACTAGAAATTTAAAGAAGACAAAAAATAGTCCCAGTTCTCAAGGACCTCACATTCTAATGGGAGAGATAACATACAAACAGCTATGTACAAATGTAATAAATACAAGATGAATTGAAGGTGGTTTCAGAAGGCAGTAAAATTATGGAGGACTGGAAAAATTTTTTTTGCAGAAGGTAAGACTTTAGCTGAAATTTGAAGTCATGGAAATTAGGAGGTAAGAATGAGAAAAAAGAGCATTCCTGGCATGGGAGACAGCCAGTGAAAACTCTCAGAGTTGAGAGGAGTGTCTTGTTTGAGGAACATCAAGGAGGCCATTGTCACTAGATCATAGAGTAAATGGAGGAGGAGTAAGGTATATTTTTCACTTGTTTCAGTCATGTCTGATTCTTCATGACCACATTTGGGATCTTCTTGGTAAAGATACTGGAGTGGTTTGCCATTTCCTTTCCAGATCATTTTACAGATGAGGAAACTGAGGCAAACAGGGTTAAGTGACTTACCCAGAGTCACACAGCTGATAAATGTCTGAAGTCATGTTTGAACTGAGGTCTTCCTGACTCCAGATCTGGTGCTCTATCTACTGTGCCAGGAAGGAAGGAACCAGGTGATAAAGTACTTTAAAAGTCAAATAGAGTATTTTCTATATGATCCTGGAGGTAATAGGGGATCCAGTGGACTTTATTGAAAAATTTTAGTGAATGTGGATGGCACCGAGTGAAGTGCTAGGGAACATGGGACATATTCATATTTTAAAAGAGGTGAAGGGCCCCATCTGAAGATGGAAACTTGCAAAAGCCTCCTTCAATTCAGAGCCTTGCTGACTTCCTTCTTCTCCCTTCCTCACTAGGAAACAAATGTCCCCTTTTGAGGCATCATCCTGCAGATCTTCCTTCATACTATTGTTGTAATTAGGACCCTGAGACAAATTTAATTCATTAGATATTTCCTAGTTCTATTTCTCCTACCCTATGGTAAATAAAATCTTACTCTTGGCAAATGAAATCTCAGTAGTTCTTATTTAATCTCTCAGATTTGAAAAGCCATTTGCTTGGGGGAAAAATCTGCTTTTCCTTGCTACTTTTCCCTAAGGGCTCATAGATATTTAGCACAACTGTTTCTCTTCTCAGTTTCTATTTTATTAATGATTTCTTTGTTTCTTCTTCTCTTACATATTCTTTCTGTCTACTAGCATTGAAACCTGACTTTCTCCAGAAGACAGCATATCTCTTGACCTACTTACTCTCCGGGGCTGGCAGTTCCTACTCTCATATCCACCAACCCACAAGACCTAGAGGAGGAATCAGTATGCTCAATATTCCTCACTATTATTTTCCTCTGCTTTCCTTATAGATCAGATTCAGAGCTAGAAGGAATTATAGAGAAAATCTTACCCAACCTCCTCATTTTATAGATAAGAAAAAAATCTACAGAAGTGAATAGGATTACACACAGATACACAGACACACACACATATAAACTTAGTGTACACACACACTTAAAAAGGGGCCTTAGAGGCCATTGAGGCCAACTCCCCTATTCTACAGATGACAAAATTGAGATCTGTAGAGGTAAACGGGAAGAAGGTTTCAGTCTGGAAAGGGATCTTAGATACTATTCAGCCCAACTCTCCCATTTTATAGATGATGAAACTTCAGTACAGAGAAGGTTAAACGACTTGCCTAGTATCATACAGCTAATAAGTGTCTGACGTAGGATCTAAAAGCCCAGGTAATTTTGACTCCAAGTCCAGACCTCTATTCAGTATGCCAAGCTGCTTCTCCTTTACATGGAGATTCTGGAACCCTGATGGAAGCCTTGAATGTGAATGAGATCTCTGAAAGAGGGAATAGGAGGAGATGAACAGAAGAATCTGCTCTTTGTTGTTCACTCACCTTTAGGGATTGGAAGAGGAGGTGGAGTCAGTTATAGAGAGGGTAAAGGACAAGGTAGGAGAAAAGGACTGGATGAGCTTGCTTCAACTAAAGGAGGAGAGAATTTGAGGAGGCTGGTACCCAGCCGCATTCAATAGGACTGAGGGGGGTCTAGGAGGACGAAAACTGAGATGAGGCAATTAGTTCTCATCATTGGCAATTTTGAAGGGAGATGTTTTGATAAAGCACTTTTGAGGAGAAAACATGGAAATGGAAGGGAAGTGAGAGGAAAGCAAAAGAGGAATGGGAACAGAGGTGCTAAAAGCTGCTAGAAATTTCTTGCAGCCCACAGTTCAGGAGAACATTGCCCTGGGATAGAGACTTGTACTAGAAGTTAGCAAACCTGATTTGAGTTTAGTCTTTATATTCTTACTCAATGAAGATGAAAAAAAAAATCACCTCACTTGTCCCTGTTTTCAAATATGGTTAAACTTAGAAATTAGAATTGCTTTATTCTGGCTGTCATGTCAAATTATTATTTTTTTCCCAGTCCTTTCCCCTAAAAGGCTGGTATAATTAATTTAATTTTGTTACACACTCTTATCTTTCCAAGGTCTCTCCCCACTTCTGTTTTTTTTTTTTTTTGGCAGTGTGAAGTTCTCTCCATATGGAGGATATAGAGAGAGGTAGAGAGACAGGGAGAGAGGGAAAGAGACACCTATTCTTTTACCCATGAAATTATGAGTACAAAATTCTCATGATAGGACCAGAGAATAAATTATCTAAATATATAAATAAAGCATCTAATTGGCCAAAGGAATATAACAGAGTGGAAAGGGAACAGAATTAGGCTTCAAGAAACCCTGGGCTTTCTGATTTTGAAATGTTAAGGAAGCCATATAACCTCACTGAGCTTCTCTTTCATCATCTGTGACATGAGGGTGCTGAATTATATAAATCTGTAAGGGCTCCCACCTCAGATCTCCCCGTCTTTGATTTTTTCCACCTTTGAGACATATTCACTTCCTGCCCCTTAGCACCAGAATTCCAGTTGCTGGTAATGTAGATAGTTTTACTTAAGCAAATGCTTCTTCAGAGAGGCAGAAGCACTAAAACAGCAAACAGCTATATAAACAGTGTCCAGCAATCAGTGGAGTTTGTGGAGTCGTTTTTTTTTTTTTTTGTGTGTGTGTCCAACTCTTTGTGACTGCATTTGGGTTTTCTTGGCAGAGATACTGGAGTGGTTTGCCATTTACTTCTCCAGCCCATTTTACAGATGAGGGACTGAGGCAAACAGGGTCAAGTGTCTTGTCCAGGGTCACACAGCTAGTGTCTGAGGCCAGATTTGAATTTAGGAAGATAAGTCTTCCTGACTCCAGGCCCTGCTCTCTAGCCATCATGCCACCTAGCTGCCCCCATTCTGGGGAAAGGGTAGGCCGTGCATGACTCCATTCAGCCACTCCTGCATTTTGCAGTAGCAGCCGTGATGGCATGTCATGGTTGTCACCTGTGAATAGGAAGGAGAAAGAAGGGAGGTATGGGAGAGGAGGCTCTATTTGTATGTTCATTTACAATTCATCCACCCTCAGTAATTTGGAAGCATCGGGTCTAAGCCTTACATTACCACCTCACAAACACTTGCTGGTGGCCAATCTGTTTCAGGCAACTTTGAGTTGTGGGCCAAGGTAGCTAAATGCTAGCAAGCTATAATCTCCTGTCTCAAATATGTGCATATTTTGCTATCTGCCTTGTAGCTAGACAGAGTGAGCATTTGGAGCACAGAGCCGGCAGCCTGAATAATTTAAAAGAGAAAGTCAACATTGACTGAAGCCCTAGGTTTGAAAAATAAAACTGCATCAAAAAATAAATCTAGTAATATGATAGAAGGAAGATAGGAATGAAAAGACCAAGGGGTGGGATTAGGAAGCCCTCAGGTATTTGATTTGACTTTTCATTGAAATATTTATTTCAATTTTATGAAAACAAATCTTTTCTGTTTATATTTAGCAATGTTACATTTATGACTTCATAATGGTGTGAAAATTAGTGTTATGTTAGAACCCAAAAGAAAGCAGACTTGACCATAAAGACATTGGGTGGTTTACCTAAATGATATAGATTCATAGATTGGGAGCTAGAAGGCATTTTAGAGGTCAACCAGTTCATTTTAGTCATTTTATGGAGGAGGAAATTTAGGCTCAGGGAGGTCATGATATTTGCTTAGCATCATAGAGGTAGGGAGCACTAAGAGATAGGATTTGAATCCAGGTCATCTAACTGTAGAGCCAGGGTTACCTACTATGCCAGATTATTTGGTTTCTTCCTTCCCTCCCTCCCTCCCTTCCTTCCTTCCTCCCTTCTTTCCTTCCCTCCTTTCCTCTTTTCCTCCTTACCTCCCTTCTTCCTTTCTTCCCTCCTTCCTTCCCTCCTCCCTTCCTTCCTTCCTCCCTCCCTCCTTTCCTTCTTCCTTACTTTCCTCATCCATTTCTCCCTTCATTTTTATTTGTGGGTAAATGGGATGTATTTTATCATAAGGATTTAATTCACCAATGACTTTGACAAGTCACTTTTGTTAGTCATTTAGTTTCCTAACTGTAAAGTGGGGATTATAATAGCACCTACTTCCCAGGGTTAATGTGAAGATCAAATGAGATAACACATGTAAAGTATTTTCCAAATCTTAAATCTCTACCTAAATGCTAACTAATATTATAATACATGTTTTTTTTAGTGGGGGAAGGTGCTTCCTGCTGTATCAGGAAAGGTCTTATTTAGAAAGTAGTTGCTTCTTGAGCTAAACAGGTGGTATAGTAATGCAAAGATACCATAAATATAGACATATTTTAAAGGAGATATTTTAACTAAATGCAAAAGAGAGGTTTATAAAATGTTGTGTAGCTTTAGTTTTAGCAGCTGTGAATATACTTGATGTTAAATGTCAGTGTAGGTAAAATACCATTATAAAAAGATCACTAAACCATAAGCCATGGCCAATTAAAGTAAAGCAATATTTAATGCAGTTCCATTACAACAAAAGAATCTGGGCAGTTCCTTGGGGCCCATTGTACTGGAATTTGACCTACATTGCATTGTCGATAATGAGGTCCTAGCACATCACATTGAATTGATTTCCCCTGCAATACCGTGCTATTGGGCAGATGTAGTTGATGGATCACAATAGGAGACACTTTAGTTAGACCTCAAAGGAAGCTGTGAAGGCTCTGGAAACTTCAACAGAAAAGCTCTTAGTTACTTTTCTGGAACAGTTGACTCTCATTTTGCTTGGGGGAAAAGAGATGGATTAGTTGACATCTTAAGATCTCTGTCAGATCGAGGATTTGGGAAAGTATTATATTTCTGCTGTTCCATGATTGCACTCATCATATTACAGGGAGAAATATAGTCTCAGTTCTATCAACAATTCACCTGTTGCCTAGCAGTGTGACCTCAGGGTCATCCCTTGGGTACAAGTCTGCTGTGATTTTCTTTCTTCCATTCATTTTTTCCCCTCCCGTGCAAATTACAAACAGTCAAAGCGCCAAGCCCTGTTGGAGCAAGCTTTCAGATTTGCTCCCAGTTTCCCTTTATTTTGGCACGTGGGGTGAATAATATTGACCTAAGTTTAGGAAATTAATTATTGGTGACAACCTCCATTACTTTTCCTTAATAGTAGTGAGTAGAAAGCTACAGAGAATCCTACAGATATCTGAGTAGGAGATTCAAGTGAAGGAAAGAAGCCTTCTGAGATGAACAACTCTTGTACTAGTTGTCCTGTGTGTCAGATTCTCAACCCATACCTGAAAGATATTTCCTATATCATGCTTACCTGCCTGAAGACCTTCAAAGAGGAGGAATGCATCACCCTTTGAGGCAGCCCATTTCATTTTAACAACAATAGTAATAGCTCAATTGAGATACGACTTTACATTTTACAGAGTGTGCTGCACATGTAATCTCATTTGATTCTCCAACAACCTTAGGATGTAGGTACTGTGATTAGCCTCATTTTACAGAGGAGGAATCTGAAGCTGAGGGCCATTCATGATGCACAGTCAGTAAATGTCAGGGATGGGATTAGACCTGAGATCTCCTTGGCTCCAAGTTCAGCACTCCACCCACTACTTGGTAATTGTTAGGAAGTCTTTAGTAACGTCAAACAGAAATTTGCCTCTTTGCAACTCGCACACATGGCTCCTAGTTCCCACCCTTTGGGGCCCAAAATAACAACTCTCCCACGTATCTAAGTATCCCTATTAGGACATAGTTAACATATCCCACCTGAGTCTTCATTTCTCCAGTCAAATTGTCTTCTGTTCCTTAGCACAAATGTAAGCTACAGTTGTGGAGAACGCATGTGGCAAAGGGATACCTCCTGACTTTTGGTCCTGTAAGTGCTTTTTCCCTTTGTGGAGTCCTCATGAAATTTGCTGAGGGTCAAGCCCATCAGTTCCTAGGCCAGTTCCTTGCAAGGACTGGTATCTCTGTTGGATGAGTCAGTCCACCCCTGGGACAGGCTGGTGTGCTGCTAGGACAGGTCACTCTGCCTTCTGCTGTGCTCGGCACTCTGGCACTATCTCCTTGCCTTCGACTTAGGTGGCAGAGGAGGGCAAGATACGAGCTGTCACCCTGCAGTCTTTCCAGACTTTGAAATGTGCAAAAGGTCAGTGGCGGGGCACGTTCATCTCCACTTTCCTGCTTGGTCATCTGTTGACTCCTATGACTGCCCTTCTGGTGCTGTTGGACTCTCTAGTTGCTGATGGGGATCTCTGTAACTCCTGAACTCACAAATATGACTAGACATTTCCATTTTAAAATACTCATCCATCTAAGATTAGGGAAGAACAAACACAAAGGAAACAGTGGCCTCTTATGTTCACGGACACGTTGCAAGTAGGCAGGGAAATATAACCAGCTGTATTCTCACCTGGGAACTCGAAATCTTCCTATGTCACTCACCACCAGGAAGAAAAGAATCATGAAAGGGTGGGCTGCCACTTTTGTACACTCATTTACTTCTGTCTCAGTAACCTCTGAGTCATCAGTTCCTCCAGCTCCACAGTCAACTAGAAAACATTTCATCAAACCCCTGAGTCATTCTGGTGGTCACAGAGACTGAAATCAGGCAGATTTCAGGACTGGTCATTATGAGCTAGTCACTCCATGCTACATATCCATCTTTGTTCTATCATTTCCAGTTCACAATTAATTCTCATTGACAGAGAAAACAGAAGCAAAGTAAAAATTAGACAGCTCTGCCTTCTCTCAGTTGTCAACTATAACTGCCCTATCTCTCCCAAGTAAATATCTTATCCCTTTATTACTCCTCCCTTTTCTCTTGATAGAGGTTTACTCTCTGTCCTTACCTCATTCTGAACACTAGACCTCCTGATAATATTTTTAGCAGCCTATACTATGGCATATGTTTGTGTTCACTAGAGTCCTGGGCAAATGTACCAATTGTAATGGAAAGTGAGGGTGCAAGGTTACCCATGGATTTAATGTTGGAAGCTTAGTTTGGCCCTTTAACCCTCACCCTAAAGATGTCATTGTGATTATCCTAATTGATATTAGTTATTCAAATGAAGGAGCAAGTGAACTTCATGAAAGTGCCATGGCTACTTAGAACACTATATCAAAGAGAGTTTTCATGGAATGGCGGTACTTTGTTGTTTGAGTCATTAGCCAGTCACATCTGACTGTGACCCCATTTAGGGTTTTCTTGGCAAAGATACTGGAATAGTTTGCCATTTCCTTCTGAGGAACCTGAGGCAAACAGGTTTAAGTGACTTGCACAGGGTCATACAGCTAATAAGTGTCTGAGGCCAGATTTGAATTCAGAAAGATGACTCCTGCTTCAGGCTCAGCACTATCTACTGAGCCACCTAACTATTCATGGCAGAACTTACCTCATTTTGAATTGTTAGACATCTCACCCAGTTGTAGAATCACTGGGCAAAGTAGAAAACCTAGAATTGCCTTGTATTGTCCTAGTTATCTACATTTTACACAATGTCTAAGCTAAGTTCCTGTAAGCATTCTCCATGGGAGCCATACACTGTAGTCTTCTGCAAGATTAATTTGGCCCTACGGGACTCAGCATCAGGTCCAACTGAACTCCCTGGAAGTTTAGGCATCTGTTATCGTTGTTGGCAGATCAGTATTTTAGAGACTGGCATGTTCCCCATAATTGAAAAAGCATGGTAAAGATAGTGAAAAGAGCTCCGATTTAGAGCCAAAAGGCATGGCAGCTAGGTGGCAGTGAATGAGAATGCTAGACCAGGAATCAAAAGGACCTGAGTTCAAATGTGGTCACAGACACTTACTAGCTGTGTGACCCTGGGCAAATCCCTAACCCTATGCCTCAGTTTATTCCACTATAAAATGAACTGGAGAAGGAAATGGAAAACCACTCTAGTATCTTTGCAAAGAAAATCTCAAATGAGGTTACAAAGAGTCAGGCAAAACTAAACAACAAATCCTATTTCCTGACGCCATGGAGGTCTATAAAAAGGAACTGGTTTCCCTCTTCTGGGCCCTTTTCTATTTTTTCTCTATACCATTTTGCATGGTGATTTTATCAGCTCTCATGGATTCAATGATAATTTCTATAATGATGATCCTCAGATCTACTTATCCAACCCTAACCCCTCTCCTAAACTTCAGAAACACATCTTACTGTTCTTTGAATGAGACACTCTACCTCCCAACCCAGGCATTTTCACTGGCTGCCTCCCCTTCTTGGGATTCTCTTCCTCTTCATTTCCACCTCTTGGGAACTTTTCCTGATACCCCTTAAAGCTAGTAACTTCCCTCTGTCAATTTTCTCTAATTCATCATATATCACTATACCTCTCTGTATCATGTTTATACATAGTTGTTTGCATATTGTCTCCCCCATTAAAATGTAAGCTCCTTGAGAAGAGGTACTATTTTTTGTCTTCTTTGAATTCCCATTGCTTAGCACAATTCCTGATAAATAATAGGCTCTTAATAAATGTATATTCATGGACTGGCATACAGTAGGCACTTAGATTCTTGTTTACTGATTTTTCTTGGTTTCAGTGATGATATGGGACATTGATTCTTAAGTTTGACTTGAGGGAAAATAGCCCAATTTAGGGAAGCTAGAATTTAGGCTGAAACTTTTGAGAGCAAGTAAAATCTTCTGAGACTGGGTGGTGTTCCCTAGGACTTATCTTGATTTGTTTGAAATATCTTTTAAATTAAAGAATAGAACATTATTGATATCTTTTATTTTTGTATCACCCAGATGTCCCCTCATATTCATCTTCCCTTCCCTCAAAGTATCATACCTTATAACAAAGATTTTTTAAAATAAAAGAACAAATGTAAAAAAGGAAGAAAGCAAAAAAAAAATCAGTTAAGTCTGTACACTGACAATATCTGACATATACAATATTTCATATCCATCATTCCTTCTGTCTTCCCTTCTCCCCAGCAAAGGCAATTGAGGGAAGGAAGTGTCTTCTTATTTTTCTTATCTGAAATGTTTTAAAATGCACTAGGTTGGGGTGATACTTGAGAGTGCAAATCATTGCTGGCTACATTCCCTTCCATACCGGGCAGCTCTAGAGATGGAAGAAGGGCTGGTAGCAAGCAGTTTTGAGTTTGACCAGGATAGGCTTTAAACCCACTGGGAAGTTCCCAAATAAACCAGTTGGGGAGATCTGTTGTGGAGGTATCATGAGAATCAGTTTCCTCAGATAACCAGTATTAAATGTATGAGATTATTTTTAATAGGCTGAACAGCTAAATCTTTTTAAAAAATTCTTGCTGTTGAGGATCATTGTTATGACAATGTAGCTGGAACTCTGGTACTTGACTCTTTCCCAGAAGGTACTCTGGAGTTAACTGAGTCCTTAAATTCAAGACTTAAACAATAAACCTGTAAATATTTAGAATAACTTTTGATGCTTTGTGTTAGATTTTCTTGGAGTCACTTATTATCTTATGCTGTTTCTCTAGTCATCATTTGTAAGTCAAGCTCTATTCCCAGTGGAAACATTGCCATGGGTTAGCTATTTGTATTTTGCATTTAAATTGTATTTCACAGTCTTTTGTACCAGATTCCATTCTTCCAGTCATTTAGCCAGACATAAAATCAGGTACATAGCAGCAAAGCTTACTCTGAGCAAAAAAGGGAAAAATATAAGATTTATTTTCAGTGACCTTCTATTTTCATTTTGGTACCTTTTTTCTTTACTTATATTAGGTGCCCAGAGCTTTTCCTCTCCCCTTCCTTCCTTCCTTCCTTCCTTCCTTCCTTCCTTCCTCCCTCCCTCCCTCCCTCCCTCCCTCCTTCCCTCCTTTCTTTCTTTCCTTCCTTGTCCTGTTGAATACCAACTTCAAACCAGGCTAAAAAAAATCCTGTCCAGTTTTCCTAGACCTTTCATCTGCATTATTCCCTATTCTCTGTTTTTTTTCCTTCCCCACCCCAGACTCAAAATGCTGTCCCTCATTGCTATAGCTTTTTGCTTGGGCTGCTTCCTTACCTCTGCCCTTAAGTATCCCTAGCTTTCTTCAAGGGTTAGTGGTAGCTCTAACCTCTGTGAAGACTTTCTTGGTCCCCCTACTTATTAGTATTACCTCCTTCCTGAAATTGCTTTGCATTTACTTGTCTGTGTACATGTATTCTACTTCCCCATTTCCCTTCCCCCACAATAGATTGTAGAGTCTTTGGGGGCAAGAATTGTTTTATTTTTGTCTCTGTAGCCCTGTTGCCTAACAGAATATCTGCCACATAGAGATGGCAACAGGGACAATGTGTATGGTTTCACTGATACAGAGAACTTCCTGAGGAAGAAATTTGCTGTACCAGTGCAGGTTGATACTTTCCAAATTCTAGCTTTAGAGTGCCTATTGAGAGTTCAGGTGACTATAATTGTTGCCTGAATTGGTAAAATGGGAATGACGGTATTTTGTCACTTTTAGCCTGATTGCTAGTTGAGTTTGTTGTCCTTTTGGATTTATGGTCTCTCTGAATCTTGCTAGATGCTTTCCTTCCCTTCCAGGGTGCATTTATTTCATGTATAGGTAATCTAATTATCATAAGCAAATACAGTTAACATGAAGGTCTTTAAGGACTTGATGTTCCCCTTTAGGTAGACTAGGTCCCTAACTAGTTTAGCTACAAAGTAATTAAGTTAAGCTGGGTTCTCTAGAAATCATAATTCAAGCCCCTTCAAAAATAAGAAATACTCCCTTCAGGCAAGAAGACTTTAGGAGTGACAGGTCTTTGTGAGATCCAGCCATAAGACAGGTAGGAAGGAAATGTTTTTCTTGTGATTCAGCTGTTAGGATGAGAGTGAGTTAAGAGAACAATCAATTCAGCAAATTCAGTAAATCCTCTGACAAGATGACTTTTTGTAACATTGATCCAGATTTATCACTAGTAAAATTATGTCCTTCTGACATAACTATATATATTAAGGGTTATATATAGTTAACCCCTAAATCAAAAAATTTTAGTCATGTTGCTTGATACCAAAATTATGTGAGACATCTCAGCAATCTATATGCTATATGTCAGGAATCAGGTTGCTCTGTGTTTTTTTTTAGAAAAAAGTGCAAATTAATAGCAATAATGTTAACAGTAGTAGCACTTACATAGAGCTTTATGATTGGAAATGTGCTTTATAAATTTTATCTTATTTTTATCTTCATAACAAACCTTAGATGATTATTATCCTCATTTCACAACCTTTTGATGATTATTATCTCCATTTTACAGATGAGTAACTGAGGAAGAGATCAAGTGATTTGCCTAGATCACACAGCTATTAAGTATTTGAGGTCAAATTTGAACTGAAGTCTTCCTGACTCCAGGTCTCACATTTTCCACTTTTACTGATACATACTGGTGGAGTAGAAAGAGCATTGGGTTTAAAGTGAAAAGACCTAGGTTCAAAGCATGTGAGCTCTGCTATTATATAAGCCAGAGTAAATAATTGAGCTTCTATAGGTTTTAGTTTCAGCTTCTCAAAAAGGTGGGGGTTAGATTAGATGACCTCCCACCTCTAAATCTAGGGCCCTACTGGTATAGATAGAATTTACCATTCTGGGATGTGGAAAGGGGTGGTGTACATCATAGAGCAATGAATTTGGAATCAGGAGATCTGGGTTCTAATATTTCCTCTGCCATAGTTTTTGTGGCAATTAACCTTTCTACCTTAGTTTCTCATCTGTAATACAATTTATAATGCCCCCTTTCTTCTCTGGATTGTTGTCAAATCAAGCAAAATACCCTACATAAAAGGGTATATAAAGTGAAAAAGTATAAAACATATTAAAAATGTAAGTTACTCTGTACATGTTATATATACAATTATGGCAAATTATTACTAATACCAGCTGCAGGGGAAGCTGCTGCAGAGCAAGTCAGGTGTAAGGCCTGAAAGGGTTTGGGGAAATGTCCCAGAAACCATTTAGGAAGAGGCAGTCATAAAATAAGGTTGGAGAAACTGTTAGTAGGTGGGAAGACATGTAGGTGGTGAAGCTACGGTTACAAGGTGGGTTGAGTGAAATGTCTCTGATGCATAAAGTGTGGGAGAGAAGCCTAGCACAGGGCCTACCACATATGAGACACTTAGTAAATATTTGGTTTTGTTGAATTAATTGCTTGGAGGTACTGGAACAATCTAGGTATGACTTTCAGGGTTAGTGATCAAGGGAAGTTCCTGATTAGTAAAGAGAAATCCACCTAAAATGGAAAGAATGGGGAAGGGGAATACCAGGTAGGGTTAGAGGCAGCACTATTTGGATGAAAGGAGGGAAAGTGTAAGGCATCATGGGTAGGTTTTTTTTATTTTAAATTTATTTACTTTTAATTTTCCACAAGATTTAGGGTTACAATTTTTCCTTCCCCATCTTTTCCCTACCCCACCCCCAAAATAGCAAGCCTACTGAATACCCCTTGCCCCAATCTGTTCTTATATCCTCCCCCTTTACCTCCCCTAACTTTCTAGTAGGGCAAGATGGGTTTCTATACCCCACTACCTGTATATCTGATTTCCAAGTTGCATGTAAAAAAACCCCAATTTTTTAAACACTTGTTTTTAAAACTTTGAGCTCCAGATTTCCCCCCTTCTTCCCTCCTCACCCACCCCCACTGGGAAGATTAGCAATTCAATATAGATTGTACATATGTAGTTACCCAAATCATTTCCATAGTAGCTATATTGTGATAGACTAACTATATTTCCCTCCATCCTATCCCACCCCCAATTATTCTATTTTCTCCTTTGATCTTATCCCTTTTCAAAAATGTTTGCTTCTAACTACTCTCTCCCCTAATCTGCCCTCCCTTCTATCATTCCCCCTCTTATTCCCTACCCCCCTATTTTCCTGTAGGGTAAGATACCCAAATGAATGTGTATGTTATTCCCTCCTTAGGCCACATTCAATGAGAATCAGGCTGTCCCATTCCCTTTCACCTTCCTGCTCTTCCCCTCCATAGTAACAATTTTCTCTTGCCTCTTTTATATGAGATAATTTACCCTAATCTATAGCTCCCTTTCTTATTGTCCTAATAAATTCCTCTCTCAGCTCTTTTTTTTTTAGTTTCCTCTTCTCAAAAAGGTGGGGGTTATTATTTATTAACTTCTGGTTTACATCATTCATTTCTGCCAGATTTTGAGTTACAATTTTCCCCCCATTTTCCCCCTACCCACCGCCCCAAAATCGCAGTCCCACAGGATATCCCCTCCTCTAATCTGCCCTCTCCCATATCTTCTCCCATACCCCCTTCGACTTTTCCAGTAGGGCATAGTGGATCTCTATGCCCCAATGCCTGTATATCTTATTTCCCAATTACATGTAAAATAGTATTAATAATAGTATTCATATATTTTTAAACATTTGATTTTAAAACTTTGAGTTCCAGATTCATTCCCTTCCTCCCTTGTCACCACCCCCCCCCCCTTACTGGGAAGATAAGCAGTTCAGTATAGGTTGTACATGTGTAGCTATGTAAAACATTACCATAGTAGATATATTATAAAAGACTGACTATATTTCCCTCACACCTATCCCACCTCCTACTTGTTCTCTTCTCAACTTTGATCCTGTCCCTTTTCAAAAGTGAGTACTTCCCCACAGCCTGCCCTACCTTCCATCATCGCCTCTCTCATCCCCTTCCCCCCTACTCTCCTGTAGGGTGAGATACTCTATTTAGTGTATATGTCATTCCTTCCCTGAGCCAAATTCAATGAGAATAAGTTTTTGCCTTTTTGCCTTCCTGTTCTTCCCCTCCATTGTAACCATTTTCCCTTGCCTCTTCTATATGAGATAGTTTACCCCATTCTGTCTTTCCCCATCTCCTCTCGTTATATTCCTCTCTTACCTCTCAATTTTACCTTGAAGTATCATCTCTTCTTATTAAATTGTTCCTGTGCCATCTATGTATACCTGTAAACATATATACACACATTCACATATGTATGCATATGCCCATATACCCTCCTTCAACTATTTTCATACTGAGAAAAGTTTCATCAGTTGCAATTATCATTTTTCCATGTAGGAATGTAAATAGTTCAACTTTGATAAGTTCCTTATGATTTCTTTTCCCTGTTTACCTTCTCCAGCTTCTCTGGCTTCTTGTATCTGAATGTCAAATTTTTTATTCAGCTCTATTTTTTTTCATCAAGAATACTTGAAAGTACTCTATTCCACTGAATGACCATATTTCCCTCCGAAACATGATACTCAGTTTTGCTGGGTAGGTGGTTCTTGGTTTTAATTCCAGCTCCTTTGCCCTCTGGAATATCATATTCCAAGCCCTTCGATCCCTCAGTGTAGAAGCTGCCAGATCCTGTGTTATCCTGATTGTGTTTCTACAATATTCAAATTGTTTCTACCTGGCTGCTTGTAATATACTCTCCTTGATCTAGGAATTTCAGAACCTGGCTATAATGTTCCTAGGAGTTTTCTTTTTGGGATCTTTTTCAGGAGGTGATTGGTGGATTCTTTCAACCTCTAATTTGCCCTCTGGTTCTAAAACATCAGGGCTGTTTTCTTTGAGAATTTCTTGGAGGATGATTTCTAGGTTCTTTTTTTTGATCATGGCTTTCAGGAAGACCAATAATTTTAAAATTATCTCTCCTGGATCTATTTTCCAGGTCAGTGATTTTTTCCAGTGAGATATTTCACATTGCCTTCTATTTTTTCATTTGTTTGGATCTGTTTTATAGTATCTTGATTTCTCATAAAGTCATTAGCTTCCAACTGCTCCAATCTAATTTTGAAGGAGTTATTCTTTTCAGTGAGTTTTTGAAATTCCTTTTCCATCTGGCAAATTCAGCTTTTTAAAGCATTTTTCTCCTCATTGGCTTTTTGGGCTTCTTTTGCCATTTGATTTAGTCTATTTTTTAAGGTGTTATTTTCTTCAGTATTTTTTGGGTCTCCTTTAGCAGGCTATTGACTGGCTTTCATGGTTTTCTTGCATCATTCTCATTTCTCTTCTCAATTTTTCCGCCACTTCTCTTACTTGATTTTCAAAATCCTTCTTGAGCTCCTCCACGGCCTGTAACCAATTCATATTTTTCTTGGAGGCTTTTGATGCAGGAGTTCTGACTTTGCTGTCTTCATCCTGCTCCATGTCTTGATCCTTTTTTGTTCCCCAAAAAGGATTCTATCGTCTGTTTGTGCTTCCATTGCTTGCTCATATTGGAAGCCAATTACTTGACTTTTGAGCTCTTTGCCATGGTAGAACTCTGCTTCCAGAATGGAGAGAGAGAGAGCTATGTCCCTAATTGCTGGGGTTTTTGCAGCTATTGGAGCTATTAGATGAGTGCCCTCTCTATAGCCCCCGCATGCTCTGGCTCACTGGTCACACACCCTAGGACCACCATCCATGACCGAAATCTGGATCCAAGCAGGTCAAAACAAAAGTGATTATGCTCTGAATAGTTGCGTGGTTCCCTACAATTTGCATACCAGGAGCTCTGAAGCAGACATGTGGCAGTGGCTGTAGCCACCACGCCTCCTGTGCTCAGGGGGTAGTAGCTGTAATGTAATGTCAAGGAAAGGCAACTTCCCAAGGTTCAGAATACCAGCATAGGTGCTCTCCATTTTATTCAGTGACAAACCAAGAACAGAGAAGATCAAAACATGACATCATTCAAAATACAGCATTTACCAAGTGTGATTAAATAATCTCCAAGTACTACCCCACCCCAGGACCTTCCAATCATTCAATTACAAAGTCCCTGTTCTAAATACTTCTCCACCCCTAGGCTGTACCTTCATTTAGTCCACCACAAAGCCCCTCTTCTCAAATGGAGATTAGTTTCCAACCTAAGTAAAGTACATTCATTTGCTCAACCATAGAACACAAAAAGGTCAAAAGTTCCCCACCCCTGGATCACAATTGAATCTACCCCAGAGTTACATCAAGTTTAAGCACAGCTCTTAATACCCAAATGGAGGTCTTTTCTTCATCTTGACAAGAGGCAAGTTCTCAGCAATCTTAGTTCCTGGGGAGACAAGGCTTAGCAAGGCCACAAGATACATTGCCAGTCCCTTCATTAATTCATCCTCTGTCTGTAGGACAATCCTAGAACCCCTGAAAACATTAGCAAAACCCTCTCCCAGGATTTCTGTAAACATACAACAAGAAAATCCTTCTTCAGGGCTTCTGAACCAACAGAAAGGTTCCCAGACCCTTGCAACAACAGCACTGTCCTTCACCAGTGGACAGTATTCACTCTGTCTGCAGGACAGTCTCAGGGCTTCTTAGCCAACAGCCAGGTTCCAGGACTTCTTCAACAGGACTGTCTTTCACCAGTGGACAAATCTGGCAAAACAACATCAAAACAGACAGACAAAGTACCAGCAAAACAGCCATGTCTCCTCAGTCCTTGGCAGCTCCAGGGGCAGGTCTCAAAAGTCCAGGGCGATTCAAGGTGGCCCCCAGCAATTCTCTTAGTCTATCTCTCTGCCTCCACGAGGTGCTGCTTCCAAAAAGTTCTTCTGCCTCTCTCTTGTCTCTCCAAATCTACATCACCAGCTCCTCCCAGTTCAGGACTTTCTTTTCACATCAACAAGTCCATCCCACAGGTGGGATTAACAAGCTCTGGGTTTTAACACAATCAATTTGAAAACCAAGCCAATACAGGGGAATCTTTAATTGCCATTACTATCACAGTAGCTCAACCACACTCCTCCTGTTTGAACAAAGTTTCACACTGACCTTTTACTTTGTCTTTGGCATTTGTGGATTGAGAAGTCTGGACACCGCCACAGCTGCTGGTGATTCACTCTCCTGAAGTCCACTCCCAGCTTGTGGGGGCCACCCTGGGGCTAAAACCAAGGCTCATTTGGGACTGCCTTTGGCTCCTCCTGACAGCCTGCCGGGCTCCCTTTAGCAGGAGATTTGTTTCTCTCTGTCACTGTGGGTTCTGTAGCTCTAAAGTTTGTTTAGAGTAATTTTTTACATGTATTGGAGGAAGTAGGTAGTTTTTTAAATGAAGAAAAACAGTGAAACTCACATTTACATTGGTGAGTTTGCTTGTTGAGTTGAGTAGAAGTTTACAAAGGAAGAGGAAACAACTGAGCTGGGAAACTATTTCATGTGGGAGACAAATGTATGTCCTGGTGTTTCTGTTAGGAAATCAGTGAAATGTAGAGACAAGTGCTAATGGAGTGATGTCTATCTGACTGTCTCTCTTTTACTAGGACTTTTCTACATTAAACATTATCCAAACTATTCTGGACAATGTTGACAGTGGAGCTGGAAAGGACTTTAGGAATTATTTGATCTAACCCTTTTATTTGAAAAGTGAGGAAACAGATTCAGAGAAGTCTTGTCTTGCCCAAGGTTATACGGAATATATTTGTTAGTGCTTTCAGGTTGGCAATCCTTATATGTTTATCTCATTTGATCTTCATAACTGTATAAGAGGCAATACTGTCTCCATTTTACAGATGAAAAAACTGAAAGTTAAAGAGATTTAAGTGACTGGTTCACGCATGACAATTGGTAAGTAGTTGAGCAAGAATTCAGTGATGTCCGTTGAATACAAATCTACTGTGCTTTCCACAGGGTCACACAGTTCTTTGGTCACAGCATACAGACCTGGAACTGATGCTTGCTTTATCTGTTGTCTCCCCCTATTAGAATGTGAGTTTCTTGAGAAAAGGAACAGCTTAATGGAAAGGTGAACAGAGATCTGGACCTGGAGTTCAGAAAACCTGAGTTCAAATCTGGCTTTAGATAGTGCTTAATCTGTAAAATAGAGATAATAATAGCACCTACCTCTCAAGGTTGTTGTGAGGACAAAATGAGATAATATTTACAAAGTGCCTTGCAAACCTTCAAGTATTATATAAATGCTAGCTTATATCTCCAACTTTTAGCAGAGTACAGTTATCCTTTCCACACCATGACTTTCCCATTGTGGTTTCAATTTATTGTGGGTTGGCATAGGAAACTAAATAGGTATCTTTTAGGAGTTTGTGGAAGATGTAAAGGCCAGCAAATGACACAGAAAAAATTTAGAAGCTCAGAGGTGCATAAAATATGTGGATATTATTATATAAATATCAACCCATATTTTACAATAAGGTACGGTAAACATCCCATACAAAAAAGAAAAAATTTAGACTTCTCTTGCGTACATGAAGGGTCAAAAATTTTTATGAGAATTTTCCAGATTGCACAGGCTCCATGCTCTTAACCTCTATGATGTGGAAGGGATAACTGTATTTTGAATATAGTAAGAACTTGACAAATACCTTTTCTTTCATTCATCCAGACGCATACATATACATACTCTGTCTCTTTCAACATTTGCACTTCTCTGTGATTGCCTTTACACTATATGAATGAATATTTGTGTGATTAAAAATTTTTTTTGCATATATGATCCTATGCATGCTAACAGAGATAGGGTAAATCCATGTTGCTTGTACACTGTGGCCATTCAGATGATAAACAGTAGCAGCAGCTTCTGGTCCTCATTTTGTATGCTTTTAGTTAGTTCCTTAAACTATCTTGCTTAACAGAAAATTTTTTTAAACACAGTTCAATATTGCTTTCAAACAATTCTTCTCTTTCTCCTTCTCCTCCTCCTCCTCCTCCTCTTCCTCCTCCTTATTTTTGGAGGGAGAAAGCAGGGCAATTGGGGTCAAGTGACTTGTCCAAGGTCACATGGCTACTAAGTGTTACGTGTCTGAGGCTGGATTTGAACTCGGGTCCTCCTGACTCCAGGGTCAGTGCTCTATTTACTGCACCACCTAGCTGCCCCTCAAACAATTCTTGATTTCAAAGGTCTGATTATCCATTTTTCCCACCATCTAGGTTCCTTCTATGCCCCTCTTTTTTCTCCATCTTCCCTGTCATTTCATTGTTAACATGCCCACTAGAGAATAAGGAAGGGGAAGATAATAGTTTATATATATTTATTATTATTAAGAAGCATTGAAATAAAACAAATGTATAAAATTGGGATTTAAAAAAATTATTTGTACATCTTATTTCCATGATTTATGCTATTCACCTCTAATGATGGGAAATAGAAGGATCACCAGCATATGCTTAAAACAGACATAAACAATTAGGAAGTTCACAAGCCTTTTCTCCAGTACCACATTCCTTTTGTGTGTAGTTTAATTATGAATTGTGGTTTTGACACTGATATATTTGTAGACTGTCTGGCTAATAGTATCTTAAAAGAGAATGATTGCAATGTCCCTTGTACCTTCTGTGGTCATGTGGATATCTTGTTTTGAAACATCATTTCCTTAATCTTGCCCTGAACAGTGCAGTGACATAATTGCTTTCCTTTTCTCTTGGAGCAATGACCATGTGGCTATGAGAGAATATTAGAGCTGGAAGAGACATTAGAGACCCTGACATCACATATTTAAAGCTGGAAAGGCCTTTAGAGGTCCTCTAGTTAAACACTCTCATTTTCTGATAATATAACTGTTACTCCCTATATAGTCTTAGACTGCTTAACCCCCTTCGGCCCCTGCTTCTTCATCTGATGATGAAGGTAGATAGATTAGAGAGCCTCTGAGTTCCTTTCCAGTTGTAGCTATATGGTCCTAGAGAGGTGAAGTAATTTGCCCAAGGTCACACATATTATAAGGAATAGAGCCAAGATTTGAACCCATGTCCTGTGACTCTAAAATCTGCATTACTTCTATGATAGGTATGCTGTGTTATATAGTTCAGCCCCTAATCTTGCAGATAAGGAAACTGAGGCCCAGAGGAGTGAGATAAATTTCTCAAGATGGAGACAGTAATCACTGGCCAAGGATAGAACCAGAACTCTAAACTTCTGACTACTGTTCTTGCCTTCCTTCTAATAATCCATAAAGTTGGAATAGGAAAAAAGCCACAAAACAAGGTAACTGAAGAAATCAAAAGGAATGTGATTTAATTAAAAATGATTTTAAAAACAATTCCTAAAAACAATACATTTTTGCCAAATGAGTATGAGAAGTATACGTCATTAACCAGGTATGATAACCAGAAATTATATGTGAATCTTTCCTCAATGGTGGGTTCCCATGGTAACTTTAGCATATTAGGTTTCTTTTTTAAAGAAAAAAATCTCATTAGGATGCTCTGTTCTTGTATTCTCGATGATGTAGGATAAAGTAACCTTTAACATAATTTGTGTGTCTTGTTTATGCATTTAGGAGGTATGAACATTCCTCTAAACTTTTCACATAGTCAAGTGAGCCACCCTCATTTATCTGAATTAGAACTTTTCTCAGACAGTTCACTCACCCAATTCTTTTCAAGTTAAGTGTTCACAGGGCTTTGAACACTTAAAAGTCAGGGGTTGTCCTGCCTGAAGAGCTTCCAACCTTATCATGCTACAAGGTTACATTGTTCTGGATACCTACATTTCATATTCTCAGACTTAAAAAAAATACAAGAGAAGAATGAACATTTATGTGAAGAAAATGTATTTATTCTTTTACTTCTCCCCACTGGATTCCTTGAGCTATGTTACTGATATTTCTTCTTTTTGACTAGAGACTCTTCAGCAATCTTTACCTTGCTTCTCCTCCTCCTGTTTAATCCTACAGTGGCATTTATGAGTATTTGCGGCATCTCCCCCCTTTTAATTAAACTTTGTTGCCCTGAGAAGTACCCTGCTGCATCTCTCTATTTTGTTTTGATCTATCAGAAAGGCTGGGCAGGGAGGAACACACAGCTGCTGTGAGCACTGGCAGTTTGCCCATTAAAGTAAAGAGAACAGGAATCTGTTTGTTCAGTAGTTGTTGTGAGGATCAGATGGGATAATGTTCCTTAAAGCCCTTTATAAACTAAGTGATGTACAAATGTAAAGCAGCGTGACTTTGACATTTGGATGAATCTGGGATTTCTGTGATGTGCATATTCAATCAATAAGCATTTCGTTAAGCTCCTACTGCTCATCAGGCACTGTGTGAATTTCTGGCAACATGGAGACAGAACTGAAATGGTCTCTGCCCTTAAGAAGCTTACATTCTAATGGGCAGAAGTATATGCATATATAAGTATATACAGAAAATATACAAAATAAATCCTAGGTAGTTTTGGGAGTTTTCTTGAATGAAACCGGGGATTCTAAGAGGTAAAGGTGAGGGGGGAATGTGTACCAAGCATGAGGGAGAGTAAGTGCAAAGGCATATGTGGTTGTGGAGCAGTGAGTAGGCCACTATGGCTAGACCTTAGTTCAAAGAGGTGAGTAATATGTAAGAGCACTGGAAAGGAAGGAAGATTCCAGTTTGTGAAGAGTTTTAAAATGACTAAAAAAGGAGTCTGAAGATAATAGGGAATCACTTGAGTTTAATTAAATTGAATAATTGAGTAAAGGGATTATACAACCCTTATAGTGTTGCAGATTGAAACTCATAAATGCTTTCTCACCCTGGTTGACATATATTTATTTGAGTTTATTTCCTCAATTAGACTATAAGTTCCATGAGAGCACTGTTTGTGTCCTATCTTTGTATTTCCAGTGTCTTACCCATGGTAAGTGTTTAATAAATGTTTGTTGCTTCTATTTGAATTCTTTCATCTTTGTATTCTCAGTACCCAGGTCTCCCACTGCATCTGGGGCCATCTCCAGTCATCCTGATCTATATCTTGCCACTGGACCCAGATGGCTCCGGTGGAGAAAGTGAGGCAGGTGACTTTGCACAGCTCTCCCTCTCTTAAATCCAATTCCCTTGCAAGTTGTAACATAACCTCCCTGATGTCATGGTCCTCTTTGAGAACCAAGGACAAACAATAACAACCACCCAGCACAATGACTTTTATACAGTTTTAACAAATCAATAAACATTTATTAAGTGTTTGCTATGTGTTAGTCATTCTGCTAAGTGCTAGAGATACAAAGAAAGACAAAACCAGTCCCCGCTTTCAAGGAAGTCAGAGTCTAATGGGAGAGACAGCATGCAGAAGTCAATGTACAAATGAGATATAGTCAGGATAAATTGGGAGTGCTCTCAGAGGGAAGGCACTAAGATCAAAGAAGACTAGGAAAGGGTTCTTGAAGAAACTGGGACTTTAGATGAGACTTGGAAGAAGCCAAGAGTCAGAGATGAGGAAGGAGGGAGTTTCTTTTAATAAATGCTTATTGAATTCAATTGAATTGATAGTTCTGGTTAGCTTAACTCTAAACTTGAGTTATTCTTCTGGGTTGAGTTCAAGACCCATCTTTCTTATGAAGTCTTTCCCAAACCACTCCAGTCTGCTGATTTCTCCTATCAAGTATCAATTCTAAATACCTGCTCATTTTAGCTCTTAATAATCTATTGGATTTAAAAAAAATATTTTTGAAGGGTTCACATATCTAGGTTCCATTCCTCACAGGATAGTAAACTTTTTGAAGGTGGGGACTATGTCTTATCCTTTGTACAACTCTTCCCACTTCTGCCTTTGCCTCATACTAAGCATACAAGAACTTACTATGATACACATTTGTGTAAATTTAACCGAAATGAACACGTCTAGACTTTAGTAGTCTTTTGCTAATGCCTAAAAAAATTGCTTCTAGATGCCTGTTTCTCTTTTTTTTTGGGAGGTGGTATTAATAAGAGGATAATGGAACTTCTAATACTCTACCCACAAGAAATAAGATAACCCCCTCTCTCCTAAGAGCCTGATACTAATTAGAATAAAAATTACCTGATTTGGAATCAAGAACCAGGAGTCTGAACTCTTTTTTGGATTCAGGATATTTCAGGTAAAACTGATAAAGTTTTCTACTGTGTTCACAGGAATCTCATTTATTTTCATAGGGTCATAGATTCATAGATTTAGGGATAGGTGAAACTTTAGAGGTTATCTAGACCAGTTCCTTTATTTTACAGAGGAGGAAACTGAGGCCCAAAGAGATAAAGTACTCAAGAGAATTTAACTATTGAGTGGCAGAATTGGAATTTGAACCCAGAATTTTTTACTATAATTCCAGCACTTTTTCTTATGTGTCATGATTTTGATGATGGTAGAAGACCTCTGTATAAACAACAGAAGGCTTGTCTGGAACACAGTAAGTACTTAATAAATGCTTTTCTTTCATTCATTCATTCCTGAATTCTTTTTTTTTTTTTAAGCAATCGGGGTTAAGTAACTTGCTCAAGGTTACACGGCCAGTTATTTCTGGGTGTGGTGCCATTCCTGAATTCTTGAGTAAACTCCACACTTTATATTTTTTTAAACAGATCCTGTTTTACAAAAAAAACCTCAAGTTCCCATCTGCAGAATAGCAACTCAACCATCTATTACTTAATTTGGATAGGTCATTTTCCATACCAGTATAGCACCAGGTTTCCCTGAAAATGCTCCTTAGAGCATTCCAATAAAGGCACTTGAGTATACAGGCCAGAAATAATTACTCTGGCTTAGTATTGTTTGTTAAGGCAATGGAGGGTAGGGAGAAGAAAGTTAGTCTTCTCATCCAGGAATTTTTGTGGCCTGTTTCTACTGTCTTTATCACCTCATAGAAGTAAGAGCTTGATACAATAGTAGTTTCTTTCTATTCAACGAGGAAAATGCACTGGACTTTGAGCCCAGAAACAGGTTCAAAACCTGCCTAAGACACCACTAGTGCATGACCATTGTTGAAGCTTTTTGAGCCTTGGTTTCCTCACATGTAAAACAAGAGGGTAGATTCCATGGCCTGTTTTAGGTCCTTTTTAGTTCTAAGCCATGATCCCATCATCAAAGTTCCTTTCTCCACAGATCCATGTTTTTAGAGGACAGCTATATCGTACTGTTTTCTGTGATAGTGCCTTGCATATAGCATGCACCTAATGGGTGCTTATGGAATTGAATTAACTTGGTATTCAGTTGCCTAATAGGATTGTAAGCTTTAGTCACTGGTTTAGGCCCATTTTTAGTATAGGTGAGAGTGAGGTTAAATTGAAGCGAGGAAGAAAGGTGTTTTCCACTTAGTCTGCTCTGCTCTTCTATGCCTTGATATAGTTCATAATCATCTTCCAATGGGATCAGAGCAGTCTACTGGCAAGAGTGCTGGAGAGGGAGGGATGATGGCTACTAACTTCCTCTGTGACCTTGGTCAAGTCACTTGACTTCTCTGAACCTTAGTTTCCTTAGCTGTAAAATAAGGGAGGGAGATATAATATTAATATAATATAAGATTAGATCTCCAAAATTCTTTCTTGTTGTGAAATTCTATGATCATCTGATCCTGACATACTGGGCTAAGAGGAGAAATAATGGGCCACTCCTTTTTTTCTCATTTCTTTTTCTGAACCCTTTTCTTCTTTCAAAGATGATTCTCTCCTCAGTATTACCCTATCAGATCCTTGTTGTAGTCATTTACTATTTCCCAGGTCATTCTTCCTCTTTACTCTAAGATCTCAGTAATTGGCTCATAGTCAGCCTCTCCCACTCAATGCCAGGGTCTTGTCTTTAATGTTCACAGGTATAAATCTTAAAATACCCTGGCTTGCTAGTTTTACAACTTTCTGTACTCCAGTTACCTATAACTTTGCCCTCAATGATGGTGGGGTTTTGGTGTTATCATCATCCTAAATTATTAATCTCTATGAATCTGGACTTTTGAAATCCCTCTCTGATCACAATCTCCTTCCCTTCCACATTGCTTCTCTTAAAGTTTATGCTTTGTTCTCACCAAGATCTATAGTCACTATATTCTTCTGTGTTTTTCCAGTTCACCACCTCTGCTTTGGCTTTTCCTTTTTTTCATTAGTAGTCTTGATGCTATAGTAACCAAATTCAGCTACACACTGTTCTATACACTCATTCCTTGGTCCTTTGTCCTTTTGCTGCTAATTCTTTGCCAAACTTCATTTCTGGGTTACTACTTCATCATTCAGTTTCTCTATTCCTACATGTATGCTGATGACTGCTGCTGGAAGAAGTCATGCAAGCATTCTAACTTTGTTCACTGAAAATTTATGTTATCTAAACTGTGCCTTCTGTGTTGCATGACAATTCTATTATTTTTCCCTGATTGGTTTCCTACATTACTACCCATGGTGGCTCTCATTTCTCCTTATTATTATCTAAGCTCCCTACACCGGAGCTGTCCAGAAGTTCAGTGCTGAGGTCTAGCGAAAGAAACCTAACTTAACTAACTTAAAGTAACCCAATGTACTATAGGCAAGCAAGTAGGAATTATTTACTTATTCATAGATGGATTGCAATCTTTGTTGGTGGAGGGGGTTCCCACACTGGGAAATTTTTGTCTTTTGAATTCATATGCCAATTTATTTACGTAGTCCATTATTTCCTGTAGTTTCCTCTAATAATGTATAAATATAACATGGTGGAAAGATCCCAGGACCTGGAGTCAGAAGACCTCAGTTTGTCCTCTTTCCCTTTGGCTATGTAGTTTTGGATAAGCCAATTAACATCTCTGAAACTTAGTTATACTTGTCTGTTAGGTGAGGATTATAATGAATAAATATTTGTCCTTGTGGGTTTGTTGCAAGAATTAATGAGAAAGGAAGGAAGGAAACACTCAATGGACATCCACTATGTGCCAGGCACTGTGCTGAGTGCTTTACAATTATTACTTTATTTGATCCTCACAAGAACTATGAAAGGTAGGTGTTTCATTATCCTCATTTTATAGTTTAGGAAAACAAGGCAGACAGAGGTTAAGTGACTTAGCTTAGGGTCACACAGGTGGCACATGTTTCAAACCAGGTTTGAATTCAAGTCTTTCTCCCTCCCAATCCAGTCCTCTATTTACTATGCCACTCAGCTATGTCTATTAAATGAAGGAATGTATGCATGAGTACTTTATAAATTACAAAATGTTAAACAAATAGAAGATATTATTATCTTTATTACTTGCAGCAGTTGAAGTAGGGTAAAAAGGAATGGAGATGGTCAGAATTTGACTGCCTATTTCCTTCCCTTTTTTCTTTTAATTTTTTTCACCAGACTTAAAATTTCTTTGTATATCCCTCCTGCTCCCAGAAAGCTACCCTTTATAAAAAAAGAGGAAGAAAGTTCAAGAAATCTAACTAAACCATTTGAGAAGTCTGACATTACAGGTGGTGGCATACACACACAGTCCCCAGCCTCTGTAAGGAAGGACCTTTAAAAATCACCCTGACAAAATACATATATTATTTCTCTTGGCATTAACTCTGATCAACACCATTATCATCCTATTCTGGAAAGGAGGACTAGAGAAAAGACATGGAGAGATAAAAGCAATCCTCTTTTTTGATACATTTGAAGTAGTAAAAAAGTTTTGAGATGGATTTAAGGCTTTCCTGCCTACCACCCTCCCGCAAGGGGTGAGCTGATATTCTTTATACCAGCTTATATTTGATCATAAGTGAGATGTAATGTGGTTGCTGATTATGGCATAGCAAAGTGAGAATTTGTAGCGTCAAATAGAGAAGAGTATTTTGGCTCAACCTTGTAACTGATGTTCTGCAAATATGCTGAAAAATGGCATGTTGGGGGTGGGTGTGTGTTGAGCCTGTGTGAACCACTTAAAAACTTGGAAAGTCTTCTACTCAGTGTTTGGATGATTAATTCTTTTACCCTCTGTCAGATTTTAAACTGAATGAGAATTAGATCAGGGCATGTTCTCCTTTTCTTCTTCCCTGGATCAAGCACAGGATTGGTGGAGGGTGGTGGAGCACATTGAGAAGGAGGGCAAGGATGATATTTTCATCCTTGACTAGTCTGGACCAAGGAGAGATTGTGACATCTCTTCTATCTGATTGAAGTAGAATTATCTAGTTCTACCTTCCCCTCATTGAGAAGACAGAATTGTAGAAGAAAGTGGGGAAAAAGGAAATGTGGGGGCCTGGTGACTTGTGGGGAAGAGTAGCTAGGGTGAAAGTACACCATGGAAGAATCAGTGAAGCCATAAGCATTTATTAAGCCTTGACTATATGCCAGGTGTTGTGCTAAATGCTGGGGATACAACATGAGCCCAAGGAGCTTACATTCTATTGGGAAAGGGCATGGAGGCAGGAGTAGGAGGGTCCCAATGTGCCCAAATTGAGAGACTGTAGTTGGCCAAATTCCCAATGGATCTATGATGACATGGACTCTTGTGCATGCCTGCTGAAATGAATAACATATTTTTGTAATTGTTTGCAGAAAGATTACCACTTTGAATATACGGAATGTGATAGCAGTGGCTCCAGGTGGAGAGTTGCCGTTCCCAATTCCGCAGTGGACTGTTCTGGACTGCCTGACCCTGTGAAAGGGAAAGAATGCAGTATGTTTGGACCTTTTTCCACCTTCTGTTTTCTGATTAAAACATAAATGCTTCACATTAGCTCAAATAGTAAACTATAATAAACAGAGACCTTTTCAAAAGGAAACCCTCTGCATTTATACTTGGAAAGACAAATAGAGCCAGGTGACTCTGTGCCTGAGGCCAGCAGTGATTTAAACCCAATGGGAAATAATGTTATTTTTCATTTGATTAACTCTCATTGTTGCAAACTGGAGGGTGGAGTAGTTTTTTTTATTTTATTGAATTTTTTTAAGCTGCTGAAAGCTTTGGGAGTATACTGTATTTCACCTCAGCATTTATACTACTGAGGTTTTTTGGAAGCTGCTTAATATCCCGTTATTAATCTGGTTACTTGGCACATTTTAAACACCTTGTCTTATGGCAATAAATGAATTGGTTTGAAAGCAGAGGCATCTCTAATTAAAATGGAAATGAACCATTTACATATTTTTCTTTTGTAAACTACCTTTTTGTGAATAATTTGAGCTCCTGCTCAAGATGAATTTTTTTTCTCATTTAAATCTCTGTTGCTGAATCCTGTTTTCCCTTCCACTGTAGAACAGACTTTATTAACCTACAAGCATTGGTTAGGTGCCCATTCTGCCCCAGGTTCTGTACTAGATGCCATGTGTACAAAGACAAAAGTGAAACTGTTCTTGCTTTCAAGGGGTTTATGTTCTATTGGTAGGAAATAATGTGGACACATATAAATAAATACAAGATATATAAAGGCAATTTCCAGAGAAGAATTCAGGTCTAATATGCAGGACAGTTTGTTAATAATAGAATCAAAAGGGAGAGTGGGATTGGGGCACCAAAGGGATGGGGCTGACATAAATGAGCAGAAGGGGCAGAGAGCAGGAGTCAGGGAGGGAACCTCTTGCCAAGCAACATGTGACAGAATCCTATGGATTCTGAGTGATGCCTTCCTTCTCAGTAACAAAAAAGGTGGATTTGATTATTAATCTCTGAGAAAGAGGTAGGATAGTGTGTGCGTGCATGCGTGCATATGTGTGTGTGTGTATGTATGTGTACATAGGACTCATAGTAGCAAGGCAGATGTCTAACCACTCACTGTTCCTGCCTGAAGATCAAGGCAGGAGTCTGAGGAATCCTGGGCTCAGGTTGGTCATAGAGATAAGGCTTATTTGAGGTATTCACCCTCAGGTATGTCAGAGCTCCCTTGTTTTACTTGATTTGGGGTGGTGGTGTTCAGAAGTCATTGGCTTAGGCATTCTAGAAAAAAAATGTGTTGTCATTTTTAGTCATTTGTCATTTACTTTGATTCAACTTAAATCATCTTCTAAAATTTTCAACCCTGTAATAATTCCATGTTTTTAGATTAGAATCACAAGACTTAGAGCTAGTCAGTACATAATGTGATTTATTATTATTATTTCCACTCAATTTGATTATTTGAATAACTTCTGCTTTGATAGTTTATCTGAAAACTAAAATGACATATATTGCTGTAGGCTGTTTGGATTAAAAATGTTGATATTTCTTTAAAATATGAAATTGCATATTGCTATTACTTGTAAATTTTATTGATGACTTTTGTCTTTTTCACTATAATTCCTTAATACCACCCTTCAAGTTTCTTTTGCTACTTTCTTTGAACTCTAGATATACAGAATTTAGCCTGTATACATTCCCTTCCACATATTCTCATTAAAGAGGAATGACTGTAATTCTACACTATACTTTAGTATCCAATGAATAAAAATGTCCTAGATCCAAATTCCAACTCCATTTTGGCTCATCTCATTTTAAAATATGTAGTCCTGTAAAATTGTGAGGTTTGTTCAGATTTTGGTTTATGTCATTTTGATTTATAATATTGTTACTACTTGTATTTGAATTCCTTATTCAGCAACCCATGCATCTGGAAGGTAATTTCATATGTAATATGTAGGTAGGGGAACTGTAAGTATTGCTTTCCCAGTCTTTATTAGGATTACATGTTGTGAATATGCATTCATTTATTTTCTAGATAGAAAATCAAGGCCACTTTCATAACTTTTGAGCTAGCCAATAGACATAGAGTTTTTACTTTTATTTCTCTCTTTGTATTTCTGTTAACCTGTTAATCTGGCATGGAATCTCTTAGAGATACTGAACTATATTAAGTCCATTTGTAGTTATATATGTATATATAAATATATATTTATATAAATAAATGTATATAGATATATATTTATATCTATCTATCTATCTAAACATTACATTTATTTATAGAGCTAGGGAATAGAGATTGGGCCTGTGATTTCATTTGTATAGATAATTCCTGATGAGGAAGTTCCTTTAACAATCCAACTTGGGATCTTTTCTGAGACTTAAAGTTTTAGACAGTTTTCTACGGCACTGAGTGGTTATATGACTTGCCCAGGTTCCTGTAGCCAGTGTGTATCATAGCATTTGAACTGAGATTTTCCTGACTCCACAATCAACTCTCAATCCATGATGTCATGCTTGCCTCTCCCTCCCTTTCTCCTCTACCCCTTTTCCCTTCTCCCTATATGTAAAGCAGCATGGCACAGATGGAGAGTTGGTCTTGGAGCCAGAAAGACCTGGATTTGAGGACCACTTATGATTTATATTGACTGTGACCTTGGCTGAGTCACATAACCACTCATTGCTCTAGGAATTTTTCTAAGACTATACATTATGTTTATAGCAAATGTAGCTATATGGTCATATATATATCTATATGACTACTTACAAATATGTATATAATTATATACATACATATATGTACATATGGAAGAATAAAAAGATACAGAAATAGCTAGCTAGCTAGACAGAGCATCTACTAAGTGCTCACTATGTGTCAGGTACTTTGCTATGTGCTGGAAATACAAATGTTGTTGTCCTTCATTCTCAAGAGGACCAAAATGACATCACTATGTTGGGATCAAATTACAGCGTGTTTGTTTTTGTTGATCAGACCCATACAAACTCACAAGGCTTTACCACAGGTCAGGCATAAATAGTTCATGTGAACATATGGAGTGGATTTGTCTCTAGATTTGTTCATCTTACATTTCCTTTGAGCTACTGAAGTTCTGCTTTGCTCATAGAGCATGGCTCCTTCTTTGATATGGGCATGCCATGCTGGCCAGTACTGTGCCAGCGTCTCCCATGTCTCACAATCAGTTCCAAATAGAAATCACAGAATGACAATACTTCTTCTCAAAGAGCTTATGTTCTTGTGGTGGAAAACAGTGCATGAAAGGGAGTTGAAAGTAGGGGTGGAGAAAAGGTGGGAAGTCATGTGCTATGGCAGTAATGTACTAATCACGTTACAGAAATTGTCTCATTTGAGCTTCACAACAACTTTGGGAAGTAGGTTCTATTATTACTCTTATTTTACATGTGAGAAACCGAAGGCAGGAAAGGTCAAGTGACTTGCCCAGGGTCATACAGCTAGTAAGTATCTGAGACCATGTTTGAATTTCCCTCTTACTGAGCCCAAGACTCCCTGCTCTACCTCCCCGAGATTCCATTCTGATTTGTGCAAATGCTTCTGCAAGAGCAGAAGAGGAAATCCAGAAACTAGTCACCCCTTTGTATTATATGCTGCAAACCAATGGAATGTATTTAGAAAACTTTGTTTTTATGAACAAATGTTGTTGGTCTCCCAATAAGGTGTGTCTGAGGTAACCCTGGGTTCTCACAAGCTGTACCACTGGGATATAAGCTCTGGCAAGTCTTACCAAGTTAGAAAGGTTTGGATTCCAGGATCAGAGGTAGATTGTCTGGGCACCTTCCAAGGATCCAGCTGAGTTTGAAGAGGCTCATTCCTAGAAAACTGGCCACAAGGTGAAAAATTTTCTTTAGTCACAACAACTTCCAAGGACCATCTAATAAGCTGTGGGGGAGTTTACTATCTGAACTAAGGATTACTCCAACTGATGAAATCACAGATCCTTAAGTATATTATTGGGGCTTACTCAAGAATCTGTGGTTTCACTAGTATGGGGAACATTCCAGTACAGATTGCAGATAATAGTCTGTCTATTAGGAATTATTAGTTATGTCTTAGATTCTGGAGGCCTTGAGAGGTTAAATGATTTGTCTGGGGTTCACACAGCTAGTAAGCAGCAGAGGGGAGATTTGAACTGGTTTTCTAATTTGAAGACCTGCCTGTCTCCAAATCTAACACATCATACTATGCTGCCTCTTGTTCAGTTGTTACTTGTTGGTACTTGGTGAGAAAGGAAGAAAGAAAGATGAAAGAAAGGAAAGAAGGGAGAGAGTATCTATTAAGTGCTTGCTATGTGCCTAGAGCTGTGCTAAGCACAGGGGATTCAAAAAGGAAGTCAAGGTATACATTGACTTTTTTTTTAAAGTAAAAAAAAAAGATTTGATTTGAGTTTTTTTTATTTGTAGAAATTTTTTTCTTTTTTTTGGTAGACCTATTATCTCACCAGTATAGTTAGCTCCCAGTACCTCATCACCTCCCCCTTCATCCCCAGCATCTCTTCTGCAACTTATAGTATTAATATATTTTTCTAAGACTGTGGGAGGTTTAAGAGACCTGTCCAGGAGAATGTGTTAGAAGTTGAAATTTTATCTGTCTTCTTTATTTGAAGGCTAAATCTTTATCTACTACACCAAGTTGTCTCTACATTTAGAATAAAACGAAAGCTCATTTTTTCTTTTCTTTTCTTTTTTGAAGGCAGATATCATGTGTTATGCTCCTTTATATCTCTCACAGCTGACACTATGCTCTGCTGAGAACAAATCCTTCATTTTATTGCTCTCTCATTGAAAACTTTGATGCCTTATTCCTTTGAGCAGAAAGGAGAAACAGTCAGATTTCTTGCTGTGTTTCAATCCTATATGTAAAGGGAATTGTAGATGAGAAAAAACAAATTACTTTGGGGGGGTAATCTTTTTTGGTGACAGGCTCCCTTATGACCCTTTTTCCTGCCTGGAGCCCCTCACCTTTTCTGAATCCTGTAGGGCTAGAAACTTCTACCTCCCACTCAGTCTTGCTAAATGGTAACTCCTGGCCTGTGATAGCAGAAGTAGGAAATCAATTAAATTCACCTGAGCTAGACCTCCCTCTCCTCTCCACCCTGCCATTAAAAAAAAAACAACCTTGGTCTTGTTCATATTTGGGTTGACTTGAATTGCTTGCATGTATGGAGTTCTGACTTCCACCCATAGAACTGGTAAGAGCTGGGTAAAGTGGAATAATGTACCAAATTTGGGGAGCAACCTCTCACAGACCTCTGTGGACTCTTGTCTTCTCTGAAGGCCACCATGGCTGAGATTCTCTGGCAAAAGCCCTTGGCTCTGGCCCTTTACTGCCCTTTGGTTCTATTTTGGAGGTATCAAGTACTGGCCTGGCTTGGTGGTGGGTGCTTTGCTTTAGTTTTACAGGAGTCGGTTGATGCCCTGTGTGAGGCAACGAATGCTGCCCTGATTGCCCCTGCTTGTTGTCCTCTTTGTCCTTACATGCTTTCTTCCAGAATGACTCTGGTTAAGCTATTTGGACTTACCATAAACACATCAAATAAAAAAAACTGACTACTTTCAGTATTGTTTGGCTTTTAAAATTCTTCTGGAAAGCTCCATTTAATTCTCAGTGACAGAATCCAATAAAAGGACAAAGGAAATTAATTTTTGCCCAGTTCATCTTGAGAGGTTGTTGTCTTTTTCTTTAGAAGTATGCCAACTAAGACAAAGAGAAGTGTGGAACTCCATTGATGGGCATATATTATTTGTTGAAGGGTAGAGGAGTGCTAGAACCATAGGAATGTAAGTTAAAAATGAGGAAAGAATGGGTCAGAAGGAGAGGAATAGGGCACTCTAAGCCAGATTTTGAGGTAATAATAACAGGTAACAGGAGAGCTGGTGAAGAGGTACCTTTGAAAGATGGAGGTAGAGAATTGTGAGAAAATAATGGTACGTAATTCAAGGACAGAGAGGGTGCTAAGGAATGGAGATTGACTGACATTTTCCAAGGCAGAGGAGAAGTGAAGGATGATAAGAACTGAGGAGTCAGGATGTAATTGCTACTCAGGGAAAATTGATTTCCTAGACCCATTCTTCTCTGTTATTTGGTGATCTCATCAGCTACTTTGTGCATTTCCTCTCCATTGACCTTCCTTGCAGCTTTGCCTATACCCACCATGTGTTAATCTATGCCAAACACCCAGGGGATAACATATATATTATCCCCTATGTGTGTGCTTGTATATTTCCATTTATTCAAGTTAGCAAATTTATTATCCCAGACTAAATCTGAATTATTTGTTTTTTTTTTTTATCAGTGAGAAAGCTCTCGTTTTTCTCAGGCAATTTTGCTTTAAAAAAAAGCACTCTATCAACCTCTTTTCTATTTGCATTATGATCACCTGGAGCATATAGTATGGATCAGTTTTTGTTCCTTTCCCCCCTCCAAAGTGTGGGGTAGATAAAGTCTATCAACCTGGTATATGAGAAGCTTATTCGAGGAGTAGATGAGTGGCTTTTAAAAAAACTTGTCAAAGTTACTTTTATCTAAAATATAAATAATAATTCAATGAACATTCATCTATTCAACAAACATTAAATATGTGCAGAATATTTAGACCAGGTGTGAGGTAAGAAGCAAAGTTTCAACAGAACACAGAACAGTCCTTGCCCCCCTAGGGCTTACAACCTAGTAAGGGATCAGGCAGAAGCACAGATAATCATATTATAGCATGCCAGACTTGGTGTCGGCAACACTGAAGCCTGTCTCTGATATTTACTAGCTGTGTCCTGGACAAGCCATTTGATTCAAGCCTCAGTTTTCTCATCTGTAAAATGGGGATGATGATGATGATGGTGGTGGTGGCAGCAGCACTTCACAGGGTTATTGTGAGGATCCAATGAATTAATAAATGTAAAACACTTTGCAAACCTTAAAGAGCTGTTCTGTAATTGTTAGCAATTAGTGTTATTGTTATAAACATTATATTATAATTGCAGTGAAGAAGCAAAGACTCAACTACTATGTGAAGTCCAGGAGAGAAAGTAGTTGCTTGTAGGTGGAGGGAAGGTGATCAGGGAAGGCTTAACGAGGTGTGGCACATGCAATGATTATATGGCTCTCTCTGATAGGGTTTTTGTGAAGACTTGGGAAAGTAGTTTTTCAATGATATTATTATGGAGAATGGAGTTGGAGTCTAAATTTTCAGAGGTGCAGAGACACTTTAAATTTAGTAAGTTCTTTTTCTCTAACTTTTCTTAACTTTTATCTTTCCCCTAAGCAAAGAGCTGTTCTTGATAGGACCAAACTTGTAGAATTCTAATTTACAGTGAATAGTGCACTGGAAATAACTATTCATTCCAAGTAATGTCGCTGGATTTTCCATAATTGTCGACATAACTGTAGTAAAACCTTGTTATAAACTATATCACCATATGGAGTGACAATACAGTATAATAGGGAAAAATGCTTTGGAATTAGAAGACCTGTAAGATAGTCTTGGCTCTGCCAGGAATAAATCATGTAATTCCCTTGGGCCTCAGTTTTCCTACCTATAAAAATGAGATGGTTTGACAGGCTGATTTCTAAGATTCCTTCTGGCTGAAAAAATTCTGTAACTGGCCTTTAAAAGGAGAGGAGACAGAAGCATTAGGCAAAATAGATCATCACTGAGAGAAACCTTTTCTCAAGGAAAGGCTATCAGAAGCTCCAGTAAAAGCCTTCCAAATAAGATGAGAGGTTAGGGTACATACCCAAGATATTTGTTATAGCTCAAATTCTGTCCCTTTCTGTATATGACAAGAGTCTTGGGTATCAGAAGGAGAAGAGACTTTACAGATAACACAGGCCAAGAATTCTTAATCTTTATTGTCTCATGGATCCCTCTTATAGTTTAGTGAAGCCTGTGAACACTAGTTGAGGCAGGTTCAAGGTGCAATGGATAGAGAACTTGACTTTGATTTGGGAAGACTTGAATTCAAATTTGGTCTCAGATAGTCACTAGCTGTGTGATTCTAGGCAAGTCACTCTAACTTCTCTGTTCCTATCTGTAAAATGGGGATAATATTAGCATCTGCCTCCAAGGGTTCTTGTTATAATCAAATGAGCTAATATTTATTCAGGTTCCTAGCAAGTGTCTGACACATAGCAGGCACTATGTAAATATTTAATAGTTTCCCCTGCCCTTTCTTTACCTCCCTACCTTTTCAGAAGTGTTTTTAAATGTGTAAAATTAAACACACAGGGTTACAAAGGAAAGCAATTATATTTTAATACAGTTCTCAGCATATTTTTAAAAGTTATGATTATGTTCCTAGGTTAGGAAGCCCTGTTGTAGACTAATTTATTCATTTTATAAATGAGTTGATTGAGACCCAGCACAGTACAGTCATATGTCCAAGGTCATATAGCTGGCGGGACTTAAACCTGTCTCTTGACTCCAACTGCAACATTCTTTGTTCTATTTTTCGCTAAAATGTAGATACTATATTTCTTCTCAGTGTTTCTCTCATCTCCTGGTACTCCCATTAGAAGAAAGCCCCTATTATCTCTGTTACCTGCCAGGGCTGCATCAGGTTTTTTACTGACGGTGATAAGACAACGTCTATAGCGTTTAGTGTGTTGAAAGGTGTTCCCTCTGCAATTAGCCGCTTTCTTCCTTAGATTGAACGTGGCAAGCAGCTGGTAGTAGACTTAGCCTCAGTTGTTGCTGTACAGGTTCTTACAAATTCCCAAAACAGCAGGTGGTATGATCTGTCCAATAAGAGAAAAAAAAAAAAGAATCCTCATTAACCAGAGAAGAATAAGTTTGATGGCTTGCATATAATGTCAGCAAGGAAGCTGAGTTATTTGAATGGAGTATTGTGTGATCCTTCTGTCTAGAATGGATGTTGCTTTCCCTTTTGTTAAATAAGAGATGAATTTCCCCTCCCTCCCTCTGTCAAAGCATGTCACACCATAAGGGACTGAACAGATACTATCCCAATTAAAAGTAGTATTCCGTGGTCACCAGCACCAGCAGTCGAACATGAAGATCTGAAGCCTGCTGTGTCTTCAAGATGGTGCTGAATTCCCTTTGGAAACCATTTCCCTCTTTTTCTTCATTAATTTGGAACCTATACTTTGACAATAATCTGACAGTTTTTCAACTAGTTATGTTTTTAATTAGCACAGGACGAATCTTTATTTGAATAAAATAAGGTAAAGCAGTGCTTGCATTCTTATTTTTTTTCAGGAATGCTAGCCACATCTGTGCTTGGCATTGATGCTGGGATGTTTTTAGTGATTAATAGTCTAAACAATTGCAGATGTGTCCTATCTTGCTTGTACACTGAATAATTCCAGGCAATTATAGATGTTTTTCAAAAGATAGTAAAACTCTACCAGTCATGCTTATGTTATCTTTAAGGATAACTATAAGTCTGTCCCTAGTGGTGAGGCAGCTAATGGCCTCTGGCCTATATATCCCAGGCATCAAACATTATACAGTTACTGAAAAGGGAAGGCATAAAATAATGGTAGGATTTTCATGTTGTAATAAAAAACAATAAAAGTACCATTTGGGACTTTTAGAAATGACCAGGTACTCATTTCTTAGGGTCTGTCTAGTATCATTTTCCTCATCACCAAATAACTTCACGTATCTTGTGATTGTAACCTATTAAATATTTGCTTAAATGCATGTTCCTCAACTACTTTTTTTTTGGTTCTGTACCTGTGATGTTGGTATAGAGATTTCTTGGGGGAGGAAACTCCTACCAACAGAAATTAGCAACTATTTTGCTAAATAGAATTGTAAAGCATTGTCTATGTCTCTGTGAGTTTAAGTGACTTATCCAGTTGTCCTGGCTTGATCAGAGGTAGCACCTGAATCCAGATCTTTCTGACTTTTTATCTACTACCCCATATTGTCACTACAAGGATATTTGCAACACTAAAAGTCAGTGACCATTACACATCTTAGGATTATCTTTCTCAGAATTTCAGGAGGTCTTGGAGGACATCTACACCTGAACAGGAATCTCTTCTACAACTTAGCAAAAAATTTGTCATTCATCATAGTAGGTCTTCAAGTAGACATTACATTTGGATCAGTCAAGAGTCATTGTCTGAGAACTTTATTCTGAGCTATAGTTACAAGGAGGTCATTATCATGTCATTGTAATGTTAAAGGAATTTGAAGACCTTCCTTGCCCATTAATAGGCAAATAGAGCCCTGGTCTAGAGCTAATCAGCCTCTGGACTATGGGGAGTTCCCAATTAAGTGCTGAGGCATGAAGATTCTCGAGCTTCCTGGCACTAAGTCAATCAGATGCCAAGTCTTGGTTATATATTCTGGGAGGTTGTGTTTTGCTTTGTGGGTTTGTTCATGAGAAGGATCTTTTGATTTCCTGATTGGGACTCTGAGTAGCTAGTTTTTCAGAGTCCTCCAGCTGCTCAGATGTCTGTGCTCCCTTGATCCAGTGATGTATGTAAAGTGTATAGCAATATTGTTCCTACAGCTGGAGCCCTGTCTATTGATCTTTGGGCTAATTTCTCCTTGTATTTTCTCCATGTTCAGGGTACTGATCTTTCCCCTGAACTAGTGAATGTAATTAAAAGAAGATTATTGACCCCTTAAAAGTTGCTTTCCTTTAAGAAAAGCAGATCAAAGAACCTGTGCTAGCAGGCCATTCTGGGTGTGCTAGGGTGCTTACTATTACAGTCATCTAAGCAATTTTAGAGTTAAGATAGATGGTATTGTAATATAAACAGCAAACTCCCCACCAAACTGTTGATTCTGCTAGTGAAATTAAAATTTCCAGAGAGTGATGGTATTGGTGAGAAGTGTACATTCAACAGTCACATATTTCTATCAGATGTCTTAGTGTTGAGAACAGCAGCCCTGGGGTTGTATCTTTTTGTGACATATTCTTAGGCCCCATACGTCATAAAGGACACCACATGCTTCTGTTCATGGATAGTCTATTTTGTGTTTTTCAAAATAGGACATTCACTGCATAATAACCCCTAGGATATTCATACATAATAACCCCTGGATTCTAGTTTAGTCACACCAAGCTCTTGAATATACTCCTAAGGGACTCTGTTAAGTACAGATCTGCTCAGGTTATGGAGTGGATGCCATACTCAATTTCTTACCAGTAATACATGGGAATGGAACCTACTTTTTTTTAGTTGTCAGTTTTTCACATGATCATATCCTTGTCAACAAAGTAGACAAAGCACAGTTACCGGCAAACAGGTGTGGAACCAAAAAACCTTCCATAAAGTTGAAATTTATTGTCAAAAAGCTATTCTGAAAATCTTTGTAGTTGTTACACAACTATAGGAACTGAAAATGTAAGCACTACCACCACCACCAAAACCACTAAGGAATTCAAAGAAAGTAAAATCATGGCATTGTATCATATTGTAACACATAATGAAATATCAGAATTTCGCTTAGCTTCTCTGCAAGAGTTCAAGGTAACAGATTATTAGATATAGAACTGGTTAAAAGAAGGGAGAGAGTCTCTTCTTTCCAGAAGGCAGCAAACAATCCTCCCTTCCCTCTGAAGCTATACAGACACATGACTTGTGACGCTAGCAAAGGGGCATTTTGGGATTGCTCCTCCAGGCACATGGTTCCCTGCTGTGTCTATTTTCTCTCACTCGGGGGTCATGTGAATGGTATGGTTTGTGGAGCTTTTCCCAAGTCTTTGTACCCACTTTATTTCTTCTGTGTTTGTATGTGTCTGTTACTTGACCTTTGTCCTTTTCCTCCAAAAGACCTTTGTGGAGCTTTTGATGCACTCTCCCTTAGAAGAACCTCTCCTCTTTGATAGAATGATTTGTGCCTTCTGTGGTTTTTTTCCTGTGCCTATTTTTGGGTAAGTTTGTGTCTCCTTTTTAAAAAGGCTAATCCAGAGGACCAGCTTATGTGTATGACCTCTTACCAATTTTTTGACCCTCCTTTACTGCTGCTCAAACAAAATCATTGTACTTCCTACTTGAAGAGGACCAAAATGACATCACGCTTGTTGGGGTCAAAGTACAGTGTGTCCAGCTGTGACTGACCAGACTATGAAGAGCTCAGAAGGCTATACCAAAGGTTGGGCACAAATAGTTTGAACATTTGGAATGGAGAGATCTCCAAATTTTCCCATCTCACACGACAAAATCAGTCAGGCAAAGAAGACCCAGGATGAAGGACGAACACTTTGCCGGTAGAATTCACATTCAGGAAATAGTCTGACTACTTGAGACAAGCTGAAAATATGCAGAAAAAGTGTGTTTTCCATGAAGCACATTTCTCTCTGAGCGTCTGGTTTTGCTTTCTCTAAGTATTTGCCGGCTACCATCACAATGAAAACATTTGGTTGCTATTTATTGATGCATTTTAACACTGCTCAATAGTTCAGGAAGGGAATAAAGAATAATATGAATTACACAGTGATGAATTCATCTGAAGTTACTTGCCTTTTTTTTTTAAGGGTCAAGGTGCAAATTAGAATTACCTGAGTTGAAATTTGTTTAAAGAACTAGGAAAAATGCTTAATATTTGTAAAGTGTTTAGCACAGTGTTTGGCACATAGTAGGCACTTAATTCTTGTTCCTGTCTCCTTATCCTCCAAAACACACACACACACACACACACACACAGATATGCTATGGAATCTTTATTGAGCTTTAGCAGCCAAAATTTTGTATTTTTAACTCCTTAAAAAGGTTGTATCCTTTGCAAAAAGTATCCTTTTACTTTTGAGGGCATTTGTTAATACTAGAATGACTGACCTAGACTAGACTTTTAGTTAGTGCATGGAGTGACATGGTTAAAATCCAACAATTATACCGGCATTCCATCCAGCTTTCCACTTAGGGCATCTTTCCATATTCTTGCCATCCACTTTGCAAGATATCCTGATTGGTGACTGAGTGAGCATAAACTCCCTGGAACTGGTCATAGACCATGCTTTATGTTCCAGTTATCTATCCACCCTGACCATCTTCTTTCCACCTGTGTGATTGTGCTATATGTACTTCCTCCCAAATTTTTTTTCAACCTCTTGCTTCCAAAACTATAAGCAAACAGATATTGCCATTTCTTCTGGAAGGGGTGTGTCCATCAGCTTCCTCTTTGACTCCTCTCCATGTTCCTATGACTTGCTAGATGAAGACATCTTTACTTGGCCACTATCACCATATATGTGCTGGAGTAGTGGCTGATTTTTACCTTTACTACTGCTTCCACATTGGGAATCAGGAGGGGAGGGAAGGTGTGCCTCATAAGAAAGGAGCCATGGTGATGAAAGATTGGGTGGGAGTGGGGTACCCCAAGGATTGGCTATAATGCATTATAGTAGAGGCCACTAGAGGATGAGAGATGCAGTAATGTCCCTTCTCTATGACATGTTGGCACCCTGGGGGAAAGACATTTGCTTTGTCTGTTTATTTACCTAGGTCTCAGCTTTTTCCATCTGTGGTTTGGGGATAGAATAATACTTTCTAATTGCCAAACTCTACAGTCACAAGTGAGTAGAATAGTAGCATGTATAAAACTTTGGAGTCAGGAAGACTTCTGTTCAAATACTGCTGCTTATACTCATTTTAAAAAATGTTTTAATTAGACTTTTTTGAGATCTAAGGATGAATAATATGATAACCTAACAGTTATTTCCACACAAACATCTCAATAAATATTTGTTGAATAAATGAATAATAATGCTGTACCAAAGCTAAATATTTTGCTATAAAAAGGCTGTTTTTCACAGTGCCTATGCTGATTTCATTTGGATACAAATCAGAACAATTGGAGGACTTGGTCTTAGTGCTAGTATGTAGGTGGGGAAAATAGGCAGGTTGGATTATCTCAGTTATATAGCAGAGCATGAATAATTGAATAATTATGCTCATGGTTTTCCCAGTGGAGCTCTTGGTTAACAATACTGTGTTTTAAATGGCAGCCTACTGTTACTGTCTTTGTGCCTGATTACACTCATAACTAATTGATTGTAAATGGTTTGTTTCAGCTTTTTCCTGCGCTTCTGGTGAATACCTAGAAATGAAGAACCAGGTTTGCAGTAAGTGTGAGGAAGGCACCTACTCCTTGGGCAGTGGCATCAAGTTTGATGAATGGGATGAGTTACCTGCAGGATTTTCCAATGTTGCAACGTTCATGGACACAGCAGTGGGTCCAGCTGAGAACAAACCAGATAGCTGTGACAAGTAAGAATCTAAAAGGGGCTGGTTAATATTGACCCAGTAGTCGAGGAGAGGATGCTTGATAATCTTTGGAAAATGATAGATTTTCATGGTGTTAATGGGTGGTGGGTGTTTTGATCTACAGAGGAATTTTGCTGTATGGGGCTTGAGAAGTTCGTACAGCACATGTAGAAGAGTTACAGGAATCGGACAGGATTGATGGACTGGGGAGCTTCAAATGGGGCAGTTCTTCTCCGATGCTCCAGGGTGGGCACCGACCCTTTGGCACCCTAAGTATTCATAGAATCGTGGGTGGAGAGCTGGCAAGGATTGTAGAGATGATCTAGTTCAATAATCTCATCTACAGATGAAAGAACTGAAACCCAGGCAGTTTCATAGGTTCACAGATGTAGAGTTAGAAGGGACCTTTCAAGAAGCCATTTAGTCCAGCTGCCTCATTTTTCGGCTGAGGGAAGAGAAGCCCAGGGACATGAAATGAAAGATGGAGCCAGGATTCAGAGTCAGAAATCATGATTCCTGATTTGGTACTAAAAATTCAATAATCTTCATAGGACCATGATGATAGCTCTTTTCATATTCAGAAAGTAAATTCGTGTGTATGTGTGTGTATGTATATGTATAAATGTGTGTGTATATAAAATTGCTAAACTGCCCCCCCCCCCCCCCCCCCCCCAACCCCACTTTTTCTATCTTTTTTTTTTTTTTTAATTTAAAGCAAAAATAAATAAAAAAAAAAAAAAAAAAAAACTAACTGAATCATAAACAACAATAAACAATAAAAAAACAATATT
>NW_027186523.1:18817376-18861654 GCF_028583685.1 Petaurus breviceps papuanus
ATTTTAGAGATTTATTTTCTTATCCTTCCATGAAAGGTAGAATAACTAAGTTTTAGGTATTTCCTTATTTCAGATGAGGAAGAGTAAGGTAAACACCTCATTGTTTGACTTTTTTCTCTCCTCCCCCCACCCCCGTCTCCCCTTTTCTCCCCCCTTCTTCCCCCCCTTTTACCCCCCCCGCTCCCCCTCCCCCTTCTCTCCCTCCCCCCCTTTCTCCCTTCCCCCTCCCTCTCTCTCCTTCCCTCTCTTTCCCCTCCCTCTCTCTCTCCCTCTCTAATATTTTAGGGGAAAACAAGAAAAATTTAAAAAAGAAAGGAAAAATTTGCTTTGGTTTGCTCTCTGAACCCATCAGTTTTCTGTTTGGAGTTGGGGGAGATCATTGTTTTGATCAGAGTTACTAAGTCTTTCACAGTTGATTAGCTTTTCGATATTGCTGTTTCTGTGTCGAGTGTTCTTCTGGATCTACTCACTTTGAGTTTGAACTCTTGTTGACTGTTAAAGGAGGACACAAGAGCTTCCAGGTCTGAGCGAGCCGGAGGGGTTTGCAGATCTGTCTCTGGAGGACTAGGTTAGCTAAATTCAGAAAATGGGAAGGAAACAGCCATTTATTAAGTGCCTAGTATGTATCAGCTCCTATTGTAGTACTTTACAAATATTATTTTACTTGATACTCATAATAATCCTTCAGTGTAAGTGCTATTATTATTCCCATTTTAGAGTTGAGGAAATTAAGGTAGACGTGGACAGAAGTTAAGTAACTTGTACAGGTTCTTGTAGCTAGTAAGTATTTGAAGTCCTAATTGAACTTGGGTCTCAAAGACCAGTTTTCTGTCCCCTGTTACACCTAGCTCCCTTGGTTGCCAAGTGATGGATTTTTTTTTTCAACTGTTATGATTCATAAAGACTATGTATTAAAGTGTGTTGAGGTTGCAATCTGTGTCTTTGGAGAGAACACATAAGTGAAATCATAGATCTCTGTAGTAGTAATAGAAAATTACAAATAAAGAAGAAAAGCAACATTGACCATTAAAAATGAAGCATATTGAAAATGGATTGCTTATGAAGGAGGACTGTATTATTATATATTATGTATAATTATATATTAATATATTATATAAAGATATAGTAGAAAAAAATTTCAGGATAGTTTGATCAGAGAATTAATGGGATGGGGAACAGGGATAGATTCATTAAATGTATTTATTTTTCTGGGTGGTACTCATTAAAATAATATATCCTATATCCTGCTTGTAGAAGTAGTATAACAAGTTACAGTTTTGGTGTCTAACACATCTCAGCTAATTTTGTGTGTTTGAATATTTGCAAAAACATTAATGTAAAAGATAGAAGGATCAAAATGAAGTTGAATGTTGTTTTCTAGATTTTGTTAAAATTATTTCCTCCTATGAACTTATACATATTAATTCACCTTTTTGGGTTTCTTTTGAAAATGCTCAAAACTAGCCGTGTGACCTTGGGCAAGTCACTTAACCCCCAATTGCCCTGCCTTCCTCCCTCCAAAAAGAAAAACAAAACAAAACAAAAAACCCCAAAATGCATCCTATAGATTTAAAATATGATGTAGGGGAAAGAAAGGTATTCTTGGAGTCAGGATATCTGGGAGGAAAAGCAAACTCTGACATGTACTACCTGTGTGACGGGGGGAAATTGCTCAATCTCTTTAGCATTATTAATTATCCTGTAGGTCAATCTGCATTGGTAGAAAGAATGTCCTTGTTTCTCTATACCAATGAAATCACAATTTGGTTTAAAAAGTAAAAAATTAAAGGGTGAGGTATAGGGAAAATTCTGTAATGATAAATCCCAAACCCTTCTCCTGTAGTTGAGATTGTATTATTGAAAGTATATTGCTAGGGTGGCCAGGTGGCTCAGCGAGTAAGAGCACCGGCTCCAGTGTCGGGATGACCTGGGGATCAAATCTGGGCTCAGATACTGAGCACCACACCCAGAAATAACTGGCCGTGTAACCTTGAGCAAGTTACTTAACCCCAATTGTTTAAAAAAAAAAAGAAAAAGAAAAGATGACACCTGAGGAAAGAATAGAATGCCAAATCTAAAAAAAAAAAAAAGGAAAGCATATTGCTAAACAAACTCTCCAGTCTGCAGGAATTAGAGTAATGCATCTTTTCACCTGCTATTTGACTTTTGCATGGTATTCATGTTTGAAAATTCAACATTAGGAAGGACTTAGCTTATAATTCTGTGACATTAAGATGACTCAACCAGAGAAGCCCACAGAATGTTCTCATCTTGAATATTATTAAAAATATGGTGCTAGACAACCAGCTGGAGGGCTCTGGACTAGAACAAATAACATTTAAGATGCCTTTTGGCCTTACATTTCCAACTCTTTTTTAAGAAAAGTAACCCAGGAACAAATGATAAGCTATAGCCAGAGGTATGCTAGAGAGCACTCTTATTGGTTCAGGTGAGCTAATTGTTAAATTTTCAATGGGAGTATTTACATTTTTGAAATTGGCAAATGCTACTACTTTGGATTTGATTTATTGGTTTGTTGTCTAGACTTAAAGAGATGGAAAATGTTGATGTAAATTAAACTTAAAAGTGGTGTGTGTGTGTGTGTTTGTTTGGAAAGCCTGTTGTTAAACATATCAGCATACAACTGGCTACAGCCTTTCCAGTCTAATGACCTTGAAGTTACATACATCATTAAAGATGATGGGACTTTGTGTGGCAGGCTATGACTAATTGTTAATGAGAAGTTAAAAAGAATGCTTCTGTTTTATCTTCCATTCTACCTAAAAAGAACAAACAGTTAAGTATTTTTAGTGATCACACTTGAGGTGATAAATTGCTATCTCAAAGCTATCAATCCTAGAGCTTCTCCCCAGGATACAAGAAGTTAGGTGGCAGAGGGAATGTACATTTTCCTGTAAGATTTATGGGCTTTGAAGGCTGCTGGTGAAACGGTGGCTTCTCTCTGCATTGCCCAGTACTTTGGCTTATGCGGCAATGTCTTTCTTACCCTAGTCACATATTTGAATGGAGAGAAGGTAGTCCTGTGCACTAATGTGATGTTTTTTTTTGGCTTTGATTCCACAGTTCTTCCTGGATCCCTCGTGGAAATTACATTGAGTCCAATCGAGATGACTGCACAGTTTCTTTGATCTACGCAGTACACCTAAAGAAGTCTGGTTATGTCTTCTTTGAATACCAATATATTGACAACAACATCTTCTTTGAATTCTTTGTAAGGGGTTTAAAACTGAAATTTCTTCTGTTCTTCCCTGAACCCCTCCAACTTCACTAGATACTTAGATTTAAATGAGAAGGCACTGATAAATTTTGATTTCTTAAAATTTTTTTTTTTTTTAAGCAATCAGGGTTAAGTAACTTGCTCAAGGTTACACAGCCAGTTATTTCTGGGTGTGGTGCTGAGTGTCTCAGCCCGGGATTCGATCTCCAGGTCGTCCCAACACTGGAGCCGGTACTTTTACTTGCTTGAGCCACCTGGCCGTCCCTAAGCAATTAGGGTTAAGTAACTTGCTCAGGCTTACACGGCCAGGTGTTTCTGGGTGGGTGCTAAGTGTCTGAGCCCGGGATTCGATCTCCAGGTCGTTCTGACACTGGAGCCAGTGCTCTTACTCGCTGTGCTACCTGGCCGCTACACATCTTCCTTCTACCCTTCACTCCTTTGTTTATGTAATGTGGATCCTCCTGTTCTCTTATCACTGTTTGGATTTTATTTGCTTTTTATTTCTGGGTGTGGTGCTGACTATCTGAGCCCGGATTTGATCCAGGTTATCCCCCAGTGCTCTTACTCGCTGAGCCACCTGGCCGCCCCTAAGCAATTGGGGTTAAGTAACTTGCTCAAGGTTACACGGCCAGGTGTTTCTGGGTGGGTGCTAAGTGTCTGAGCCCGGGATTCGATCTCCAGGTCCTCTCAACACTGGAGCCCGTGCTCTTACTCGCTGTGCTACCTGGCCGCCCCTAAATTGCATATCTTTTAATCTAATTAATCTTTTTTTTTTTTTTTTTGGATTGATTGGTGCTTTGCCCTCTTTGGATTGCTAAGGAAAGTGAAATAATATGGTCTGAAATTGTCTAATTTCATTATTTTACCTTGTGAAATGATAATTAACAATTTCACTTTCTTTTTGTAGTCACTAGCACTTGGCCTTTTGCTTTGCATATTGAAATGTCCTAGAAAGTTCACTTTTATTTGGAGTTCAGTGACTGGCACTACTTTGTTAAAATACTATTGTGGTGTTTATAGAATTCCAGCTTGGATATAAAGGGCTCCTCCTTTTTTTCATTATAGTTTAAAGTGTGCCTCTCTATGAGATTTAATTAGTCATTTAAACATACTTATATGTAATATTTCAGAAATGCAAATGAGTATAGGATTTTTGTGTCTAGAGGACTTATTTATCCCAAGGGTGACAATTCACATGTTTTGGAAATGACTGGAAAAATGGGATCATAACAAAGTATAGTAGCTATTTTAACTAATTTAGCTACTATAGATAAAAATATTTACTTAATTGTTATAAACTGGAAAATATCAGCTGTGGCTCAAATGGCTGTAAAAGCACTGAACCTTTGTGCTGAGTATATGTGTTTTCCTTTCTTTCCTTGTCTGTCTTTTTCCCTTTCTCTTCCCTTAATTACAAAAATAGTTTTGAAAATAAGGAATTAGATTCAATGATGTCTAAGTCCCATTCCAGCTCTAAAATTCAATGAAATATTTAAACTGCTAAACAATACCCAAGTTGCACATTTGCTACTGTAGCAACTGCCTCATTTGTGAAATGTTTCCCAGAGTAGATGAAAACCTAGTGGTTTATGCCCTTGTGCTTTTCAAATGGGGTCAGGAAGAGTCAGACATGACTGAACAGAATTGAGACTCTGTGGATACAAAGGTAAAATGAAACTGAGAAGAAAGGTAGTCATCCAGGTGGCCTTCAGATCTCTCCCTCCCTCCCTTCCTCTCCTTTCCCCTCCTCTCCTCTCTCCCTCCTTCCTCTCCTTTCCCCTCCTTTCCTTCTCTGTCCCTCCTTCCTTTCCTTTCTCCTTCCTTTCCCTTTTCCTTTCCTTCCCTTTTCTCCTCCCCTTTCCTCCCCCTCTCCTCCTCTCCCTCTTTCTCCCTCTCTCATTTTCTTCTGAGTTAGTCAAATAGACAGGCTAAGTAGGCTAAAATTTCCAGATAATCTCTTAACTCTATGCTTTTTACTGCCTGTGTAGGCAAAATTTGGGGGCCTACTTTGAATAAGCTCCTTTAAACCTCTTTATCCAGTCTCTTTAATTTCTCTACATCAGTCAGTCCACAAGGATTTATTAAGTGCTTACTTTCTGCCAGGCCTTCAAATACAAATACAAGTAAAAAGAAAGTCTCCCTCAAGGGGTTTACATTCTAATGGAGGAAGACAATATAAAAAGAAGCTGAAAAGTTGGTGGTGGTAAGGGTGGCTTATTTAGAGGAGGGTACCGAGGCCAGGGGCATGGGAGGAAGTCGGTAGGCAGCCTGGAGAGGAATGAACCCTGGCTGACCTGGGCTTCCAACTTAAATGGAGGCTCTGGGAGGAACCTTCCAATCAGAGGGAGAGCAGAAAAGGCGAGAGTGCTTTCAATGTGTGAATTATTCCAGGGCTGGAGTGAGCTTAGAGATGAAAAGCTAGGATACAGTAGAGAAAGTAGAGAAAGTCCAGAGTGAAACCTTGAGAATGAGGAGATGTGGCCAGCTTTGGGGCCCTCCTTAAATGGAGATTCTAATTGCACCTCTCCCGGGGAGACTTTTATATGCTTTTGAGATCTCTAGGTAAAAGGTGCTAGGAAGGCAGGTTTCGTTTTTTTGGTATTGCAGTGGTACTGCTTTTGTTCTCCCTGGCATTCGGCAGAAGGGATGGTGATGTCCACAGCTCTCATTCCTTGGCTGCTTCTGCTTTTCAGCCTAAGTGTGAATTCTCTGACTCATCCTTGATCCCTGATGCACTTTAGGCATCTAGAACTCATGACATTTACTCAACCAAGTAGCCATGAAAGTCATAGGATGTTAGAGCTAAAGGCAATTTTAGAAAAAAAAAAAAACCAAAAAACAAAAACTAGAGTTAAGTCTTTTCTTTTCCAGATGAGAAAACTGAGGACCAGAGAAGTTAAGTGAACAGCCCAAGATCACTGAGCTAGCTTTGCCACAGTTAGGACTAAAACCCAGGCCTTCAGTTTCCTGATTTTGTATTACATCTACTAGGTCCTGATTAGTGCAAACAAGGAATCCCCTGAAGTGGTTAAATTATTAGAATTCATGCTACATAGTTCTACTGGGCTAAAACCAACTACCATATTTTGCACAATTACAACTTTAAATAATGTTAATTCAAATACAGATGATGACTTCAGGGGATTCCTTATTGGCACTAATTAGGACCTAGATGTATTAGCTCTGCTCTTTGGTACAAGCTGCTTCCAGATGAAAGAATAGTTAGGAATCCAAGCCTTATTTTTCCCTTGAGTATATTCATATTTCTATTTGTTTTTAATGATAAATTTGGAGTTGGAGAACCTGGGTTTGAATCCTGCCTCTGCCATTTAATTCCTGTGCGGCCTCTTTGGACCTCATCTATAAAAAGAGAGGGGGTTGAACTTGGTGCCCCTGGGGCGCCTTCCCATTTAAGTCTGTGATCCTCTGATCCTTATGACTTCTTGAGTACTGCATAAGATCCACGATTCCCTTGATACGAATATTTCCTCTACTGTTACAGATCTCAATCCCTCCCACACCTCAGTGGATGGTTTTATTGAGCTGTGGTTAAAAAAAAATCACTCCCATGGTAGCCAGCCTTCTAGCATAGAGTCTTCGGCAGGAACTTAGCAAACCTGGTCCTTGGATAATAGCTATAATAGATTACACAGTCTGTTCTCTGTAATTTCCACCTTGTTAAAATCTGCCAGAGCTCTGTTGGCATAGGTTTCAAAAATTCAGTGCCACTTCCATGCCATGGAGAGGTATAAGAAGGTGGCCTTGGTATGTGGATGGCTTAACAGGGGCATTAAAACAACTGTTGTATTTATAAAGGGCATACTTTTAAAGCCATTAAACTAGACTTCATTGGGTATCTAATACAAGTGAATCCTGATTAGTATGAGTAATGAGTTCCCTGATATGGTTGAAATATCAAATTTAGACTGGATATTTCCAGTGGGTCAAAACCAATGGAACCAAGAACCATATTTTACCTTTTGCAAATCAATGACCATATTTTACATAATTAAAACTTTGAATAGTGTGAAGTTGAAATGCTTGGAGGAATCATTATTTGTACTAGGTCTTTGTGGGTGTTTTTTTCCCCATTTTATTTTTTAATAAACATTTATTTTCTCCCTTCCCTATTTAAAAGGGAAAAAAGGAAAAATACAAACTCCTTGCAATGAATGTTTAAAGTCAAGTAAAAACAATCTCTATATTATCTATGCCCCAAAATGTCTTGTTCTGCATTTTGAATACATCAGGAGGGAAGTAACATCCACTGATATCAGTCCTCTGGAATGATGGTTGGTCATTTCATTCATGAGACTGGTCATTTTAGAGATCTCAAAGCTTTCAAAGTTGTTTGGCATTTATAATGATGTTGCTGTTGTATAAGTGACCTACTGTAAGTAGTTCTTTAACATAACTTTTTCCCTCCTTAATGTATGTGAGGAGCTGATTTGTTGGGACAAGGACTAAGGAGAGGTGGTGAGAGCTGGGGAGGGCAGGAAAATAGTCACTTGAGGTGAGGAGCAAGATATAAGAACTCTGATTTCAAGTCTCTACTCTTGTTTAAACCAGGGCAAAATTTCATTTTGTTTTTCCTCACCAATTCCTATGACCCCCCCCCCACATTTTTCATGATTTCTTCATGTTTTTTTCTCCTCTGTAGATGTGGAAGCACAATATTCCAAGAAAGAATTCTATTTAGGGAGAAGGTTTTTTTTTTTGTTTGTTTTTTTGGACAATGACATTAATGCAAAAGAAATCATTAATATTTTTTAAAAAGAACTATACTCTCCTAAATATGAGGAATCCTGGGAGAATCATGTTAACTATAGTAATTATTAATATTTAACAATTTATGCACATGTATAACCTATATTAAATTGCTTACCCTTTTATGGAGGGAGGGAAAGAATTTAGACCTCAAAATTAAAAAAAATGAATGTTTAAAATTATTTTTACATGTAATTGGGAAGAAACTAAAATATTATTAAAACAATTTTGGCAAGAACCGACTTATTTAATACGAAATTATTTTAAAAATAGCAATTTGGGATTAACATTTGCCATAAAATAAAAATTTAGGACTTTGACATAGGTCTTAATCACTTACCTACCTACTCACCTGGTTTAAGAAGAAATTTGTTGTAGGAAAAGGGTCTGTTGATAACATATTTTGATGAGTCAGTTAATTTTTGGTTCTTATTGACATTGCAGCTTCATGTAGTAATCCTTCTGCTGTGAATACATTCCAACTGCTAACTAATTCAGCCTTTTCCCACTTCTTACTGTCATATCAATTTCCTTAAAAAAAAAAAAAACAGCCGACACATAGCTGTAAACAACCTATGTATAGCTGTAGGGTATGACTTTTTTCTTAGTTACCATTTAAACACCTGGAGCTTTGTTGTGTGTCTGTCTAGGGGATTACTCATGAGAAGGAATCTCTGTTTAGTGTGCATTGTTAGAATTTCTTATGCACAATCCTGTGCTCGCTACCAATTAGGGCCTTTGTATTTAATTCACAGATACAAAATGACCAGTGCCAGGAGATGGACTCCACCACAGACAAGTGGGTAAAATTGACAGACAATGGAGAATGGGGTTCTCATTCTGTAAGTCTTATTGTATTTTTTCTCTCTTGTTCTCATTTTCATTTTTTTCACTTCCCCACCTGTATTTGGTGTTTAATAATTTGGCATTTAATTCAGGGAAATAAACAAAACTAGATGCTAATTAGGAATGAAGTACAGGTAGTTCCCAGGCATGAAAGAAGTTGCCTTGATTTAGGTTCAGTGAAGGGAAGGGGAAAGAGTATAGTTAAAAGAATATTGTTCTGGAGTCAGAGGACTTGGGTTCAAATTCCAGCTATGAAACTTAGTGCTTGTGTGACCTTGGGCAAGTCACTTATCTTCTCTAAGCCCCCATTTTCTTAACTACAAAGTGGTTTAGACTAGATGGCCTTTGTAGTCTTTTCTAGTCTAAATCTGTAATCCTATGAGTTCATAGTTTCTTAAAAAATTCTTTCTGATGTAGATTCTTATTGTTGTCCCTTCCAATCTCCATCTCTATGCCTGTTCCTCCAAACATAGTGGGCAGAAGTTGTTCAGTCATGTCCATCTCTCTGTGACCCCATTGGGGGCTTTCTTCAAAAAAATACAGGAATAGTTTGCCATTTCCTTCTCCAGTCATTTTACAGATGAGGAAACTGAGGCAAATGGGGTTAAGTGATTTGCCCAGGATCACAGAACTGGTAAATATCTGAGGCCAGATTTGAACTCAGGAATATGAGTCTTCCTGATTCTTGATCCAGTTCACTGTGCCACCTAGCTGCAGGCAGGTGATAGGACCATGCAAAATCAATATGCGGAAATGTTGAGGACTGTGAACTTACCAATGAAGATTACAGGTTATTTCACCAGTGAAACCTTTTTTGAAGTGCTTAAAAACTGGTACAATTAACAACCACATTATAATTGGGCTGTGTTAGAACCAGCTTGAATTCAATTGCTTTTAAGATTTTCATTGTAAGTATTTATATCTCAGAAACTAGTCAGCTCCCCAAATCAAAGCTTTGATTTATTGTTTTTTGATTGTATAGATTCAAGAAAGTGATGGCAAAAATATTAATGATGTGATTAAACTTAAAAGTGTGTCATGGGGGACTTTTTTTGAGAGACGGTTGTTAAACATTTAATAGCATGCCAGTAGGATGATTCCTTAAACATGTCTGCATACTTTGATTGTGTTAGCAACAGATCTTTTGAGTCTTAATGGAATGTACTTCTTCAAGGCCATTTCTTTATCTGTAGCCCCTGAGTGAGGCTAGTATCTTATCAGGCTCTCTTACATGAATGCTCCTGCTAAATTGGGAAGGTCTGAGTGCCACTTGTCATCTGAGAGCTTTCTTTGCCTTCTCTGGCACAAGGTGAAAAGTACTTCTTCAACTCTTTAAAAAATTACTACTGGGCAAGATAAAATGGGTGGCTGGTGAGGCTTTCTTTAATGTGGTTTCTATTTGGTTAGTTCAAGATTGCACGTCAGAATAAAGGTGCCAGATTGGATAATAATAAACCCATGAAAAATGTTCTCTTCTCTGAACAAACCTAAAATGCAAAAGAAAGTTAGCTTAATTTATAACTCAGAAGAGTGCCTATAGTGGAAGAAATAGCAGATAGAAAACAACTTTAGGTATCAGCACAGTCATATGTGACATTTCCAGTGCCTGGGGCTGCAGCTGCAGCAAATGTAGAACAGAGACCTGGACACCTTTAAGAGGCCTGCTTGAGCCCATACCTGCCTGTTGCAGGTCCTCAGGTCAGGTAAGTATGACCCAATCAGGTGAGATTGTACCAGCAGGGCAGTGGTAGGGCACATAGGCCTGGGAAGTGATAGGTACAGAATCCTCTGGAGGTAGAATACAAGACAGGGCATGGAAGTGGGGAGTGGCAGGATTCCTTTTAGTGGTAGTCTTCCCATGTCTCTTAGTGCCCTGCCAAAGGTGTGACTGCTGAGAGAAGGATATGCATTTCCATGATCTCTTTCCCCTCACTCCCAGGCCCCACTGAGGGTCAGTCCCTGGGCGGGGGGGGGAAGAAGAACTCCATCACCAGAAGTTGGTGCCCTGGATCAAAGGCCTGGCTGCTCTGTGCTAGGTGGAACTTGGGGTATCAGGCTAGGAAATCAAACCTAGGAAAGTAGATTTTAATAGTGTGACACACTACACTCTTGTCACCTGCTGTTGTTTCTTCCACAGTTAATGAAATGAGTGGTTTCCCAAGAAGCAAACAGGCTCATTATTTACCTTTTGGTTTTCAGAGCTCTCAGAGGCACTTATGAGTAGCTGCTGACTGTGTAGATAAATATAGGGTTGAGACTTTCACACTCTAAAAAGAGGCCTTTAGTGTAAACAAATATTTCAAATAAAGGATTTTGTTATCATTTCCTTTTTAGCCTCTGAAGTGGAAAAGCCCACCTCCTCCTCATCTTGTTCACCCTATTAAATAACTTGGCAAACCCTTCATAGATAGTATTAAGGTAAATTTCAGTTAGAGCCCATATCTCTGAAGTCTGTGTTGCTAGTTTTGAATTAAATTGGTAGAGTATAGATGAGGAGTGGGGAACCCGAAACCTTGAGGCCACACGTGGCCCTCTAGGTCTTTAATTAAGGCCCTTTGAATTCAAACTTCACTGAACAAATACCCTTAATAAAAGGATTTGTTCTGTAAAATTTGGGCTCCACCAAAAGGCTTCACCCAAGGATCACAAAATCACAAAACAAATAATAATAATACATACATAACAAACAAGGTCGATCATTAACTTATATTAATTATTACCACATGTGACCTTGAGGCTGCAGGTTCCCCATCCCTGGTCTAGATGAATGAGTTTGTTATTATATAGTAGGTAATGGTGATAACCCAGTCATTTTGGAGAGCAATTTGGAACTATGCCCAAAGAGTTATAAAACTGTGTGTATCCTTTGACTTAGCAATACCACTATTAGGTCTGAATCTCAAAGAGACCAAAGAAAAAGGAAGAGGACCTATATGTTCAGATATAATTATACTAGCTCTTTTTATGGTATCAAAGAATTGGAAACTGAGGAGACATTCACCAACTGGGGAATGGCTGAACAAGTTGTGGTATATGATTGTGATGGAATATTTTTGTGCTATAAGATATGATAAGCATGATGGTTTCAGAAAAACCTGGGAAGACTTACATGAACTGATACAAAATGAAGTGGGTAGAACCACAACACTGTACATAGTAATGGCAATATTATGAGGATGATCAACTGTGAGTGATTTAGTTATTCTGATCAATGTAATGATCCAAGAATTTTCCAAAAAGACTTATGATGAAAAATGATACCTACCTCCAGAGGTAGAACTGATGGAGCCTGACTGCATATTGAAGCATAACTTTTTGACTTCATTTTTTCTTGCTTTTTTTTTTGCAACATGGCTAATTTGGAAATAGGTTTTGCATGATTTTACATGAGTAATTGATATCCCATTTCTTACCTTCTTAATGGGGGGAAGAGGGGTAGAAGGGAGGGAGAGGATTTGGGACTCAAATTTTAAAAAAGAATGTTAATAAGTAATAAATTAGAAAAAAAAAAGAAAATAGTGTGAGTGAAGAGATTATAAACTTTCTGATATGTTTTGAAACAATACAGACTTGCCTGGTTGCAGTGACTTTCTTTTATCTTTACAGGTCATGTTAAAATCAGGCACAAACATATTATACTGGAGGACCACGGGGATCCTCATGGGTTCCAAAGTGGTGAAACCTGTACTAGTGAAAAACATCACTATTGAAGGTATATTCATCACATACTCCCTCCCCCCACCATGTGATACTAATATATTTATCTTTTTAATTTGCTAGTAGATAAGATGTGCTTCTGTCTCCCATTCTTTAACTTTTTAAAAACTGTTTTTGGTATGGTGAGCTAATATATGTAGCTATCTATATATATATGCTACATGTAGCTTGATACAGTTTTTTGAAAGATGAATCAAAGTGAATTAATGCATTATGTGCCAGGTTGGATGTAAGGAGAACCCAGGCTTGTTCCTTGTTATTTGCCAATTGATTTTTTGCTTGTAGGATGTTATTTTTTTATACCATTTTATTGCCACTTCCTCAAAAGATAAGAACATGTCCTGTGATTTAACTTAAACATTTATTGAGAACCTACTCTGTGTAGAACAGTGTTGTAGACACTTGGGACAAATACAAAGATTAATAGCTATTTTTCCTGCCTGAAAAGAGGATGCAATCCAGTGATAAAGATAAGATATATGAAAGAATCTTAGAGGTGGTTGGAACTGAAGACATTGCCTAGACCTCTACTGGAATTGACCTCTACAGCATTCTTGAGGAATTCCAGTGATACTGACGTTCATGAGCTGCCCATTCCACTGTTCTTTACCTTGTATTATTAAGAAGTTCTCTCGTAATTTATCCCAAATTTGCCTCTCTCTGATTTCTAGCCTTTTCTCTTAGATTGTCCTCTTGGACCAAAATAGAACAAGTCTAATTTCCCTTCCGTACATGAGGTCTTCGTCCTTCGTCTCCTTTTTTTGTCTTCTTTTCCGCAAGATCAAAGTCTCCTGTTCTTTTCATTGATCTTCCGATGACACAGTTCTGAGGTCTCTCACCATCCTCATTGCCCTTCTCTGGATGGTTCCTCCTCTCGTTGTTCAATGTTCTTTCTTAAAGAATAACCAGAGTTCAATGCATTCCTCCAGCTGTGGTTCAGACGGAACAGAGCCTATTTATACTTGTAAGAGAGGTCCAAAGTGCTGTCTATGGCAGTCTAGGGGAGGAAAAAAATAAATCTCGGCAGTGAGAATGAGGAGCAGCGTCATGGAGAAGGTAGCATTTAAATCGGCCTTGAAAGATGAGTAGGAGTTTAATTGGTGGAGAGATGGGGGAGCACATTCCAAGGTATGGAGGCAAGGATATACAAGCTGTGCTTGGGAGATAGTGTGTGGTCAGATTTTGTTTTCTTCTTGAGCATAGTCTGTGTGAAGGTATGCAATGTGAAAAAAGAATACTGCTGCTAGATAAGGGACTTGAATGCCGGTATGAAGATTTCAACTGATAGGCTCTAATGACCCCATTGAATCTTTGGAGCCACAGAATGGTGATTATATTTCTGCATTATGAAAGTGTATGGGAGATGGATTAGAAGAGAGAAAGACTGGAGGTAGGGAAAACAGGGTAGACTTTTATAGCAGTTGAAGTGAGAGATAAGCAGGGTCTGAGTTCCATTGGTGACAGTGGGAATGAAAATGGGACACATGGTAAGATAATGAAATCTGTTCTTTTTCTTCTTCCTTCCTTCCTTCCTTCCTTCCTTCCTTCCTTCCTTCCTTCCTGGAGGGTAATTAGGGTTAAGTGACTTGCCCAAGGTCACACAGCTAATAAGTGTGTCAAGTGTCTGAGGCCGGATTTGAACTCAGGTCCTCCTGACTCTAGGGCCCGTGCTCTATTCACTGTGCCACCTAGCCATCTCAAAATCTGTTCTTTTTCTTAGGGGTATTGGGTTTGAAGAATAAAGCAATATATCTAGGTACATAAATGTGATATGCAGTTGAAGAAATGAGGCTGGCACTGAGGTCTGAGCTGTAGATTTAGAAGTCATCTGAATAGTGCCATAGTAAAAGGATAAGACTAGCAAGGGAGAAAATAGAGAGGAAATAGACCAGAAATTCTCCATGTAGAAGATAGAAGGAGCAAGAAGAACCATCGAGGTAGACAGAAGAAACAGTCAGAGAACCAGGAGTATTACTGGGAGAGTACAAGGTCATGGAACTCAAGGAGAGATTAACCATAAAAAGAAAACACAGTGGGAAAAACATAGAATTTGGAGTCAGATGACCTGGATTAAAATGCTGTCTCTGCTGCTTAATACCTGCATGCTGATGTATTTCTCTGGACCCCAGTTCTCTCTTCTGTAAAATGCTGTACCTAGATGACCTTTAAGGTTCATTCCAAGGCAGGGATAGACCACAAGTCACTTCATCTCTCTCAGCCTCAGTTTCCTCATCTGTGAAATGAGAACAATAATAACTTCCCAGGGTTTTTACAAATATAAGAATGAGATATTTATAGCGCTATTTGCAAATCATCAGCCACTGTGTAAATGTTATTATTCTTATTAATACCTTATTATTAGTAAGTCTATGATCTTATGATACTAAAAGGTAAGTGGAGTGATACTACTGGAACAGATACTACAGAAATCCCAAGGATGAACCAAGGATAAATTAACACCAAGGAGAAAAGGCTATTTAATTAGGCAGTTAGGAGGTTATGGGTGAGTTTTGTAGGGACAGTTTCAGAAAGGTGCGAAGAGATGGAAGCCAGATTGCAAGGGATAAATGAATATGGAGGCAATGGAGAGAATGCTTGGGTGAGTAGCGCTGGAGGAAGCATTTTTATATTTAAGGAAAACTGAGTATGTTCGTAGGCAAGAGGAGTGTTATGAAAATGTAAAATGTCACAAACCATTAATACAACTATGGAAGGTGAAAATGAAAACCTCTCCCTCCTCCTGGGCTTATCCCTTAACAGCAAGATCAGTGCTTCTCTCTTTGTCTCCTGCGGTTCTGGCTGTTACAGAAAAACAAAACAAAACATGCTGATGTAGGCATGCTTGAACTCAGACAGCACAAAGGATACTTTTTATTGAAACAGTGAATCTCTTAAATGTACAATTCCACTCTTGAATGACTTGGGTTCAGACAATGCTAGAGGTACTTAACATTAGTGAATAAGGACATCTGCTGGCCAAGTCAGGAATCACACATCAGGACAGAAAACAGTTTAATCAGTGTATTGTTAGAATCACAGGATTCAAGACTTAAGAGTTGGAATGCACTTTAGGAATCCTGTAGTATAACTTCCTTATTTTATATGTTTCCCAGGAGTAATGTTTCCCCGTCTCTGTGTGTATATTTATTTATCTCTTTCTGTCCTCTGTCTCTATTTCTCTTTTTTTGTCTCTGTCTCTCTGGGCTGACTCAATCATTCCAATCTGCCTTTTATTCCAGAAGGTCTGGTGTTGAGGAGCAGAGTAAGGTACAATATAGCCACATGACTGCAACTTATTATTTGTTTTCTCAGAATTCTAGAGGGTAACAGCAGGGAGACAAAGAGGTGTGTGTGTGTGTGTGTATGTATCCTGAGACACTACCATTGTACTTCCTCCTTACACTTAATCAGTGATTGTGACATCATTGACTCTCTTAACTATAAACTGTTTACTAAATGATTAGACAAAAGCAATAAAATAATAGTCATAATATTTATTCAGAAGAAAAGACTAGGAGTAATCATAAATTTGATTCTTCACAAAATAATTATAAATTTTACTCCCAGAGCAGCAATATTTGAAACATTTACAGTTGACCCATAAACTTGGGTCCCATTCTTTTACCAATGTATGTGGTGTCTATGGGAAACTGGGGACATACATTTATAGAATCCTAGCATCCTAACAGGTAGACACATTAATAGGGAAACCCATGTGCATAGGGGCAACTCACATCTCTGAAATATAGGCTTTGATGTCTTTGGTCTCCTCAGGATTAATTTATACTGCATGAAGCTACTTCTCTACAAGACCTTTCTGGTCTTCACTGCTTTACTGCTTGAAAAAGCTTACTCCTCTTCTGCTCTGGAGCTTATGAAGTGGTGTCAAGTTCTTTTAGCTCACAGCCACCTCTTAACAGGAAGGTAAAAAAAAAGTGTTATGTTTTTTTTTTTCAGTGACAGGTAGTTCCTGTAAGCCAGAGAGCTGCTAAACTTTTCAGGTCTACAAATGGCAAGGAAATTTTGCTTTATCCAGTGGGTTCTCAGCAAAACCAGTCCTCTTTTTACAGCAAAACAGATGAAAAGCCTGTGTTTTCCCTTCTCTTTTTACTTCTCAAACCAGAAAAGGTAATAAAAGGCAACCAAGGACCCCTGAGAAATTTCCCTTCTCTCAGGCTATAGATGGCATTGGAGCTCTATAAACTCAACCCTCTAACAGCTGCAGGATTCAGCTTTTCTCCACATCATCAGTTGAAGAACTTTCTCAGCTGACTCAGTCTTTTCCCAGCTAATCATAAAATAATGCCTCTCTTGCAATCAACAAATTCGCCAAAATGCAGCTACAAAGCCTTCCAGTCACCTTGGTTCCTGTCAGTTTCTAAATTGAGTCCCAGGATTCTTATGACTTCTTCAGAGCTCAACTTACTTTCTCGTTTCTTCTGTCTATCTCTTTTTATGGCTTCTTCTCCTTCTGGCTTCTTATGCTCTTAAATTAAGGCTTCTGGGAGCTCAGTGATTCAACTCTACCTCATGAGATAAAACTCAAGAAATCTACTTTTGTGTCATATATGAACCCAACAGTCCTTAACCCACTCCCACAGTTCCCAAACAGTTGTTTGATTTTTAAGTTTGTCAGATACAACCTTTAAAACTTTAAAAACAATTTACTTGCAAATGAGCTGATGGACCATGATGCTTTGAAACCATCCTCACAGTACATTTATCTGAGAGAGATTTCTCTTTCTGGTTCTCAGAATGGTCTATATCTCCTTTATATTTTACTTGAGTGATTGTGTTTCTGTTTCTTTTTTTTTTTTAAAGCAATTGGGGTTAAGTAACTTGCTCAAGGTTACATGGCCAGTTATTTCTGGGTGTGGTGCTAAGTATCAGAGCTCAGATTTGATCCCAGGTCATCCTTACTCTGGGGCCAGTGCTTTTACTCACTGAGCCACCTGGCCACCCCAACTGTTTTTCTTTACAAGTGGATTTTATTAGTTTTTCTTACACCATTGTTATTTTTCTGCCTCTTTTAGTAACCCAAATTTTCACATAAGAAGGGGATAGTACCTGATATTTAGATGAAGAAACTGAGACCCAGAGAGAGATTAAGTAACTTGGTTCCTGATTTGGTCCCAAAGGTTTAGTATGGCTTCAGACAGAAGAGCTATAAAGTGAAACATTTTTTAGAATCTTGTATGTAATCAACCATTCATCCTATGCTTATGATTAATTTACTTTCTAGATAAGTGATAGCCAAATTTTAGGTTTGTTTCTTCCTGTTGTATGACATGTTCCTAGAATATACACCAAGAACTTTTCTGTGAGGAATGAAGGCTAATATTATAAAAGACTAAGCAAACAATAACTATGAATGCAGATATTAAGAGGTGGTAGGGTAATGAATGATTCATATTCAAAATCTATGACTGCAAGTCTAGAACTCTGTCCATTGCAAATTTTCCAAGCACCTGGCTTTGATGATCCTGCTCACTTGGCTGAGTAAGTAGACACTGGTGGCTTATAATCACATAGATAATTTGGTTTTAAAAATAAGATTTAGAACTAGAAGGGACTTTAAAGGCTGTCTAGTCCAATCTCCTTATTTTATAGATGAAGAAACTGAGGCCTAGAGAATTGCCCAGGGTCATACAGTGGCAGAGCTGAGTTTTGAACACAGTTGCTCCAATTCTAAATTCAGTGACTTTTTTCATTGTACCACCCTGTGTGAGGAGGATGACACAGTGGAAAGAACACTGAATTTCAACTTGTTAGTTTCCCCTTCAATTAACTTTTGGTACAAGAGTCTATTAGATGCTATTCAATAGATCTACATTTATTAAGCATCTGCAATGTCATAGGATAACATGTGCAGTGCTGTGCTGGGTGCTAAAGATTCAAAGATGAGATAAGGCACTGTCAGGGAGCTTTCATTTTAGTAAGAGTAGAAGACGTTAATTCAGTCAACATAACCAACATTAATCAGCTACTATGTAAAGACAAGAAAGCACCAGGCAATTTGATGAGGGAAAAAAGGCTGATAACTGGGGAGATTGAAGAATACTTTGAATAGGAGGTGGCATCTGACCAGTATCTTGCCAAAAGTTTAATGAATTTGAAAGATGGAGCTCAGGAGGGGGCATGTTTTCAATATGAAGTGCAATGAATGTGAGAACATAAAAGTAGTAGACAGGATAATACCAAATTGGAGAAATGGCTAGTGGTACTATATGGCTCCAATCTAGTGCAAATGAAGGGATTCATGAAATAAGGCTGGAATGATAGGTTGGAGCCAAATTGTGTTTGATTTAAATGCCAGCCTAGAAATTTGTATTTTATCCTAAAGGCAATGGAAGTTTGTGAGCAAGGAAGTGTCCTGGTAAGAACTGTTCCTTAGGAAGAATATTTTGGCATCTGTATATATGGTGGGTTGCATAAGTGGAGATTGAATAAGGTAGCTCAATCTGGAGGTGATCACAATCATTAGAGGGAGAATTGTGCAGAACTAGGATGGTGGATGTATGAATGAAGATGAAAGGGACAGATATAAGAGGCACTGTGGTGGCAGAACTGACAACCCATCGATTAACTGATGGGACATGAAAGGTGAGGGAGAAGTGTCAACGACGATTCCAATGTTTTAAACCTGGGTACCTTGTGAGCACCATCAACTGAAATAAAGGAGAGGAAAAGAGAAAGAAGGTGAGTTCTGCTTTTGAAATATTGAGTTTTAGATATTTTTGAGACATTTAGATGATCCACCAAGTTGTTGGTAATGAAGAAATGGAGTTTTGAAGAGAGAATAGAACTGGAGATGTAGCTTTAGCAATCAAATAGGAGGGAACAGTGGCGAAAGGAGCCATGGCTGATATTCTGATAAATGTATACATCCCTTGGCTCCAGAAAGGGTGAAGTTAGTGCCGAGTGTATATGAGCTCTAGAATTAGCACTTTTATCAGAGTAGTATCATGGGGAAATAGAAGCAGGAAGACCTGAGTTCAAGTCCTACTAGCTTTGTGACTCTGGGCAAATCATTTAATTTCCAGTCATCTGAACAACTCTTTAATACTACAAAATATAGAGAAGGTGTTGACAGGAACTGGTAGAGGAAGTTTCCTCATCTAAAGGAATTCCTTGGTTCTGTCACTATTACTATCCTGTCTAGAGGTGATAATTGAATCTTAAGAGGGTAGATAAGATCATCGTGAAAGAGTCTAGATGGGTGTTTTTTTTCTAAGGGGGTAAAAGAATTTATTTGCAAGATACTATGCAATTTAATTTGATAGCTATTTAAATGATATAAAATGTGAAGTTACTATTGGTTACATATAAATAAACTAGGCATTAGAAAAAATTGTGTGTTACAGATAGATATTCTTTAGAAATTGGGCTCAATTGGCTGATATCTTGTGGCACACCAGATGCTGTTTAGAAATTCCCAAGGAATGTTTGTTGAGAGTAATGCCAAAGGCAGAAGAAATTTTAGCATGAGATGAACATAATATTCATGACTTTCAATTCCATGTTGCATAATAGTGTCCGAATCACTTGGAGTCTTTGGAATCAGGGTATCCATGCAAAGAAGTGGACAAAGGAAGAGGAAGTTTATATACAAGAAAGACTTCATTTAACTGTATGAATTTGATTTAAAACAATTCTCCTTTTTCACAAATTTAGCACCATTTATAATATAATTTTTTGTTATCCTGAACCTGTCAAACACCAGAAAATTAGGATTTCCATATATAAAGAATAGAAAAAAGTGGACTACCCATGAAACCATGAATCTCCATTAAAAACAGCTTTTTAAAATTTGGACATAAAATACAGTCAGCATGTTAGTACCAAAGATGTCCTGCTTGCTTGCATTTCTCTCAGAACTTCCACTTTCAAAAAATACTTCATCAATGTTCCTGTCATTTTGTATCATGATCATCCCCATCCCCATTCTTTTTGAAAACATTTCCTTTCACCTAATGAGCATGGTCAAGAAAAATACACATATTGACCATTTCTGAAAGTTTGTCTCATTCTTCACCTCTAGCTCATCAACTCTATAGAAGCAAGTTTTGTCATTAGTCTTTGGGAGTCATGGCTAATCAGTGCATTCACCAGTCTTTCAAAGTAGTTTTTCTTCCCAATTTTTAGTCTTGTTATAAGTCATTCTCCTGGTTCTTAGAGCATGGATTCTTAAGCCTCAAGGGGTCCATGGATAGGTTTTTAGGGACCCAGGGAGGAAAAACACTTTTAAAAACCATCTAACTGAAATTTAACTTTTCCTTCAATTATGAATGAAAAAAAAAAAGCTGAGAAGAGGTAGACTTCACTGGACTGCCAAAGGGGTACATCCAACAAAAAAGTCAAGATCTGTTAGTTGAGAAAGAAGAAAAGAAGGCCCAGGACAGAGCTTTGAGAGAAAACCCTATCTAGGTGATAAAAGCTGAATCCAGCAATGGAAAACAGAAGCAGAGGCAGCCAGTGTTTCCAATAGTTTGGCAGAGACAGGGAAAAGATGATATGAGATACTAGTTTGAGGGGACAGCAGGGTCAAGTGAAGGTTTTTTCTTTCTTTGAAAATTAAATTTTCTTGATACCTTTTGACCAGTAAAATTTAGTGTCATTGACATATACTTCTAGATATAATCTTTTCCTCCCTTTACTCCCAATTGAACCCTCTGGTATAACAAAGGAAAAGTTATGCATAAACACCCCACACAATGATCACTTCTGTCAAGTATACAACATTCTTCCTCCGTGTCTTCTTAGAGGATAGTTATTTTTTGTTATCTGCTCTCCGGGACTATTATTGTCTTTTCATTAACTTGGAGTTGAGTGACTTTTCCCCTAACATTATTGTAATTGTTGTGTATATTTGTTATTTTGATTCTGCTTATCACCTGTATGTTAATTCGTTATAAGTCTTTCCATGGTTCGATGAATACTTCTTATTTGTCGTTTCTTACTGCACAGTGATATCTCATTACATTTGTAAATGGGCATTCAGTTTATTTCTAGTTCTTTGCTATCATAAAAAGGTGCTGCTGTGAATATTTTTTGATATATTGGAACTTTGTGTCTTTGCCCTCAGTCATGACATGAGTACAACAGTTTGTCTTGTAAGAAGGACCCCTTCGTCCTTTGTCCAGTGCAAGGAGCACAGAGGAAATGTTTAGAGTGCCTGGGTTCACATTTTGCCCCTGACTTTTACAATCTGTGGGTATCATGCAAATCATTTAATCTTTTGGGGCCCAAATTTCCTCACATATAAAATGAAATTTGTATTACATGGTCTCTGGATCTGTGATTCTCAGGGAGTGGAGCAAATGCCGAGAGTAAATGAAGATATAGAGGAATTTTAAGTGATGGGTAGAGGAAATAAGGAAGGTCATGACTTCTTTTTTTCATCTTAAATTAAGTGGTGAGATCATTGACTGTGAGATCATTGGGTAGAAGGTAGTGAAAGTTGTCATGTAAATATGGAAGATTAATAATGGGAGAGATCCCTTATAATTAGGGGGGGATCAGAGAGATTTTTTTTGAGAAGGTAGTGCCTAAGCTTGTCCTTGAAAGAAGGGAAGGATTTCAACATGTGCAAATGTGGGTGAGAGACCATATTAGGAAGGGGAAAAAGCCCACACAAAGGTATTTTGGCTTTATCACATATCTTTATCTCTTATACAAGAGGGTAGTTATGTGAGAAAGCTACAAAGCTAGCTTGAGATTGTGGAGGTCCTTGGAGTATTTATTTTATTCCAGAGGGTATAGGGAGCTCTTGAAGGTTTTTGATAAGGGGTGTGGTGTTATATTAGCTCAATGGATTAGTAAGATTACTTTGGCAGTTGTGTAAAGTTTGGATTAGATAGGAAAGAGACTAGAAGCAAGGAGAACAATTAGAAGGATATGAAAAAATTCCAAATGAGAGATAATATCTGAACTAGGGTGATGGCAGTAGGAGAGAATGAGTACAGAAAATTATAGGATCATTGATTCAGACATGGAAAGGACCTTAGACTTTATCTAGCTCAAACCCTTTCTTTTACAGGGGAGGGAATTGAGGCTCAGAGGTGAAGTAAATTGCCAAGGTCATAGAGGTGGAAAGGGGCAGAACTGTGATTCAAAGTCTATTCCTCTGACTCCAAATCTGACTTTCTATTCAATGTACCATCATATCACGGTGATGAAACTGACATTTTCTCTGGGTGGTATTATATCTTTGCTCCCATTCAGTCTCTATTCTTTTATTTCACAGGTGTTGCATACACATCAGAATGTTTTCCCTGCAAGCCAGGCACATTCAGTGACAAGCCAGGTTTATCCAACTGCCAGGTTTGCCCTAGAAACACCTATTCTGAGAAAGGAGCTAAAGAGTGCATAAAATGTAAAGAAGACACCCAGTTTGCAGGTAGGGATATTCTTATGAGGAATTATGTTTTCTTTCTGAATAGGATTTTTATATTATGTAAATGCACAGAATACCAAAATGCAAAGGGTGATATGAAAGTCTTTCTTGGCCAGCCTATAAAGTGAGAGAGCAGTTTGAGTTCTTTTTCTTCATACCTTTTGTCCTCAGTTTCTCCTTTGTTACTATGCCTTTCCTTCAACACTGTGGGATCCGACTCTTCCCTGTGGCCTCCTCGAAACAGAGAGCTCCCAGTATCTGGGTAGAGTAAAATGTGACTAAATACAATGCTCTCAGAAAAGGTTTGTTACGATAGTAAAACAGCCAATTGTAATGAAGGATGCTTGAATAATATTGGTCTTTAGAAAAAGAAACTACCTTTTCAATATCCTCTCACTCTAAAAGATGCTAAGAACAGCATCCCTTTTGTCTTAGAGGTAATCAGAATCCATTTCAATCTCACTTGCTGATTCAATTATTTCCCTTTGTCTCCTGGCTTCCAAAAGGAAATGCTCCATTTCTGAAACTCACTTTTTTACATTGCAGATGAAGGATCTAGTCAATGTATGGAGCGCCCTCCTTGTACACAAAAAGACTACTTTCAGATTCATACTCCATGTGATGATGAAGGAAAGGTACAGTTGTTATAAACCCTCCAACAACCCATCAATTTAAGCCTCCTCGTATTTACTCACCAGGGAGTTGAGTCAAGTTACTCTATGATAGGATCCTAGATCTGTGGCTAGAGGGGACCTCTGATCCAGTTCTTTCATTTTGTGGATGAGGAAACTGAGACCCAAAGAAGTTAATAGACTTGCCCAAGATTGTACAGGTAGTAAACATCAGAGGTTTGCTTTGAACCCAAATCTTCACTTTCCAGAGTCAGTAACAAGAAGATGAATTTAAGCATTACGCATTCAAGAACTCTTTTTTTCTTCTAGAAATAGTCATTTCTAAAGTTGTAACTCCAAATTTTATACTTTAAATCACAGGGAACTAATATCTTACAGCTCTTTAAGTTTTTTGTACCATAGAGGGTTTCATCAGTTAAAAACCATGCAGCTGTTGGGTAATGCAGTTTTTGGCAAATGGCAGTATAATTGCATTAGCAAATGCAAAGTAATCAGCATAAAACTGTACTTTGCCAGAGGGAGAATGTGTCTATAGACTCTGTAAGTTTCCCTGCCATTCTCTTAATTAAAGAATCCTGAGACACTGCATGAATAAAGCAAAAATAGCATTAAAAAGGGCAAGTTTCTCATCTATTTTTTCATTTGGGGAATAAATTGCTTCTGAGCTTGTTAGGCGGTGAATACAGGGCATAGTTAGTCTCTTATATACTAGGTCTTCACATTTATACTTTAGTGATAATTATACTTTAATGATAACTTGGTTTGTCAAGTTTCCAGAGAATGATTTTTTTTGAGAATTTATCAGTAAAACTATATTAATATTCACAACATAGTAAAACCTTATCAGTCTGTTGTAACTCAGAGGGAGGCTTATTTGAATTAGTCAAATATCTAAATTATAATATATTTTAAAGCTACAAACTGGTTTATTATTTCCAAATACATACAGCAACTTAAAGCAACAACTGCTAACTAACAAAGCATTTTCAAGAGAAGTTCTTGCTTTAATGAGATTGTTGTGGTTAACTTGGATCATAGGATCATAGATTTAGAAAGGGAAGTGACTTTAGATTATTGATCCTAATGCCGTCATTTTGTGGATGAGGAAACTGAGATACAGAGAAACTGTGTGACTTGGTTAAGGTCACCCAGTTTGTAATTGTCTTAAGGTAGGATAGGAAACTGGGTCTTCTGATTCAGAGTCCAGAGCTATATGTACTAAATCATGCACTAAGATGGATTTTGTTAAAAAAGTTTTTTTTAAAGCCTATTCCCTGTAAGTTTAATTGTATTAACATAGTGAATTATTACTAGTAAATTACTAGTAATTACTAGTAAAATAAATTTCAACTAACTCTACCACAGAATGATCATTAATTTAATATTAATTATTACCAAATCAATAAAATTTTACTATATCTAGACTGAGTCTTTATTGTATTACAAAGAAGGTACATGAAAGGCCAAAATCACAAAGTCTTATGGGAAGATAACTCAATCTCATGCAAATTAATAATTGATCTGGATCTAAATGAAATATGCAGTGAATTCAAAATTAATTGAATGTGGTATTATTCTTGGTTTCCTATTATTATATTATCATTTGACTATGTAATCATCTAGGAAAGGTGTGATGCCATTTATAAATGTAATTAGGAAAAAGCGGAAGAACTTTGTAGGTCTCTGATTCTTTTAAACTACATCTGCAAGCTTAGTGTAAGTATTAAGTTCACAGGTCTAGCAATTTTACTCATAAATCTAAACATCTAATGGCAAGTTTCAGCAGATATGTGTTGAGACTCAATTTTTCTATAGTAGGGAGCCTTTAAAATATCAAATGAGAAGGTAGCAAATAGATGCTACAACTATTCACAATGTCCATTTTATTGAACTATTTATATGAACTTTTATTTTAAATTATTATTTCATGAAACAAGTATTTTCAGTGTGTTTAATAGATCACTGTAAGCCAAATCATTCACATATTTCTGCCTTTTGAGTTGTGTTATTAAATTTATGAGGAGGTCAGTGTGCTACCTAGTGGATAGTTAATTAAACAACAACTTTCAACATGAAGAGGTCTCCTGGATTTGGAATTAGAGTTCCTTATTTGGGGTTTCAGTCCTGCCTCTGCCACTAAATTATTTGACCTTGGACAAGTAACTACATATCTCTGAACCTCTGTTTCCTCATTGGTAAATGAGGGGCTTGGACTAACTGACGATTAAGCTCCCTTTCACCTTTGAATACATTCAACTGAATTTTTTTCCTCCCCAAAGTTAGCAGTTATCAGAGATCTTTTAACTGGTCAGCCCAATGGCCATTTCTCTTCGCTCCTCTTTTTGACCTCTTTGTAGCACTAGGTGGTTAACCAACACTTTCTTTCTAGATAGTCCCTCTTTTTGTGACCCTACAGTTATCCCTTCCACATTGTGACTTTCCCTATTGTGGTTTCAATATATTGTGGGTTCGGCATGAGGAATTAAATGGGATTTTTTGGGGAGTTTTGTGAAAGTCAAGAAGCCCAGCAGATGATACAGAAAATGTTTAGAAACTCAGAAATTCATAAAATATGTGTGAATAGTATTGTATAATATCAGCATATTTTATCTTTTAATACCATAATAATTCAGATTTCTCTGGCATGGAGGGAGGGCCAAAAAATTTTACATGGATTTTCCAGATCAAGTGGGCACTGTGCCCCTAATCCCCATGATGTGGAAGGGAATAACTGTACTTTCTTTCTCCTATTTTTCTACTTTCCTTTTTGCTCCTTTTCAGCTCTTTTGTTAGAATCCGTGTGCCTCTTACTCTGGATGTTCCCCAGGGGTCTCTCCTGGGTCTTCTTTTCTTCCCTTTTCACTCTATCTTGGTGATCTCATTGATTCCCATGTGTTTAACCATCATCATTTTACTTATGATGCAGCTCTAGCCTCTGTCCTGAGTTTTAGTGTCAAATCACCAACTACTTTTGAGGTATTTCTAGCTTGATGTCCCAAAGGAATCTCATACTTAACATGTCCACAATAGAATTTATAATCCTGTGCTCTGGTAGTTTTCATTTAGTGGTTCATGAACTCCTTGGGGCTCATGACAATGGTGTGATGAGTCTGTACAAAATATTCTTAACATTACATAAAGTAGTAAATAATTGCCGAATTACATACTTACATTATGTATCCATTATAAACATTATGTATGTTTTATATATTCATGCCCAATTCCTGCCAGAGTGTTAACACCTTAAAAAAAATCAAAAGGTTATGAGAGTTTATGGAGCAAAAAAACATTGGGAACTACTTTATAACTATCCTTCCTCTAAACTTCACGATTTCTGTTGGGCGTCCCACAATCCTTCTATACATTCAGGCCTATAAAAATGGAGTCATACTTGAACCTTCACTTTCCCTTGGCTCCTTTATTATCTCATCCTTAGTGTAGTCTCAGTTCATTCCAACCTCCTTAGTTATCTCCTCTTCTTCACTTACACAACCCTAGTGGATGAAGGCGATAGGCCACTGATAGACTCCTAGTTTCCAGGCTCTTCCTTCTGAAATCTGTCTTCCTCACAGTTGCCCAGGTGATCATCCTAAACCTGGAGTGACAGAATCACAGAATTTCAGATCGACAAGAGTCCTCAGTTCTGTGCAACTCTTTCCTGGAAAAAAAAAAATTATCTCATTGATTATAGCTGGCAAGCTTTTTCTTGAAGACCTCAAGTGAGCCGAAATATAGCACCTCCCAAGGCAGCCCATTCCAATTTTGTACAATTCTCATTGTTGAGAGGGGCAGCTAAGTGATACAGTGGATAGAGCAATGGGTCTAGAGATAGGGAAGACTTCTCTTTGTGAGTCCAAATTAGGCCAGACATTTACTAGCTCTGTGACCCTGGGCAAGTCACTTAACCTTGTTTGCCTTAGTTTTCTCATCTGTAAAATGAGCTGGAGAGGGAAATGGCAAGCTACTTCAGTATCTTTGCCAAGAAAACCCCAAATGGGGTCACAAAGAGTCGGACATGATTAAAATGACTGAACAACAACAGTTATTGAGAAGTTTTTCCTTAGGATAAGTCTAAATTGGCCTCTTTGCAATTTCTATCCATCACTTCTAATCCAACCCTCTGGGGCCAATTGCTAGTCATGTGTCTCTCTTCCATGTATATTCTTGATGATAATTATCAAGCTTTTCCATGTCATAACCCCTCCGTGGCTCTGTGGTATCTAGGATACAGTACAAATTCCTTAGACTATTTAAAACCCTTTAGAATCTGGCCCCAGTCTAACCTTCCAGCCTTATATATTGCTTTACTCTCCTTCATGTATTCTCTTTTCCAGCTTAGGTAGACTACTTGCCTTTCCCTGAGGTTGGTATGCCATTTTCTTTCTCTGTGCTTTTGAAAAGTCTGTTCCCATGCCCAGGATCCACTCCCTTCTCACCTCTACCCCTTAGAATCTGTAGTTGCATTCAAATCTTAGCTCATGTGGTGTTTCCTGTGGAAGAGAGATATTTTCTCTTCTTCCCAGTTCAAGGGTACTTAACCTTTTTTATGTCATCAGTAAGGGTCCTTAGCCTTCTGTCTAACCCATGCCTAAGAAGGAATTTTCTCTAAAATCTCTGGCAAGCTTTGACAGTTTGGTGAATCTATGGACCCCACCTCAGAGTAATGTATTTAAATGAATAAGCAAAACACATAGGATGGCAAAGGAAACAGTGTTGAAATGTAATAATGAAAAAATTTTTTTTGAAGTGCACAGACTGCAGATTAAGAATCTCTGCTAGTTATTTGTGGCTTTTCCTACCTCAAATTGTCATATTTATGCTCATCTATTTACATGGTGTATCCTTGCTGTAGGATGTAAGCTTCTGAAGAGTAGGGAATATTTTTCATTTCACCTTTGTTTCCTAGCACAGTGCCTTACACACAGAAGGGTCTTCAAAAGGCTCATTGAATGAGATTGAATTTTATCTAACTGGATTTAAGAATTATTTCTATGACATTTATGCCGGGTGCTATTCTTTGCCCTAATCTTGTCTTTTACAAAGAAATAGAACTTGTGCTTAGTAGGTAGGGTACCTTGTCCACCGATGGTGGTGCGCCATTCTCCTTGTGGTTTAGCTAATTTGTGATTTCATAAGGAAGCTCTAATGTTCACAGCCATTTCTGTATCTGTGCTCTCTGCCATGCTGTCTTCTGCTTTCCTTTATGGCTTCATTCTTAACATCTGAGGAGAGCTTTGAGTTGATTTCAGAACAGGAGTAGCCATTTAGTTCTTTATAAGAGACACCTTTCAGGCATGAAACAGAGGTTGTTGACTTTTGTACATACTAAAAAATACACAAAACCTTAGTTATTTGAGGACTTAGTGATCCTTAACTTGTGTTGGGAAATTTTTCATAGGCATTGGAATTCAATTTGATTCAACATATATTTGCTGATTCAAAATATACTTCATGCAACTAAATTTCTATCCTGATTGTATGGCACCATCATTATTATATTATCATTAAATTTTTGTTAAAAGTTTACTAAATACATAAGAAGGCACTATGGTAGAGATCCAGGCTTGAATCTAGGAAGACATGGGATCATGTCCCACTTCCAATGGGTACATAGGTTGTGTAACCTCGACCAACTCACTTAACCGCTCAGGGCTCTAGGCAACTCTCTAAGACTGGAAGTTGCAGAGGAGGTACTAATAATGCTTGAAGAGGGAGTTTCCTCATCCTGGAATCTCCATAACAATTAAATCAAAGATCTAGTCCCTATCTCAATCCCTATATTCATGGTAGTAATTTGTCAGTCTGTTGTGGAAAAGCATACTATGTAATTTAAGGTTCTGAAGAGACCTGTAGCCTAAATGAGAGAAACAGGATAAATTGTCAGATAACAGTATGGATAGAAATAAGTAGATGGGGTTACTATACACAAGTGGAGTACCCCAAGTCTGTATCATTACAGCAGGGCTGCCTTTATCAAGAGAAATTGTCAAATTAAGATATGCCACACGCCTTTAAGAAAGTTCAACATAAAAAAATCAGAAATTCACAAAGCAGATTAATTTCAGGATAATTATTTGCTTATAGAAGGATCTGTCTCATGGTTCATTTCAGTAATGATCTTCCATTGTATGGGAGTATTTATTTCCCCAAGTATGTATAATCACATGCACAGGTATGACTGGTAGAATGTCCAATACTTAGAAAAGGGAGAGTAAGTGACAACATGCAGTTGTAAAAAAGAGCATTGTGCTTGTAATTAGAAGAACTGGTTTTTATTCTACTTGCTACCTTTGTGATCTTGGACAAATCACTTACCTCTTGTAGGTGTTGGGTCCCTCTCCTACCCTCTCCTACAGAACATGAAAGGGGTAGACTATATCATCGTTAAAGACTATTTCCAGCTCTAAATCTATGACTATTATGATCCAGCATACATTCACTGGCAGGGATACAACATGTAAATAGATGAGTATAAGTGCCAGGAAAGCCAGTCTCATTTTCTTCTTTGTTAGGGTTATTAATTTGGCAGTTTATCTATAGGCATATGATGTATCTTAATTTGACAGTTTTTCTTGATAGAGGCAGCCTGTTGTAGAGAGCCAGACTTCTAATCTCAGCTCTGCTGCTAGCTAGCTGAATTCACTTAACCGTCTGGGTCTTAGTTTTTCCATCTGCAAAATGAAGTTAAATTAGATGCCATCCAAGGTCCTTTGTGACTGATTCTATATGCTTGTGGCAAAGATGGAATAATCAATCAACAATCATTCTTAAGTCTCCTAAATATATAGAAAAGCAGTATGGTAGAGAGCCAGGCTTGAATCCGGCAAGACCTGGGGTCAAGTCCCACTTCCAATAGGTCCTGATTGTGTAACCTCGGTCAACTCGTGTGTTGTGTTCTGAATTTTATCTGTATCAAGGATTTATATTCCTTAGGATCTTAAATTTTTTTCATTATTAACTTAAATATTGACATATACAAACATTTTAATAGAGTCAGTCATTCTGCAAGCATTTTTTAAGTACTTAAGATATGCTGAACAGAGGGATGGCTAGGTGGTGCAGTGAACAGAGCACCGGCCCTGGAGTCAGGAGGACCTGAGTTGAAATGTGACCTCAGACACTTAACACTTATTAGCCATGTGACCTTGGGCAAGTCACTTAACCCCCGTTGCCCTTCCTTCCCCCCACTCCACAAAGAAAAAAAAAAGATATGGTGAAAGCAGTGCTAAGTACTGGGGATGCAAAGGCAAAAAACAGACTCTGCCCTCAAGTGTTGTGTTGAGAAACTGCAAGCTTCTCAAAACAAGGACTGTTGTGTGTGAGGAACAGTAAGTAAGTAGGGTCATCATTGTAGCTGGATTGGTGGGTAGGAGATAAGTCATTAAATATATATATATATGTATATATAATATATTCATATATATACATACACATGTATATGTGTGTGGCAAGGCCCCACATGTTGTAAGGGCTGTCCCCTTTATGTAACACAGGGCTGTTATTGTGTGGCTCAAAGAAAGCTCTATGAAGATTTGAGGACTCTCTAGCTCCTTCTTTGCCCCAGCTTTTCCCTGCACCCTTACACAGGTGAGAGAGGACTGTACCGGTGGACTTTGGGACTGGGGTTACACATATGAAATTGATATTAAATTTAACATTATAGTAGTACAATGCACTGCTTAGTGCCCCCAATATGGTTTCTTTTTCACCTTATGAGTCAATTTAAACTGTAGTCAATGTTATTTCATTTAATTAAATCCCCTGGTTTTTCTAGAGAGTTGAAAGCCCTTTATCGCTAGGTGTTAACTGATTCTCTCAGCATCTCAGTAAAGCAAAGCTTACCCATTATTTTATAGATGACAAATGGAGGTAGACAGGTGCAATGACTGGTCAAAGTGAACTGCTTAGAGAGGCCAAAATGTGTGAGCTGAAAGAGCTGAGACCATTTAAGAAAGAAAAATGCCATTTATAACTGTGTTGAGCAATGTGTCTTTTTCTAAATAACCTTGTTGAAATAAGTTGACTTTTATATCTTCCTAAGGGGATTCTTGAGGAAAAAGTCAATGACCTACAAGGGCTTTCTGTTACTGGGTTTCTATCATTGAAAATAGCTTTTCAGAATAACCTTTGAAATTCTGATTTACATTGAAATTGTGATTTATCAACCCACCTTCTAGAATTATTAGACTTACCACTTGACTGTTTTCTGAAGAGGGTAGAATTATTAGATAAGCCTGCATCTTTAAGGAAAGAAAACTTTTAATTCTCTTGCAGCTGTAATTTCAATTTGTTTCCTCTTTTCATTTGGGCCTTTCTCTTTGCCTTTGGGACATGTTTGCTGGGAATCCTTTAAATGGAACTATGTTCTTAAAAGGCTGTCTCTTCTTGCATTCCTACTTTTTAAAAAAATAGAATAACTATCAGGTCAAAGAAAAAATTAAATTAGATTACCTTATGAAAGATGAGATTGGTAAATGAGTTAATAACATATTTAATTTATTTAAAAATACACATGTAAATACCTTGTTTTTTATTCTTTATACCAAAGAATGAAAGAAAAGCTCCCCATCCCTACATGCCTCTAAGTGAAATGTTCTAGTTAACTTCTATCTCCTGTTTGTGTACTTAATATTAGCTATTAGAAAGACTGATCAATTTCCAACTGTTATGAAATAATAGCATACCAACGAAATGCTTACTATAATATCTGGTTCATTTTCATAAGGAATATTTTCTTGAAATGATCAGGGAAAGAGAGACCCTTGAAGAATAGTTTATAGACTGATATCCCTCACTGGTGCCCAAATTTCTTTTTTCCCCTTTCTTCTGTGATTTTACATTGTTTTCTGACTATATGGAAGCCTTTGTACCATGAACCACAGTCTGTCAGTTACTTTAATATGTCCTAGCTATTTTCAGATGAGATCATTTTAGGTATTAGAGATTTTAAACTTCATTGAGATGTGACTTGTGTGCTTCTTCTTACAGACTCAGATAATGTACAAGTGGATAGAGCCCAAGATTTGCCAAGAGGACCTTTCAGATGCTGTGAGGCTTCCCCCTTCTGGAGAGAAGAGGGATTGTCCACCTTGCAACCCAGGCTTTTATAACAATGGCTCATCTTCTTGTACTCCTTGCCCACATGGAACATTTTCAGATGGAACTCAGGGTAGGAATTTAGCTTTCCCCAGAATGCAGTCTTTACAGAAATTCTTTCATGAAAGATCATCTATAGCCAATGCAGGGGTTCTAAATGTCCCTGTGTCACAAACCTGATGAAATCTATGACTCCTTTCTTAGAAAAATGTTTTTGAAAACATAAAATAGAACAAATAAGATTACAAATGCAATGAATTATATAGAAATACAATTTCCTCCTTCCTCCCTCCCTCCCCCTGCTTCCTTCCCCCTCTCCCCCCCTTCCCCCCTCCCTCCTTCCTTCCTCCTCCCCCCTTCCTCCCTCCCTCCCTCCCTCCCTCTCCCCCTTCCCTCCCTTCCTTCCTTTCCATTCCTCATTCCTAGACCTCAAGTTAAAAACCTCTGACTGTAAAGGAAGTTTCTTTCCTTGGTCTCACTGCCTTGCACGCAGTAGTTGCCTAATATGATAATTTAATTGAAGTCAATTGAATGATGTGTTTAGATCAAAGCCCTTTCAGGTGAAACTAATTCTTATATCAGTAACGACTTTAAATGGGGAAGATGATAACTATAGATTATAAAGAAATTAAAGATGTGAATATCCAGTCTTAAATGGCATCAATTTAAAGTACCACAAGTAAAGACATGTCATTAAAAATGTTAGGTGTTTAATGGGATTTTGTGTGAAGGTTTTGGCAATGGGACAAACTTTTGTTTTCAGATACTCACAGGAAAATCCTACTATTTTTAGTGTTAAGCCCTTCCTTAATTGTGGGGTGGTAGTAATAATAATGCTGAAATGGAAAGGGAGGATGACTGCCTTTATGATTTAGGTTTTATTTATATGAAGGGAATTAGTCTATGGAAATTAAGTGAGGAAATATATTTTTAAAATCACTCATTGGTCCTTTCCCTTTTGATTATGAAAATATATACGTGTATATATATTTTGTATCTTGATATTTTTAAGGATTTTTGTTCAAACTCTTTTTGGGAAATGTTATTGACTCCAAAAAGACTTAAGAGGTTCTAGAAGTTTCTTTTCCCACTCCTTTTAATCCCTCTCTGGACGCAAGCTAAAGAATCATCAGTGAAACTGGTGAAAGAAAGAGGGGAAACTTTCAGTACCACAACATAGTTGATGTTATTGTTTTACTCTCTCCTTGCTTGTCTCCCCTAGAATGCAAGCCATGCCCAGCAGGAACAGAACCGGCTCTGGGGTTTGAATATAAATGGTGGAACATCTTGCCTGCCAATATGAAAACCTCCTGCTTCAATGTTGGAAACTCAAAATGTGATGGAATGAATGGTAAGTCCAAATCCAGAGCTTTTTGGTGTAGCCAGGAATCACAGGTGGCTATTTTCTGACTCATCTCTTTATGAATGTACTGAATTAGGGTGAGCAGGCACTTAAAATCGTCTTACTGTTATTTTCTTTTACTTCAAATCTGGATATTGTGGTCAAAGACTATGCTTTTTTTACCCATCAACATAACAAGTTCCTTTACTTTCTCATAGGTGTGATATGTGTGAGTAGGTAATTGAGTGTTTAAGAAATGAGATGGTATGGTGAAGATAATATTGAACTTTGCAAACAGAAGACCTAAATTTGAACCACAGTTCTGACATTAATAACAATTATCAATAATTAATCATTTTAATAATTCAATAACATCAGATTAATAAATTTGATATTTTGTTAATATTAGTGATTAATTTATAAATAACAATATAAATAAATTACTATAAATATAAATGATTTATAAAATAATTTATTTAATATATTTATAACAATTAATAATTGCAGACATGTATAGATAGCATTAAACTTTACAAAGCACTTTACATCCTTTATACTTTTTGTTCCTCACAATAATTCTGTAACAGGCAGAGCGGCATAGTGGGTAGATACCTGGCCCTGGGACAAGGGGGATTTGAATTCAGCTCTTGTCTCTGACGTGTACTGGCTCTATGACCCAAGGCAAATCTGTTGGCCTTCCAGTGTTCTAGAGTGACCATATTTTAAGGCTATGAGCTTCATAGAATGTGCTGATCTGAGAGTTCTCTTTGTCAGAGAAGTTGTACATCTAATCCCTCTCTCAATATCTCTATCCCTATTGACGTGCTTGCCACTCTGCTCTTCAAAAAAGTTGTAGTTCTGCTTTGTTGTTGTTATTGTTCATTTGTTGTGGTAGCTCCTGACTCTTTGTGACCCCATTTGGGGTTTTCTTGGCAAAAATATTGGAGTAGTTTGCCATTTCCTTCCCAGGGAATTAAGGCAAACAAAGTTAAATCACTTACCCCGGGTCACATAGCCAGTAAGTGTCTGAGGATAAATTTGAACTCAGGTCTTCCCAAGTCTAGACCTGGCACTCTATCCACTGTACTGCCTTGCTGCCCTTTGTGGTTCTGCATTGCCTACCAAATAAAGTCCAGGTTTCTTAGCCTGGCATTCAAGACCCTCCTTTTTCTCATTCCAATATTTATATCCAGCCTTGTTTTATACTATTATCCCTTCAGATACCCTATGATTACAAAACAGAAACAAAAAAATTAAACTACACAATATCCCTTAAGTGCATATTTAGCTTTCCTCTGTGCAGGATGTCTTCCCTCACATCTCTGCTAATTACTTGTCTTTCAAGGCCCTACTCAAATGGCAAATGGCATCTCCCCCATTTGCCATCCTTGATTCTCCCAGCCAGAAATTATTTCTTCTTAGAGAGTTTCCTGTACCTTTGAAATCAAGGATCTAGTCCTTATCTTCCCAACAATACCGTGCATTAGGTATCCCCATTTTACTGATGAGGAAAAATTGCCTCAGGGATGTTTCGACTTATTCATGATCACACCGGTAGGAGACTGGAGTCTCTCTTGATTCCAAGTCCAGAATTCTACTTATTCCACTATGTTAATAAGTCATAGAAATTCAAAATTGGCGAGGACCTTTGTGGCTATCTAGTTGAATCTGTCCAAGAAATGGTATTCTCAACATAAAGAACTCAAACAAGTGGTCATCTAACCCCTGGTTAAAGACCTCCATTTTGGAGAAACTTCTATCTCCTGAGGCAACCCATTAGACAGCTGTAATTGGGTTTGTATTTTTTATTTTTGTCTTTTTGGAGGGGGGAAGGCAGGGCACTTGGAATTAAGTGATTTGCCCAAGGTCACACAGCTAATAAGTGTTAAGTGTCTGAGGCCGGATTTGAACTTGAGTCCTCCTGACTCCAGGACTGGTGCTCTATTCACTGCACCACCTAGCTACCCCAACAGCCCTAATTGTTAAGAAGTTTTTCTTTACCTAAAGGTTAATTTCCATCTTTGAAATATCATCCCATGACTTTCGATTCAGCTCTCTAGTGCCAAAAAGAACCGCTCTTCAGATACTTGAACATAGCTATCATGCCCTCCCTGAGGCCTTTCTTATCTAGGCTAAGCATCTCTGTTTCCTTCAATAGATCTATATACATGGATCTAAGACCCTTCACCAGCTTGGTTGCCCTCCTCTGAATCACTCTGCATTTTATCAATGTCCTTCTTAAATGGTTACTACTCAGAACCCCAGATGTGATCTGACCACAGTCACTTCATCTTTTTTGAAAGTTTTTCCCTCTCTTAATGCAACCCAATACTACCCTGGCTGTTTTGGCTGCCTAGCACAATGCCTGGCACATAGTAGGTGCTTATTAAATGTTTATCTAGTGGATGAATGAATTTACTCATCAATAAAAGGAGAGCAATAATCATATCCATAGTACCTCCCTCCTAGGATTGTTGTGAGGGCCAAATGAGACAGTACATTTAAAGTGTTTTGTAAAGTGTTACATAAACATAAGCCATTATGATAAGAATGGATTTAGAACTGGTCTTGAAATAAGGGAGATATGGGTTCAAGTTTTACCTCTGCCTCATGCTGTCTGTGAGACCTTGGGTAAGTCACTTAACTTTTCAGGCATGTCTAAGTCCATAAATTACACAGAAGATATCAGCCTCAGTTTTCTTCTCTGTAAAATGAAAGAATTGGATTTAGTAGGTTCTATGCTCCCTTTCAGTTATAAATTATGCTACCTTTATCAGCAAAAGGAGCTTCTGTTCTCATGATTTCCCTATACCAATGGAATCCCAGGTCCAGTCCCAATTCCTATCCTATTATCGTACAGACAGCAACTTTTCACTTAGTCTAGTAGAAGAGCTACTTATCCCCAGTGCCCAGACAAGTGGGCACCAGTTAGATTTGCCCAGATTATTAAGGGCTTTGTAAAGAACAGCCTAGAGCTTGAAAATATTCATTGGAAAATTTAGAGAAGATGTAAATCCTTGTAGTGGCTCTGGAGCCTTCTGTACTGTGGGGATAGTGGGATATAGAAGCAGTTCATGTGGTATGTCACAGGAAGCTGAAATAAGGTGAAGGTCTTGAATGGCATTGATAACTGTATTTTAATGGAGCTTGGTATAAGATCAAATACATATATTGACTGAGCAGGCTCTGTGTTCCTTTGTTGTACACACACCCAGCTGTCTTTGCCCATTAATTATCCTATTCAAAATGCTAACATTTTTGTTTTCCTCTCAATTCTTCCTCCTATCAACTTTGAGCAACCTGAACAGACTAGATCATCAGTGGCCCAATTGGACCTTTTATGGCTTACTCGATTTTGTCAGTCAAGTAGGAAACACACTCATGGCTCTGAGTGGACGATGTTCTTTCCATCTTTCTCCCTCCCTCTCTCCCTTTCTGCCCTCCACCATTTCTGTCTGAGTGTTTCTGATTCTCCTTCCTTTCTTCCCTCCCTCTCTCTATGTCTCTGTCTCTTTGCATGTGTATCTCTGTCTCAGGCTCTGTCTCCATCTCTCTCTGTTCCTCTATAGTCTATCAGTCTGTCTTTTGTCTTGACTGTTGTTCTGTCTTTGTCCCTGTCTCTCTATCTCTGACTTTTGTCTCTCTCTCCTCCTTGTCTTTCCCCCTTCTTCCCCTCCCTCATTCTCCCTCTTCCCCTTTTCTTCCTTCTTCCCCCTCTCATCCTCTTTCTCCTTCCTTCTTCCCTTCCCCCTCTTCCCTCTTCTCCTCCTCCCCCTTCCTCCTTCCCTCCCTCTCTCTTCCCCTTCCTTCTTCCTTCCCTCCCTCTTTCCTCTTCTTCTCCCTCTTCCTTAACCATCCTATTTCCACTTACTCCTTCCTTCTTGCCTTCCCCCCTCCCCACCTTCCTCTCTCCATCTCTCTTCCTCTCCCTTTCCCTCTCCTCTCCTGCCTTTCTTCCCCTAGTGCTGGAAGCCTGACATAGTTAAACACTGGATTTATTTTTCAAGAAATAAAATCAGTCCTGGTTTCTGCATTTATTAGCTGTGTGTTTATGGGAAAGTCAGTTAATGTCTCTGAGCTTTTATGTCCTCAGTTGTAAACTGGGATTCTTAGTATTTGTACTTCTTCCCTAACAGAATTATTGTGAGCAGAGAGTTCTGTAAACTCTGGAGCTCAGTGTAAGTGCAGATCATTACCCCTCATTCCTCCCTTTCCAAATTGAGTGTGACAGTCAAGTGCAGCCCTGTTGGCAGTGTGCAGGCTGCCCTGTCCCCCTCCACTATTAGGCAGCCAGACTCCAGCCAATAGACCAGCCTCACGCAGGATTTTCCATCCCCAGTTATTTATTTCTCAGCTGAACATCCCTGTTCCCCTTTATCCCTTGGACAGATTCAAATTTCCCCTCACCAGTGTTAATTTAGAGCAGACATGTACAACTTGGTAGTAGGTAGGGGCCAAAATTAAAATAGGCTAAACTTCTTCAGCTGCAGATAGGTTTTTTGTGGTTCACTTTCCAAATAAAGGTATAAAGTTGGTTGCAGTGGGACACATAGCAAACAGGAGAGAGTGAACAGTGGCTGCCTACCTGCCAAGTTACATGATGGGCACAAGAATAACTAGTGGAAAGTGGGTTAAGCAGGGCATGGACAAAGCACTCCTCACATTTCCACTTTCTTTTGCATCCTCTACATTTTCCTGCAGGCTTCCCAAAATCTTTTGGTGGGCTGCAAGTGGCCTGTGGGCCATATTTTGTGCAGGCCTGATTTAGAATGAAATTTCCAGTGTAGTATGTTAGAATTTGGGAAAAATATCTGTTTTACTTTAGAAAATGTAGGCTTTATGGAGGTACAGAATTATTGTTTTCTCATTAAAGATTTTGTTTTTCAAAGTCCAAACCTTCACCTATTTTCTTATAGGGAATTTTGCAAAGAAACATTTTTGCTGGCATCAGTGAGCCTTTTAACACAGCATTTCATTTGCAACCGAGGTTGACAAGTAGCACTTCCCCTTCAGGAGTTGTTAGCTTTGAGTCTCATGACTGCTGATGATCTTTTTAACCTCATTTGAAACCATTGCAGGAGAACATTAAATATGTAGAAATGATTTTTTTGGTAGGAAGTTTTATTTATAAAAAATTGTACATTTATTTGAGCGTAAGAGTGATCATAACTGTGACCTGGGAATAAAGAAACCTGCATGCTAATCCCTTGCTCTGCCTTGAAATGACTTTGTGGCCTTTAATAGTTCACTTTGCCTTTCTTGGACTCAGTTTCCTCATCTGCAAAAAGGGATTGGAGTAAATGATCCCTAGAGCTAATATCCCTGTAGCTCTAACATTCCACAATGAATATGTTGTCTGGTTTCCTAAATGATAAGTGAAAAAAAAACACATTGCATTCAGAGCTAGAAGACCCAAGTTTGAATCTGAGTTCTACCCCTTAACCCTCCGAGAAATCTTGGACAGTTCACTAAAACTTTGAGAGCCTCTGTTTCCTCATCTGTAAAATATGGATAATAATACTGGTATTATCTATGAGGGATGGCTAGGTGGTGCAGTGGATAGAATTCTGGTAGTTCTGTGACTCTGGGTAAGTCACTTAATGACTGCCTCAGTTTCCTCATCTGTAAAATTAAGATAACACCCTCTTCTTGGAGTTGTTGTGAGAATTAAAAGAAGACAGTATTTATAAAGCTTCTAGCACAATCCATGACACATAGTGGGTGCTTAACAAATGTTTGTTAAATTAAAAAAAATTTTAAAATCTGCCTCATAGGGTTGTTTATACAGAAAACATTTAGGAAACTGTAAAATAATATCTGAATTGGTCCTTATTGTTCTTATATTATTTGGAAATTTGTGATCAAGATATAGGATGCCATCAGTTTAGGAAACTTAAGGGGAAAATGTCTCTCTGTTTATGCCAATCTGCATAAATTTGGCAGTCAATAATCTTTGAGAGTTTCACAGGGTAATAGACAATGTGTCAGTGACGGGTCTTTACCTGCGATATTCCTGACTCCAATGTTCACTCTCTATCTATAATTCTATGTTTCATTCTTCTTAATGAAAATATACATTTGGCTTTTATATTGCAGGTTGGGAGGTGGCTGGAGACCATATCCAGAGTGGGGCAGGAGGCTCGGATAATGATTATCTGATCTTAAACTTGCATATCCCAGGATTTAAGTAAGGAAAATCATGCTGTTTCACTGCCTTTGAGAATTTTTGTATTCTTTACCATAGGAATACTTGAAAGAGAAATTCTTTATATGTGTTAATATGGTAATATAATGCTCTATCTACTAATTAAAATGACTGAGAAATAGTTATCAACCACAAGATAATTATATACAAACTTTTTTTTTATAGGATTGATGATCAGAGACTATTTTTACTGTTAGTCCTACCTTAGTCATTGTTTAATTCCAAGATGTAACAGGTGGAATATTATGCCTAAAATATTGTACTAACAAGAATCTGTTGATGCTTTAGAGTGAGAGTTATTGGTTAAAGATAACTACAAGAATATTTATATATTTCCTCAACTCTGCCTTTAAATAACAGCTTGTATAAATCAGTTGGTCCCAATTTGTCTTTGTTTAGCCCTTGTTGATGGTGGGCATTTATGTCAGAGGTCAGAGGAGCTTTATCCCATGATTATGTTTTCAAATGTTTCAATGTATGATGGTGTAATTTGTGCTAAGAATGGCAAACGGCCACATTTTGCCATGTGTCTCTTGGTGTCTTTGATACTCTTCATTACAACTTGCACTAAACACAGTGAGAGGCAGAAATGAAATGAGTAACAGCGGGAGGTCAATGGAACTGAAGCTCTTGGCTTTCATTTTCACTAAAAACTCGAGCCCAATTTGTCTCCAAATTGTATTGGGAACACATTGTAAATATTGCCTTTCTGCTTTGGCAAATAGGCCTCCAACATCCATGACGGGAGCCACAGGTTCTGAACTCGGAAGGATAAGTTTTATTTTTGAGACCATCTGTTCAGCAGACTGTGTACTGTACTTCATGGTGGTGAGTGAAAAGAACATCTTTCCATAGCACATGACTCAGCTTGCTACTATATTTCAAGTGGGAATTTCATTGCTATTCAAATATGCAGAAGAACTCATGTTTTTTAAATTTTCTGTTTTTCCTGGTGTTTTCCAAAATTGAGACTGCATCTTTTCAGTGATAAAAGTACCATTCATATGTGAGTCAATTTTAGAATTACAGAAGAGTGAAAAGTCACTAATAGAATTGTACCTCTAGTGAGAAAAATAGAAAACATGAGGGTAGTTCTCTCCTGCCTTGCTTTGCCTCCCTTCCCCTTTGCTGTGCCCCAACCCACACTCCTATCAGAGGCCTGGAGGATAGGAGTGAATGTGGGTGGGATGATATAATTAAGTAGAGATAAAAATAAGAGCACCAAAAAGAGAAGTAAAATGAATGGAGTGTAGAAGAGAATTTAAGTAGTATTAAGGAAGTAGACAAAGGTCTTTGTTCTCTATCTCAGAAGTCAGAGCAAACTTGGCATCTTTCAGTTCAAAGTGCATATGTCTCAGCTATGAGGTGGAGGACAGATATATTATGTTGAGTATAATCTGCTCATTTCACTTGCTTTAATGAATATCAGGCAGAAAATGGCCCTTGGCCAATGCATCTGTGTTATGACTGATGATGCCAAATTCATAAATCAGTGGTCTTTATTGTGAAGGATAATAATTTGTTAGATTAACTAAGACTCTATTTTGATTAAAGTTTTCAGTTGTTTGCAGTCAATATAGCAAGGATTTGTGATCATCCTTTAGACCAAAGAAGATCCTAACTGATCTGTGGCTTAGTAGAAAAGTCTTAGAGCAGAGATTCTTAATCTGAAGTCCATGAACGTGGTTTAAAAAATATATGCATATGTACAGATACATTTATGTACGTGTACATAAAAGTATGGATATACATATGAAAACTGTATTTCATTGTAGTTTCTTTTATAACCCTATGCATCTTATTTTTATACTTTTAAAATATTATTTTGAGAAGGTCTTGAGGCTTCATGATGTTGCCAAGGGGGCAAGAAAGGCAGGAGATACCTAGAACTCAGGGAGGTTTTATAGGTAGGGACAAGGGTGTGATTTGAACTAAGGCTTTCCTGATTCCAGGTCTAATACTCTATTACTCTGTGCTCTTTCCTTTTCCCTACTAACCTCCCATTCAAAAAGGATTTATTAAGCACCTATTGTATATTGTGTGTATTAAGCAAATGGAAAATTACAAAGATAAGCTCAGTGAGGCTAGGGACTTTATAATCTAGTAAGGGGATAAGACATATACATAGGTAGCTCTAATGTACTTTGATACCTGGTACAAAGCAAAGTATTATGTGATGTCTGAGGAAGAAGATTGTTATAGACAGTGGAAATGAGTTTGTGTGTGTGGTATGAGAAGTTAAGGAATGATTAATAGTGGATTTTAATGGAATTTGAATTGGACTTTAAAGAATGGTCAAGAATTAAAAAGGCAGAGAGGGAGAGGGAGAGGAAAGAGCATTTCAAGTATAGAGAACAGGGTTTACAAAGTCATGGAGGAGGGAAATCACAGTGCAAGTTCAGTCCAATTTGGTTGTAGAGTGCCTGGAGCGGGGGTGATATAAGATATAATTGGAAAGGTAGATTGAAGAAGGCCTTGAATGCCAGGCAAAGAATTTTAATCAGAAATAAATCACTAATGGATTTTTATAAAATGAGAAACATGATAAAATTTATGCAAAAAAAAGATGAATAGTTTTATGAAAGATGGATTGGAACCCGGAGAGCAGAGGCAGAAAGACTTCTTAGGAGGCTATTGGAATTGTTGTAATGAGAGTAGTATCAGTTAGATAGGAGAATTAGGAGATGTTTGTTGTTGCCATTGAGTTGTGTTTGACTCTTCATAACCTCATTTGGGGTTTTCTTGGCAAAGATACAGGAGCAGTTTGTCATTTCACAGTTAATAAGTATCTGAGGCTGGATTTGAACTCAGATCCTCTTGTCCCCAGGGCCTGTGCTCTGTCCATTTCGCCATCTAGCTGCCCCAAATGTTGTTGAGTTGTTTTTCAGCTGTGTTCAATTCTTCATAACCCCATTTAGGGTTTTCTTGGAAAAGATACTGGAGAGGTTTGCCATTTTCTTCTCCAGTTCATTTTGCAGATGAAGAAACTGAGGCAAACAGGGTTAAGTGAATTGCCCAGGGTCACACAACAACTAAGTATCTGAGGCCAGATTTAAATTGAGGAAGATGAGTCTCTCTGACTCCAGTCCTGGCACCCTATCCCCTGCACTACCTAGTTGTCCCCAAATCTGTAGAAGTGGACAGTCCTTGTAAACAATGAGGGAGAGAGAAGTTATATTTTAACCCAAGCTTTGATTATATATCCTATGAATTATTAACTGAGTTTAGGTTTCTCCTTTGAAATATTAGATGTATAGAATTTTAAACATTTATCTCTAGTTATTAATAACATCAGTGAAAGTAGAACATCTTATTAAACAAATGGTTACCTTTTACCAAAGAAGTATACAGGTGGTAAATATTCTTCTCTGCCTATAGTTTGATCTTGATACATTCAGGCAAAATCTTGTTTTATTACAAAAAAGATTCTGTTTAATAGTAATTTCCATATTATGAGACAGAGCTTATAAAAAAGTGCTTTGATAATTTGATCAAAACAAATACTAGGTTGGTAATACTTTTGTATATAAGATTTTCTCTTGCTTCTCTCCGTGGGTAAAAATACTCTGAATAACCAAATGATTTGATTGATTGTATCTAAGACACTGAGACACATCATGGAAAGAACACTGTATCTTGACTATAAAGATTTATCTGAGTGGCTATAGCTTTCCCCTTACTAGGTATGTGTTGTTGGGGAAGTCAAGTCACGTTTTAAAATTCACTTTTCTCATCTATGAAATGGAGAAGATGTTTTGCACTACTTTCCTCTTGGAGAGGAAATTTTATTGTAAAATTTTGTGCATACACAAACACACACATATACACACGTATACTGTGAGATAGGAGAGATCATGTATGTTTACTTTTGTAACCGTAACGTTCTCTCTAGATTTAAGATGCTATTATTTTATTATAAGAGGAAAAGGGAAATTGTGTATGTATATATGCATATATATGTGTGTTTATTTGTATATGTATGTGTGCAATCTATCCATCCATCCATCCATCCATCCATCCATCCATCCATCCATCCATC
>NW_027186523.1:18861664-18875633 GCF_028583685.1 Petaurus breviceps papuanus
ATCCATCCATCCATCCATCCATCCATCCATCCATCCATCCATCCATCCATCTCTGTCTGTCTATCTATCTTTCTATACTGTAAGATAGAAAAGATCTTGTATTTAGACTTTTATAGCCATGATGCTCTCCATAGATTTAATATGTTACTATTTGTTGTAAGTGGAAGTTTTGGTCTTCCATCAGATAGCAATTACTGCCCAACTACATTCACTTCTTCCTTTCTAAGTCATTCCAACTAGGTGCCCATCTCAGTAACAAAGGTATACAGAAACAGAGCATCTAGGAGGAGGAGAGAGAAGAGTGGTGATAGCTGTATATACCAAAGGTTGCCTTCTAGATGTAGAAAGGGCACTGGTGCTGGAGGCAGAGGACCTTTGCTCAAATTCTGCCTTTGACATTTACTATGAGTCCTTGGGAAGGAATGGAAAGAAAATAAGCATTTAATTAGCACCTACTGTATGTCAGGTACTGTACTAAGTACTTTATAGATATTATCTCACTTTTTATCTTTGCAACAACCCTGGGAGGTGTTTATTATTATCTTACACTTTGCAGCTGAGGAAACTGAGGCAGACAGAGGTTAAGTGAATGTGCCCAGAGTCATACATCTAGTAAGTGTCTGAAACTGGGCTTGATTTCAGGTCTTCCTGACTCCAGGCCCAGCACTCTATCTGATGCTTTGGGAAAGTCACTTCAGTTTCCTCCTCTGTAAAATCAGGAGATTGGACTAGATGGTCTCTGAGGTCCCTTCCAACTCTAGATCTAGAATCAGTTGCTTTTACTAATTTCAGTGAAAGTGATCATTGTATAATATGTGTATGATATCACAATTTCAGTTAATTGGCATTGTAGAAAAATTGTGGAACATGTTGCAGATGGGATTTTATGCTTTCCAGAATGCCCCCAAATCTGTACTCCAAACCTGTCTGTCTAAAGTCTTCAGACAAAACATTCACAAGACTTTCAAAATTAAAATGTTCTCTTTTCCATATTACAACTTTCCCCATAGTGGTTTCACTATGTTGCAGATCAGCATAAGAAATTAAAGTGGACATTTTTGGGGAGTCTTGCAGAAGCCACAAAGGCCAGAAGACAACACAAAAAAGTTAAAAAATTCAGAAATGCGTGATATATACATGTATATATTATTATATAATGTCAGCATACTTTATCTTTTAATACCATAATAATTCAGACTTTTATTTTACAAAGGGAGGTCCAAAAATTATACACAGATTTTCCATATTGCAGGGATGCCACACGTCTGACCCCCAAAATGTAGAAAGAATAACTATATGTTAATCATTTCTATTAAGGGTCAGAAATCTGCAGCATTTGCCAAGTAGCAGGGAGAACAAAATTTGTGTTACATAGGGAGTGTAAGTTTCATTAACTGAATTACTTGAGTCTGTTTTCCTAAAAAATTCTAAAGCTTTTGTCTTTCAACCTATGTAAAATTTGGGTTAGAACTTCCCAACTCTAGTGTTTTTTTTTAAACTTAAAAAAAGTTTTCCTTCATCATACATAGAAATGACTGTGGGTTTTTAGGACTAAGCTAGCAAAATGTCTGTCAACTCCCAACAAGGTTGAAGAGCTTCCAGTATGGGCCTAGCAATGTCCTTAGTCTTTGGACTAACCTAGTTAAGTTTGGAAACCCTTATCACCAGGTGGGCCACTAGGTGATGAATTTTCCAGGCAGTAGAGCTCTTAAAGATTCTCCACCAAGTTATAGAAGAATTCTGATTTATTTCAATGGAGGGAAGAACCATACTGACGATAACATAGATTCTTGAAATATTTGTTGTAAACTAAACATTTTCTGCAGCTAGATGGTGCAATGAGCAGCATATTAGGCCTGGAGTCAGGAACTCATCTTGAGTTCAAATCTAGCCTCAGATTCTTACTAGTTGTGTGACTCTGGGCAAGGTACTTAACCCTGGGCAAGACACTTAACCTCGTTTGCCTCAGTTTCTTCATTTGTAAAATGAGCTGGAGAAGGAAATGAAAAACTACTCCAATATTTTTGCCAAGAAAAGCCTAATGAGGTCATGAAGAGTTGGACAAGATTGAACAACAGCAAATATTTTCTACTTTTCTAAAGCTTTGAGAGGCAACTTTAATGTAGCTAGTTCCCTGATTCCTAGGTCCTAAGGTTCATAGATGATCCTATACTTGGGTAGTCTTGGGAGAATTTAAGAGGCCTGGGACTTTATGAAGGTGGTACCTGTTCAGAGCATTTAACAGTACAACTCATTCACTAATCATGATGGTGTCCTGAGGTTTTAGTATAGTGCATGGAACACAGTGCCTAATAAATACATTTTTATTTATTCATTTATTTGTTCAAATGTTCATTCTTTCACCTACCTGTATATGTATAGGATGTTCCCAAAATCTTTTTTTCCAGTTTTCAGTTTTAATATCTTAGTTCAATTTTAAGCTTCAGTAGTTTGAAAATGCAATTGGGCTTACCCTGAATACACATAAATACATTTTCTGAATTCTGTTATCCCCACGTATATACATATCTTTATTTAATATAATGAATTTATATTAAGATCGAGCCGGTGTTGACTTAGATGTATTTTTCCAATGCATTTTAGGATATTAATAGAAAAAACACCAACGTGGTGGAGTCCTGGGGTGGAAACAAAGAAAAACAAGCTTACACCCACATCATTTTCAAGAATGCGACGTTCACATTTACGTGGGCCTTCCAGAGGACGAATCAGGGCCAAGATGTAAGTGCTAGCTACCTTTTCAGGACCAGCCTAGTGCTGTCTTTCTTGATCATTCAAGGTACCCAGAATAGTCTGTTTCACATTTAATTAACCTGGTAATGGCAGAGTGACAGGGAACAGAGGAATGAATTTGGAGTTAGAGGAGCTGGGTTCTAACACTATTCTGTCACTTGTACAGTTTTGGCAAATTAACTCTTTGAGCAGTTTTCTCATCTGTAAAGTGAAGGGGACTGGACTTGGTGACATCTGAGGTCCTTCTTAGCTCTAAATCTATAAAGCTATGTTCTTATGATCCAGAATACCATTGACTTCATATTCCACACTCTGGTTATGTAATAATTCACCAGATTTCTGGGGTAAACATGTTAGGAAAATACAAAGGGCTCAATAATGTAGTATTGTCTTTATAAATTTTTCTTCACATTCTGAGTTTTTTTCCCCTAGAAATAAATCCTCATTTTCCGCTATTTCCCAAGCTAATATCTTAAGGATTTTTAGGGTATTTCTTGAACTAACAGATGATGATAGATAGCATCAATTGGGGAATGATTGAAAACGTTATGGTACATGAATGTGATTGAATATTGTTATTCTATAAGAAATGAAGAAAGGATGGTTTAAGAGAAACCTGAGAAGAATGAACTGATTCAAAGTGAAGTGATCAGAAATAGGGGAAAAAACTTTATATAATAATAACAACAATACTGTAAAGACAAACAACTTTGAAAGACTTAGCAACTCTGATCAACGCAATGATTAACTGTAGTTCCAGAGGATTTAAGATGAAACATGCTAACCATCTCTAGATAGAGAGCTGATAGACTTAGAGTGCAGATTGAGGCTTATTATTATTTTTGGGCATGGCCAATGTGGGAATTTGCTTTGCTTTAATATACAAGTTTGTAACAGAGTTTGTTTCTCTTGCTTTTTCAATGAAAGGGTAGGGAAAGAAGTGGGAGAGAGAAAATTTAGATCTGAAAATAAAATAAAATTGAATTTATAAAAGAAAATTTAAAAACCTGGTGGAACCTTCAGTCTTATATGAAAGCTATTTGACTCTGCTCGATGATGTGTGTTATAGGATGAACTTTATAAACCTCTCCCAACTCTTCTATAGCTGGAGAACTGAGGCTCAGAGATGGTATTATTGGACCCAAATCATGGAGCTAATTAGTGACAGAATCAGTTTCAATTTATGTCTTTTGATTTCTAGTCCAGTGTTATATCCACTAGATCATAGTGCTTCATGCTATCTCAATAAATGTTGTAGCTTGGTATAGTGAATAGAATGCTGGAATTGGTTAGGAGGACTTCAATTGATACCTCTTCTCCTCCTCTTCCTCCTCCCCCCCTCCTCCTTGTTTTTTTTTTGCTTTTTGGAGGGGCAATTGGGGTTAAGTGACTTGCCCATGGTCCCATGGCCAGTTTTTTGTGTTGTGTCTGAGGCCAGATTTGAACTCAGGTCCTCCTGACTCCAGGGCTCGTGCTCTATCCACAGCACCACCTAGCTGCCCTGAAGAGGTCTAAGTGAATTATTATTTTTAATTTTTAAATTTTTTAATTGATTTTTTGTTGATACCTCTTCTGACTCTCACTAACTCTGTGGCAATAATTAAGTCTCAAAAACTGGCTGGATCTCAATTTTCTTATCTATAAAACGAGGGTAAGAACGTCTAAAGTACCTTCTCCATAAGTTCATTGTGAGATCAAGTAAAATGTTGGCTGTTAAAACCCATGGCAAACCTTAAAGCCAGCTACTTAGGGTTGTAATATATATTTATTTCTAAAACATACTTGTGATTTTATTGACATAGAGAACTCTCAGGAAGAAACTTTTCCTACTGATGCAGATTGACACCTTCACTCAAAGGACTTGAATTTAGGTCTTCATGACTTCTAGGTCAACTTGTTTTCCCCTATGCTATGCCTGTATTATTTGTCATTAAACATGCAATCTTTCTGCACCAAATGTTGTGCTAGGCCCTATGTAAAGTACAGGAGATTTTTTTAATTTTTCAAATGCTTTATTAACTTCTGATTTACATCATTCATTTCTGCCAGATTTTGAGTTACAAATTTTCTCCCCATTTTTCCCCTACCCACTGCCCCAAAATAGCCGTCCCACAGGATATCCTCTCCTCCAATCTGCTCTCTCCCATATTTTCTCCCATACCACTTTCGACTTTTCCAGTAGGGCATGGTGGATCTCTATGCCCCAGTGCCTGTATATCTTATTTCCCAATTACATGTAAAATAGTATTAATAATAGCATATATATATATATATATTTAAACATTTGATTTTAAAACTTTGAATTCCAGATTCATTCCCTTCCTCCCTTGTCACCCACCCTTACTGGGAAGATAAGCAGTTCAGTATAGGTTGTACATGTGTAGCTAATGTAAAACATTAGAGGAAATTTTTTTTTTCCTAAAGGAAAGCAAACAAATGACAAAGAACAGCCCATTCTTGGCCTTCAAGGAGTTATTAGAGAGAACATGTAGATACAGTACATGCACACATGCATATATATATGTGTGTGTGTGTATACACACACACACACACACACACACACACATATATATGATCTGTTCCAATATTAAAATCTCTTTTGGTTCTGAGGTCTATACATATACTCAAGTTCATTCACATTAGGCTGGTCCAATGGCAGGAAGGGAGAGGAATATGTATTTGTATGACATTTCCTATGTGTTTAGCACTTTTTATAAATATTATCGTATTTTATCTTCACAACAACCCTGTGAGGTAAGTGTTCTTTTTTTCCTCATTTTGTAATTGAAAAAATTAATTTTACCATTGGATAAAGTGAGGCAAACAGATTAAGTGACTTTCCCAGAGTCACATAGCTGGGATTTGAGGCCAAATTTGAACTCAACTATTCCTGACTCTGGGCAGCTAGGTGGTATAGAGTGCTAGACCTGCAGTCAGGAAGACTCATTTTCCTGAGTTAAATCTGCTCAAATCTGGGCCTGGAATCAGGAAAACTCAAATTCCTGAGTTCAAATCTGTCCACTTAACCCTGTCAATTTCCTCATCTGTAAAATGAGCTGGAGAAGTAAATGGCAAAACTACTCCAAGTATCTTTGCCAAGAAAACCCCCAAAATGGGGCCACAAAGAGTTGCACGTAACCGAAATGACTCAGTACAATAACTTCCTGACTGTAGCCTCAATGCTCTATTTACTGCACCATCATCTATCCACAGAAATTAAGCTCCAGGGAATCCATTCACTTGGATCCGGAGCTATTAGAGCACTGTGATTATTCTTCAAAAGCATGAAAAGGAGAAACACCCTTCAGTGGCTAGTTATCTTGCCCTGGAACATTGGCATTGTGATTCTGGTGTTCTTTTGCTAATGTCCTTCTGAAACAGGTAATTAGGCAGCATGTTCTTACCCTTAAGAAAGGAGTCATTATTCTCTGTTCTCCTTCCAGAGTAGACGGTTTATCAATGACATGGTGAAGATTTATTCTATCACAACTACAAATGCGGTCGATGGAGTGGCATCATCTTGCCGGGCCTGTGCCCTGGGATCTCAGCAGTCAGGCTCTTCGTGTGTGCCCTGCCCACCTGGGCACTACATTGAGAAAGAGACCAACCAGTGCAAAGAATGTCCACCTGATACCTACCTGTCCATACATCAGGTCTATGGCAAGGAGGCTTGTATTCCATGTGGGCCAGGAAGCAAAAGTGCACAGGTGATCTCACTCTCCTCAGGACCTGGGGCATCTCTCTCCCTTCTCTGTCTGCTGAGTTGCTGTCCATTCTTCAACACTCAAGTCAAATGACACTTCATCTTCCCCAATTCCTGTGGCTGGCAAAATCTTTATTTTTCTGACCTTACCTAGAAGTTTGTAATATTCTCTTATGCCTCATGTGATGGGAGAGACAGAGAAACAGAGAGAGGGAGGGAAGGAGAGAGAGAGAAGGGGGGAGACAGAGAGAAAAAGAGAGAGTAACATACAGATGGGCAGCCTGTATTGGCATGTTTCTCCTTTCCCCAACCCAGAATATGAAAACAAAGAAATTAGAGCTTCTACAGAGAATTGATTGATTGATTTAGAGACAACATGACACAGTAGAATACTGGAGTTAGATTTGGAAAGAACTGGGTTTAAATCCTTTCCCTTACACTTACTAGCTGTGTGATCTTAGGCAAGTCATTTACCTTCTCTGAGCCTTTGGGCTCCACATCTGTAAACTGGGAATAATGGTACTAGGGGTGGGAAACCTGTGGCCTTGAGGCCACATGTGACCCTCTAGGTCCTCAAGTAAAGTTCTTTGACTGAATGGAAACTCTAGGGAACAAATCCCCTTAATAAAAGGATTTGTTCTGTAAAACTTGGACTCAGTCGAAAGACTGCACTCAAGGACCCAGAAGCACACATAGGGCCGCAGGCTCCCCATCCCTGCTATATACCTGCCTCACAAGGTTGTGAGGCTCTGATGAGAATTCTGCTGCTACTGAGGTCTAGCATTTGCAGCACTTGGAGGTTTACAAAGTGCTTTACACATATTGTTTTATCCTTACAACAGCCTTGGGAGGCAGATGCTATCATTCCTAGCTTATAGAAGATGAAAAGGCAGAAGTCAAATGACTTTCCCAGAATCACATTGCTAGTAAGTGTGAGTCCATATTTGAACTAGAGTCTTCCTGATTGCAAGTCCAACACCCTAAATGCTGTGCCTGCTAGCTGTATTTCAATCATTTCTTAAACTTTTAAATGCTAAATAAATGCAAATTATTAAATATATTCAAGGGTATGGACAAAATCACAAAGGAAAAGGAGACATGGAGAGGTCGTAATCTGCACCATTGAAGGGTATACTTACATTGAGGAGATCACGATTCCATCTAAGCATAGATGGATTATGTTACCAAGCACTGTGTTTTATCTAAAGTTTGATTTTTCCTCTGGGCCTAATACAGTGCTCCACATATATTACATGCTTTACAGCTATTTGTCAATTGAATTAAATTCTATTTTGTATATTGCTAATATACTTTTATGTTAAATATCCCCTCAGTCCTATAAGTATCCACAAGAGATCTTATTTTTCACCAGGATGTAAGCAGATACTTTCAATTTTGTTGATGTTGTTCAGTCATTTTAGTTGTGTCCAACTCTTTTTGACCTCATTTGGAGATTCATATACATAGTTCAGAATGATCCCCCCAAAAGAAAATAGAAAAGTGAAAAAAATATTGTGTTTTCTTAATGCCAAAAGGCAAAATACAAAATCCCTAACATCTGGCTTTGTCCCTTTCTTCTCTACCTATGACCATCCCCTGATGACCCTCACAACTGAAGAGGATAAATTTGAGATTCTGGACATTTTCTTCATATGTTAGGGTCAACTTTATTGCCAAAGATACTGGACTGGTTTGCCATTTCCTTCTCCAGCTCATTTTACAGATGAGGAAACTGAGGCAAATAGGGTTAAGTGAGTTGCCAAGAGCCACACAGGTAATAAGTGTCTGAGCTCAGATTTGAACCAGGGAGATGAGTCTTGCTGACTCCAGGCCTAGCACTCTATTCACGTTACCACCTAGCTACCCTACCTTCAAAATTAAATTGTCCTTTTTACTTTGGGAGTGTAATAGCTTGATTGGAGGTGGTTAATATAATAGGCAGGCCACCTGCTCTGTCTTAGCTAGCCCCTCCCTTTGGGAGTGTAGGTAGTACCATTTTTTCCCCCCAATTTCTCTTCAGCTGACTGCTTTTGACTTTCCCTCAGTCAATGCCTCTACTCCATCAGGGACAGAGCAGCTTCCAAAAAGGATGATGGGAGGAGTATCTATCATGTATTCCTCTTATTCAACATCCTTTCAACCAGTACTGGCTATTTGATTCATTTTGCCTTATGGCAAAAGAAAAAAAATCTGAATTGAGCATTGCTTTGGGAAGTTTATAAAAATTGTCACTAAATCAACACTTATTGAGATTCTCTTGCATTTATTCAAAGTCTCATACAAAATCATGGCATTTTAGACTGAGGGATCAGTCTCTGATCTTTATGTCTGGCCCCTTTCCCTTTCCTTTCCTCTTCTTCCTCACACTTGTACAGGTGCTCTTGGTTCAGAGCTCGCTATAGACTTTATCGTCTATAGCCTTCCTAAATGGAAAGAAACATCCCTCTACCACATTTTCCAGAAACTCGTGAAACTATTCCCTGGAAACTTCCTTTGAATGCAGATTCCCACCTCTAAAAGCCCCTTTGAGTGGAAGGAAGAAAACAAGCAGGAGAAAATAAATTGTACCCTATATGAAGGAGACGTCCACAGACTCTTAAATTTGTCCTCTTGGATTGTCAGGGCCAACAGGGGATGGTCATAGATAGAGAAGCAAGGGACAAATTCAGATGTCAGGATTTTGTATTTTGCCTTTTGGCATAAAGCAAGCCCAACAATGTCTTCCTTTTAAACTTTTCTATTTACTTTTTGGGGGTCATTCTAAACTATGTAGATAAATCCCCAGTCTATTCATCTGGATCTAATTTTTCTCTAAAATGTTGGTTCTATATTGGTTACAACTTGCCTGATGGATAATGGCACCTGGATTTCCTGCAACATCCAAAACTCACCATGTCCTAAATAGAACTCTTTATTTCTTCCCCAAACTATCCTTCCTTCATCTTTCATGATTTCTACTGATGGCACTACCACCACCTTTCTATTCACTCAGGTTCACAACTTTAGAGCTATCTTAGTTTTTTCTTATTGCCATGGTCACTTACCAAGCCTTGTTGATTCCACAGTGTCTCTTCAATATGCCCCCTCTCTCCAAACATATAACCTCTATCCTGGTTCATGCTCTTATCATGGCCCTTGTTCATGCCCTTATCATGGCACATCTCTCTATGACAGTAGCCTCCTAATTGGTCTTCCTTCTCCCATTTGCTTTCATTTCCAATCTAACTTCCATACAGCTGCCAAGTTGATACCTTAAATGATAAGTGTGGCCCTCTTACCCACCATTCAAAGATCTTCAACAACTTGTTACCTCCAGTATAAATGGCAAACTTTTTGGTCACATTCTGGCTTCCACCTACCCTTTCAGTTCTCAGCAGAACATTCTCTCAACTCCATGCCTTTGCACATGTGGGATCCCATTCCTCCCATGCTTTTCCTCACCTCTGCCTCATAGAATCTCTAGCTTCTTTCAGAGGACACATAACAGCAATATGGCCTCTAACTCTTAGCTGTACACAAATTACTCAGGGAAGAAGGAGGAGTGAGTCCCCACAAAATCTTGAATGTTGAGCTGAAGCATCATGACCAGCTGACATGGTCATGGCTCCTGATTCTTGGAAAACCTCTGTGGTTGGGAAGGATTTTGAGAAGCATGGCATATTCTTCCTAGGACATAGCCCTTTCCTGCTATTCTCATCTGAAAAGGCAATGTTAGTTCAAGGTACTTGATTTCTTAGTTACAGTCATAGTTCTCTTCTCGCACAGTCATATCTTTATTCCTCTCATTTCCTCTATTTGGAAATGGAAGGGATGTAAAAATAAAAAATATAAATAAAGTATTTTTGAAGAATCAGACCTAAAATTCCATGACAGCTCAATATTTTGCTACAAACTGATCTTTAAAAGCATATATATATATATTTTAAGCAATTAGGGTTAAGTAACTTGCTCAAGGTTATACGGCCAGTTATTTCTGGGTGTGGTGCTGCTAAGTATCAGAGCCCGGATTTGATCCTAGGTCATCCCAACTCTGGGGCTGGTGTTCTTACTCACTGAGCCACCTGGCCACCCCTAAGCAACTGGGGTTAAGTAACTTGCTCAAGATTACATGGCCAGGTGTTTTTGGGTGGATGCTAAGTGTCTGAGCCCAGATTCGATCCCAGGTTATCCCAGCTCTGGAGCCGGTTCTCTTACTTTATGTGCTACCTGGTTGCCCCAATATATTTATTTTTTATGCTTGTTCTCCCCCCACCCCCATTTTCACTTCAGTAGTTAATAAATTGAGGTTCACGAGCTTGCTTTTCTTCTAAAACAATATTTCAATATAATTGATTTTCTTTGCAATACTATGTGTTTCATTTTATTCATTTAAAAACATTGTTATATTTTGGTAGTACATTCCTATAATCTCTGCTATACTGGGGAGCCTGAGGCTAGTGGATCTCTTTAATTCAGGAGTCCTGGATTTTGTGGAGTAAGCTAAGTGGGCTACAGCACTAAGTCTGACGTTAATAGAGTGAGACCCCAGGATTGGTGGGGAGGGAACCACCAACCTACATAAGCAGCAGTGAACAAACCCTGGTCAGGGAATGTGGAGTAAGTCGAAACTTCCATGCTGATCAGTAGTGGGATGGAGTAATTTCTAGCCTGGGTGAAGCAGGGAGACCCAATCTCCAAATATATACATACATGTACACATGCATGTGCACACATATATACATAACACACGCACACATGTAATACCCATACATATATGCATAACCCTACATAATACATATACAATAATATGCATGTGCACATATATACAATATTAATAGATATACATACATGCTACATGCAATGGGCTTATACTCATATTTATAATATACATTCAATACACAACATATACCTAACATGTATACATTGAAAAGGCCTCCATGGGCTTCACCAGACTGCCAAATGAGTTATGACACAGAAAAGGTTCAGATTTCCTGTCCCAGTCAAATGTAGCAAACTCCTGAAGAGCAGGAACTATCTAGTTTTTGTCTTGTTAGCCATGGTTCTTAACACAGTGCCTGGCTCATTGCAGGGGTGTAACAAGGGTATATTTGATTATGTCTAAGCCCATGTGGGGAAAAGAGCCAGAGATCAGGAATTCTGGGAAGAAGCAGATTTTCTTAGGCAGGTTTTCATATAGATCTTTAAGAGCTTGTTACAAAGTCTGTCGTTGAGTGGAATGAGCTTTCTGATGCTTTCCTTCTCACCCAGCAATGACTTCCCCTGTCTTATTGCTTTTGTATTTGTTTTTCATCTCTTACCAAAGGACCACACAGTTTGCTATAGTGACTGCTTCCTGTCCTACATGAAAGAAAACCAGAGTTTGCACTATGACTTTAGCAACCTCAGCAGTGTTGGCTCATTAATGAATGGCCCAAGCTTCACGTCCAAAGGAACCAAATACTTCCACTTCTTCAACATCAGCCTGTGTGGGCATGAGGTGAGCTCTGACTGTTGAGTGCGGTCTGTGCATATGTGTGGCAGGATGTTGGGGGTATGTATTGGACTAGCTTTTCAGCTTTAATTGAGTTGGTATTTTTATTGTCTTGACAAGGAAGCAAAAGGTTGCTTGAAAACTCTCAGGAAAATGTCAGGACTTGAGTTTAGTTTGCTCAGAGTCACATGTCACATTAGAGCTGCCTTATCTACTCTTTAATTAAGCCAAAATAAAAAAAGAAATCTGTCCAGGTATGGAAGCAATGGGTTCAGTGATAGGCATATTGTGCAGGAGAATTCCTTTAAACATTAAACAAAAACAAAAGTTATGTCAGTCTCATCGATGTCAATTATTTCTTAGGTAACCATGGTTAATGTTCCCTTCTTTATTCTGTTGATTTTATAGACTGTGATTTTAAGGTTAGTTAATAAAAAATTGGAAGCAGCTGACCTTTTAGAAGGACATTTTCCAAATCAAAATAGAGAAATATCATGGGATGATAACTGCAGTCATCAGGAAGAGATAGTACAGTAGAAAAACATTGGCCTTAGAGTCAGAGTTCAAATGGGTTCAAATCCTGAACTGGTCCTCCAAACATGTGAGTCTCTGGACAAATCACTTATCCTCCCTAAGCCTCAGTTTTCTACAAAATAAGGGTTGAAATAAATAGGTTCTGGGGTCCCATAAACCAATAGATTTTTGATCCTCTAATTTTGTGATTCCATTGTATTATAGTGATTCTGTTAAAGCATCAGAAATAAATCTGATTTTTAATTTTGGAGTTCAATTTGTACCAGAAAATTGGTTGTTATAGAATTTTAGATCTGATCTTTTAAAAAATTTACTGATATCTTTTGTTTTTTCTATTCCCTTTATTTCCAAATATATCCTTCCATCATTGCCTCCCCAGACAACCATCCCTTGTGATCATGATTAAAAAAGAAAAGGGGAGAGGAAGCATTTCAGTAAAACTAATCAACACATCAATTGGATTTGATAGTATATGCAATGTGAATTTATTTTCCTTCCTTCCTTCCTTCCTTCCTTCCTTCCTTCCTTCCTTCCTTCCAAGTTTGAGAGGAAGGGACTGGGAAATTAATGTACTCACTGATAGATTGTGCAAAGAATCTGGCTCTTATTTTTTTTTAATCTTTAAAAAATCTATTTATTTATTTTTAGTTTCCAGCATTAAGTTCCACAAGGTTTTGAGTTCCAAATTTTCTCCCCCTCCCTCCCCAAGATAATGTGCAATCTGATATAGGCTCTACATATATATTAAAATTAAACTTATTTTCACATTAGTCATGTTGCAAAGAAGAATTATAACCAATGGAATGAATCACAAGAAAGAAGAAACAAAACAAAAAAAGAGAGAGCGCAAATAGTATGCTTTGTTCTGCTTTCAGACTCTGTAATTCTTTCTCTTTGATGTGGATAGCATTTTCCATCATGAGCCTTTTGGAGCTGTCTTAAAACTTTAAATTGCTGAGAAGAGCCAAGTCTATCAAAGTTAGTCTTCATACAATGTGGCTGTAACTGTACAAAGTTCTCCTGGTTCTGCTCCCCTGTAAAGCCAATCATGAGCAGCTCTCCTGATGATTGCTGCTGTGAATAACTTTAAGGATCTAATCACATAGTATAGTGAACTCTCTATTTATTCAACAATAAACTAAAGCAAAACATTCAAGAAACTAAAGCACAACATTCACAATAATATAACATAGCAACTTATTACTAAGGTGGCCAAATAGTCTTAAACAAAACATATCATTCAGTAAGTCACAATCTCCTCAATCAATATAGAGTACCCAAGTAGAGTCTTCTTTCTTTCTTTTTACTTATTTTTTATTTTTTAAAGCAATTTTTTAAAATGGGTTAAGTAACTTGCTCAAGGTTACATGGCCTGTTATTTCTGGGTGTAGTGCTAAGTATCTGAGCCCAGATTTGATCCCCAGGTCATCCCGACACTAGAGCTGGTGCTCTTACTCGCTGAGCCACCTGGCTGCCTCAAAACTTACTTTGGTTTTTTTTTTTTTTTT
>NW_027186523.1:18875733-18888149 GCF_028583685.1 Petaurus breviceps papuanus
TTTGAATTCAGGTCCTCCTGATTCCTGGGCTGGTGCTCTATTCACTGTGCCACCAGCTGCCCCTAGAGTCTTCTTTCATCTTGACTGGAGGCTGGCTTCTAATCATCCTTAAGTCAATCATCCTTAAGGGGTAGCAGAAAGTACAAACACCAACCACCCCTAAGTCACAGTAAGTTACAATATCATCAGACAGTACTGAGTACCCAAGTAAAGTCTTCTTTCATCTTAAGTCAAGGCTGACTCTCGAACCCTGGGGCTCCTCTTCCAAGGGCTGACTGCTCCCAGCTCTTGCCTGGATTCACCTGACTCTTACCTGGATTCACATGGAGGCAGCTCTCCACTCCCATTTCATATATCAGCTTATGGGGACCGTTCTTTGAAGTTTCTGTTTCTCAGAAGACAAAGTTTAACAGAGCTACAACAATATTTACACACATTGCCAACACTATCATCTCAGTTCACTTTCTGTCTGACAAAACAACACAGCTCAACAGACAAGACTTCTGTCTGAGAAATCAAATACAAATCAACAGTGAAGTCTCAGGACTTTTGTCAACAGCAGTAAAGTCCTCTTTCTGGGCTTCTGTATCAGCAGTAAAGTCCTTTTTCAGGGCTTCCATAACATCAGTAAAGTCCCCTTTCAGGATTTCTCTCTAAAAGCAACAGATTGCTTTTGTCTGACAGACCAACAGATAGAGTGCTATAGAGTGCCAAAATCACAAGCATTCTCACTCTCAGTTCTGCTGGGTCCCAGTTTGTGCTCGAGCTCTTCCCTGCTCTTCTTCTTCTTCTTCCACTGTTTTGGCAAGCTCCTTCCACCATGGGCTCCATGTGATGATATTAGGCCTGTTAAGAGGAGGGAAGGTGTCCAAACTCCCTTAGGCCTATTAAAGTTAACACGAAATATACTGTTTCCAACAAAGACTTGATATAATCAAAGGCAAGGCTCAAAAGCACTTGAATAGCTGAAATAAGCAGCAAAGCATTACTTTGCTTGCCATTACATGCCCTCACTCAGCATCAGTTCATATAAGTCTTTCCAGGTTTTTCTGAAGTCTGCCTGCTCCTCATTTCTTATAGCACAATAGTATTCCGTTACATTCATATACCACAACTTGTCAGTCATTCCCCGATTGATGGGTATGCCCTCAATTTCAATTTCTTTGCCACCACACCAAGAGCTACTATGAATATTTTTGTGCATGTAGGTACTTTTCCAGTTCATTTAATCTCTTTGAGATACAGCCCTAGAAGTGATATTGCTGGGTCAAAGGGCATTCTTGTCCTTATTTCTTCTATCATTCATACTCATGCTTCTGCTTGTCTTTGGCCAGTATTATTAGCTGCACAGTGATGCTACGTTGAATCTTATATAAAGAAGGTAAAACTTAAGCTGTGACACCTGAGGGGGGGGGTCATCATCTAAAATAGACTTTAAAATGTAGGCTACAGTGTCATATTCTAATTTTGTGTATGCAGGGTGTTACTTGCATTTTATTTATTTTTTTAAAATATATTTTTATTTCTTTTGTCAATATTTTCCAATTACATTTACAATTTTTAAACTCATTTAAAAATATTTCAAGATTTAAATTCTTTCCCTCATTCCCATTCCTCCCCCCACCCCTTAAGAAGGCAAGCAATAATATTGATTTTATGTGTAAAATCTTGCAAAATGTATTTCTACACTAGCCATGTGGAGAAGGAAAACACATACATGCACACAAATGAGAAAATAAAGGAAGTGGGAAAAAGTATGCTTCAGTCTGCACTCAGAGTTCATCAGTTTTTTCTCTGGAGGTGGACAGCATTTTTCATCATGGGTTCTTTCAAATTGTCTTGGGTCATCGTCTTCAATCAGAGCAGCTAAGTCTTTCACAGTTGATCGTTGTTACAATATTATTGTTACTATATATAATGTTCTCCTGGTTCTTCTCACTTCACTTTCTTTCAGTTCATATAAAACTTCCTAGATTGGCCTAGAGGCCTTAGTACTGACTCCTAGATCTGCCTCTGATTATCTCTGTCAGCAGAGACAGTTAGTGGTGTCATCTAGGCCTGGAGTGAGTTCAGATCCAGCCTCAGACATGGTTTAGCTGTGTGACCCCTGGTGAGTCACTTAACTCTGTTTCCCTAACTTTACTCAACTGTAAGATGGAGATAATAATAGCATCTATCTTGCAAGACTGTCATGGAGATCAAATGAGTTAATATTTGTAAAAAGCACTTAGTATGGTGCCTGGCATATAGTAGGCATGATATAAGTTCTTATTCTCCTCTCTTCTTCCCTTTATGACTCCGTTTCTCGAGGCTTCAGTTTACTGATCTGGAATATTAGTGAAATACAAAGTTAGATGTAGCATATGATGGATTTGGAGTCCTTGGACTTGAGCTTGAATTCTACTTCTGCCACTTACTAGTGACCTTGGGCAATACTATTAACCTCTTAACTTAAGTTTCTTATCTTCCAGTCAATCAGTAAACATTTATTAAGTACCTAGTATGTGTTAGGTGCTGTTCTAGGCAGCAGCACTAGGACTACAAAGAAAGGTAAAAGACAGTCCCTCTAGAAATTGGGATTTAAGCTGGAACTTGAAGGAAGTCAGGGAATTAAATCAATCAATAAGCATTTATTAAATGTCTTCTATGTGCCAATTACTGTGCTAAGCACTAGGGATACAGAGAAAGGTAAAAGGAAGTCCCTGCCTTCAAGGAATTTATGATCTAATGGAGGAGACAAGATGCAAATAAATATGCATATATACATAGTTATATGTATATATGTATATGTGTATATATATATATATACACACACACACACACACACAGAGACATATCCACACACACATATCTCAAGCCATCTACAGAATAAATAGGAAATAATGAATAGGATGAAAGCACTAGAATTAAGAGAGGTTGGGAGAAGTTTCATGTAAAAAAAACAGGATTTTAGTTGGGACTTAAAGGAAGCCAGGGAAGTCAGCAGGTAAAAATGAGGAGGGAGAGCATTCCAGACCTGGGGGATAACTAGAGAAAATGACCTGGTCTGAGAGATGGATTGTCTTATTCATGGAACAACCAGGAGACTTCAAATGCAATGGCTTGAAAAGTATGTGGTAGGGAGCAAGGTGTGGGAAGACTGCAAAGGTAGGTGAGGGCTAGGCTATAAAGGCCTTTAAATGCCAAATAGAGTATTTTGTATTTGATCCTGGAAATGACAGGGAGCCATTGGCATTTATTGAGTAGGATAGTGACATGGTTGAGCATTAGTAAAATCAGTTTGGGGGTTGAATGGGGAATGGAATAGAAATGAGGCGGACTCCCCGGAGGCTATTGCAGTAATCCAGGATGAGGGCCTATACCATAGTGGTGGTAGTGTCAGAGGAAAGAAGGGGGCATATACAAGAAATGTTGCAGAAGTTAAATCAACAGGCCTTGGAAATAGCTTGTATTTGGTGAGAAATAGTTAGGAATTGAGGACAACTCCTAGGTTGTTAGTCTGAGAGATTAGAAGTTTGGTGCTGCAAAGATGGGAAGTGGTGAGGGCTTACAGGGAAAGAGAATGAGTTCTGTTTGGGACATATTTAGTTTGATTTCTATTAGACATCCAGTTTGAGATTTCTGAAAGGCAGTTGGAGATGCAAGATTAGAAGTGAGAAAAAGAAGTTGGGGCAGTTTAAGTAGATTTTAGAATTATCAGCATTTAGAATTATCAGAATTAAATCACCAAGTGACGTTTTGTAGTGGAGAAGAGAAGAAGGCCTAGGAAAGAATCCTGAGGGATACCTATGGTTATAGGATGTGATCTGGAAGAGAATTCCACAAAGGAGATTGAAATGGAAAAGTCATATAAGTAGGAAGAGAACTTGGAGAAGGTGGTAAGCTGAAAACCTAGAAAGAAGCAAATATCAAGGAGGAAAAAGTGATCAACTGTGTCAACTGCTGCTGAGAGGTTAAGGAGAATGAGGATTGAGAAAAGGCCATTGGATTTGGCAACTCCGAGATCACTGGTAATTCCTTTGCAGAATTGGGAAAGACCTCACTGAAGAGGGAGCATTTGAACTGGGTCACTGTAATGGTAAGGGAATTTGAAGATCTTCCCTGCCTCTTAATTGGCCTCTCTTGGAGCCCAACAAGAGAAACTTGCTTAGGGGAGGCTTGTTTTTCAGGAAGGCTTACACCTTTTGTTATTTTTTAATTAGGTAAAGTAAGGTTGTGATGTCTTCTGACCTTGAAGAAGTGTGTGTGTGTGTGTGTGTGTGTGTGTGTGTGTGTGTGTATCTTTGAGGTGAGGTTTTGCTTTGGAGCTCACTTTTGGGAAGAGTTATGTGATTGGCCAGATGAGACTCTGGGAAGCTGTTGAGCCCCCCAGCTTTGAAAAGCCAGATGTTGGTGCTTCTCACTGTAGTAACTATGTATGTATGTATGTGATGGTCAGACAGCTAGAAACTGTCTTTTTAATTGTGTTATTTTCTCTGTCCGCATTTTTTGTCCATTTGTAATTTCTGTTTGTATTTTCTGAAGTTCAGGGTGCTGACTTTTCCACCTAAACTAAGTGAATTATATATATGTTTGATCAAAGTAAGATTATTAACCCTTTTTGAGTTGCTTTCCTTTAGAAAAGCAGATCAAACACCCTGTGCTAGCAGTCATCCTGGGTATGGTAAGGCACTTGCTGCTACAGTCACTTAGAGGATAATTAGGACTTGAAAGCTGAAAATGGAAGGGGCCAGTATTGAGTTATAAGAGGCACATTCTAGGCATAAAAATCAGTGTACACAAAAGCATGGAAGCAGGATACGTACAGGAGACAGCCATTAGTTTAGTTTGGTTAGAACACACTCTCTGTGCAGGAAAGTACCGTGAAATAAATTAGTAAAGGTAGGACAGTATTAGGATTGGGAAGAGCCAAGGTAGAATGAGAACCCTGGAACTATGTCATTCATTAATTCTTTCTTTCAACAAATATTGATGAAGCATATATTGTATAAGTCAAGGCTTCTTAAACTTTTTCCATTCATGACCCCTTTTCACCATTGCATGACCTATGCTTTGTGTTTAGAACCAAGGCTACAGTGAAGTTGTGTGATGCAACATGGCCAAATACTTGCAGAAATACCTTGGATTCATTACACATTTGATTTTTAATTAATTTTTGGCCATTATGCTTTCAGAAACCTTTTACTGTTGCTAAATTTTTTAAGCAACCCATATGGGGTTGCAACCTATAGTTTGAGAAGTCCTAGATTAAGTCACTAGGGAGAGAAAAATGAAAAATGGAACATTTCTTTCCTTCAGGGAGTTTATAATCCAATAGGGAGAATACAATTTGTACATCAATCATATGCTATGAGATAGAATGTTAAAGGTGCACACATAACCTTTCTCAGTCTCAGTTTCCTCCTCTGTAAATTAGAGATAATAATACCATTTGCCTCATGGGATTTTTGTGAGGATCAAATGAGATAACATTTTTAAAGTACTTTGGAAACCTTAAAGTGCTATATAAATGCTAGATATTATAAATATGATGGAGATTCCAGTTTCTTTCCCTTTTCCCCATTGCCTGCAGGATAAAATACACATTCTTTAGCTTGGTATTATTTTAAGCCCTCTGCAATCTGGTTCCACCTGCTGTTCCAGACTTATTTTTTATTGCTCCTCTTCACCGACTCTGTATTATTCCAGCCAAACTAGCCTACTTGCTAATCGCCAAGCTTAACATACCATCTGGTACCGCTATACTTTTTGCATGGGCTGCCTCTTCTCTGTACCTAGAATGCATTTCTTCCTTATCACCTCTGCCTCTTGGAATTCTCATTTTCCTTCAAGGTTCAGCCTAGGAACCATCTCCCATGTTAAGATTAGAATTCCCTATTTACTAGTGTTCTCTCCCACCTCAAATTTCTTAGTATTTCTTTTCTGAATATATATTTGTTCCCTACAGAATGTAAATACCTTGAGTTCAGGAATTCTTTCATTTTTTTCTTTCTTATTGAGAGAAATCATTTTGTAATCAATTGAAAGAAATCATTTTGTAATCAATTACCAATTTGGGACCCAGGTTTTTCTCTCTGTTTCTTCACTTAAGGTTCAGCCCCTGTAAACAATGAGACTTTGAAGGACATGGCTGATTGATGAGATTGTTCTAGCCCTCAAGAAATGCTCTTCAATCAGATGGCAGGATCCCATCCAACTAGAAAATCTAACTTTTGTTTAAACAGAATCTAGTCTAGGTCTGGGGGGATGAGTCCTTGTCCTTGTACCCCTCCATTAGAATTAGGGTGACCCAGCTTATGAAGGAGGAAATCAACCAGAGTGATCTGGATGGAGATGGATTCCCCTGTCCAGGTTGCTGGAGGTGGCCGAGTCTCATGATAAAGCTATATTTTCAGCAGCAGGAGCTGAAGACTTCTAGCCCACTTTCTCATTAATGTCCACCAATCAGGGTTGATTTTTACTTGGCTGGGCCATTCCCTTTCAAAAAATATTTAAGACATTTAGGTTCTCCATGTTTTTTTGTCTTTGCTTACTGAAAGAAACCACTGACTGATAATTTATTGATTATTAGCTACCCTAATGAATAAATTGAATATTTATTACCCAGAAACTCCATTGCCTGGGGTTTTTCACTTGTGACAGCATCCTCACCGAAGAGCCTAAGAAGTAATAATGATTAATAGGTATTTGTTGAAATGAATTAGATGCAAGTAAGCTCTGTACATGAGAATGCTAAAAAATACTCATGCTTGACTTTTACATTTCTTGCTTGGAACCCTGGAGCAGAGTTAATCTTCTGTAGGATTTCTCAGTATATTTTATCATTGTCTTTTAAAGACCCTTGTTTTGGTTACTAGAATATTTCTGATGAGTGTTTTTGCTAAGGGTTTTTGGGGGGTAAAGGGTATGGAATAAGGGTAAGACAGTTTTAAGACATTTACTACGTTTAATTGAATAGGCAAACATCATAACTGTATCTGAAAGCAAGTGAATGAATATTTTTGATAGCATGAGGTTGGAAGAATACATGGTAATGAAATGACCAACTGCTTAGAATTCAGCTCTTTTAGAAGTCAATATTTTTTTGGAAACCTTTGAGTGACTGGTTGTAATTTGGTTTTACTCTTTTCCTTCTTCAGTTTGACAAATTGTTTTTATGTTAAACTCAGGCTAAGATTGAGGAGAAGGATGAAATCTATTCACTTTGTTCCCCCGCAGCCTTCTGAAGCTTGATTCTCCTTTTATATGCATTGTTTTTAAACTGTGTGTTTTTGAAGTCACTGACAATCACTATTTCTCTGGTGATAGCCTTTGTTCAGCAGGACTTTTGCTGGTGATGGCTATATCAGTGGGGTCTTGTATTACACCATTATGCTTTCCTGGCCACAGAAAATGTAGAGGGAAAAAGGTGAGTGAATTTGAAATGTAGTTTTTCATTTCTCCTCCATTGAAGCCTATGTTTTCTCACTTTATTTTCTCAGGGGAAGAAGATGGCAATTTGTACTAACAACATAACAGATATCACCGTAAAGGAAATGGTAGCTGAATCAGAAGATTACACCAATTTTGTAGGAGCATTTATATGCCAGTCAACTATAATTCCATCTGAAAGCAAGGGCTTCCGAACAGCTTTGTCTTCCCAGTCTATCAGCCTTGCAGATATATTTTTAGGTAGGGTGTATATATATGTGTGTGTTTGGTTCCATGAAAATTCAAAATTAGGAAAGCAGTATTACAGAAGTTAGTTAGGGGCAATGCTACAAATGAGCAATGAACCCAATGATCACAAGCATTGCTTGTCAATGGGCTTTCATTGTAATGTTTTTGAGATTCACACTGCTATTTTTTTTGTCAACCAATATGTGCCGTATGCATCCTGGCAAATAATTAATCTCAGCTGAGAAGTTTTTCAGAAGTCTTTCATTTATTGGTACTGATGTTTCAGCCTTAAGGTTGAAACAGAAAAGAGGTATGCAAATCTCAATAAAGTTGGATACCCTGACTCCTTAACTTTATTACAACATGTTTCTCTTGAATCCTTCTCCATCACCAGATTTTAAGCAGTGAGCAAACACATTTCACTTATTTTGAATTCAGTGATGTGGCAATATAATTAAACATAGCTTGGTTTTTAATTTTACACTGTATAGGTCACCATATGATCTATAAAATGATAATTGTCTTTCCATTTCTTTGGCATCTAAAGTAATTTCAAAGAAAATATTTGGAAGATTTTCAAATTCATAGTACCAGCAAACCTGTTAGGGAAAAAAGTGTTTTCTGGGTAGGGAAAATATGTATATATAAATGTACGGGTTATATAATTAAATCTATAATGGAGTACTTGTGAATGTGTGTGTACATAATCTCAAAATAATAGCACTGCCAACTCTCAGTTATATGTTGTATAATGGGATAAGAGTAACATGAATAATTCAAATTCACAGGTAACGTCAGTCCATTATTTTAACCATGATTTTTTTGGGGGGGGGGGCGGAGGGAGGGATATTTCCTTTTATATTGTTCACAAATAGCAAAACTGATTGATGTGGTTTTCACCTATGCTCCAGCCCTGTAGTGAATATATGAAAAAGAGTCATTAAGGAAGGATAAGGGAAAATCAGGCACCAGACTACTTTCCCTATGGTTGAATTGTGCATAACCATACATTTCAGAAGCAGTATCAATTACAGTCTCACGTCTGCTCCTTTGACCTTAGTGTCTTGAGGGCTGAAATTTCTTACTGTTCAGACTTTGAAGCTAGGGCTCCCAGTCCTTCTGAATCTGTCATTTTCCTAGTTGGCACTTGATGCCTTTTCTGTGCATTTGATAATATATACCCTTTATTCGCATGCATATAAACCTTGTATCCACCTGGCCCTGAGGTTTCTTGAGAAACAAATGCCCTGAGGGTCTCTGAGAGCTCTCCAAGCTCAGCTGATATTTTATTGATGCCTTTTTCATTTTTCAGAAAGAAATTTTCCCTTTTCTCTAAAGGCTGCTGACATTGTGAAAAGTAGTCAGAAAAAAAAGAGTAATTATAAAAATAAGCTAAGGAAAGAGCTTGGTGATATACTTGGATAGAACCCTGGGTCTGGAATCAGGAAGATCTGAGCTCAAAATCTTCTTTTTTTATTATACTGTGTCATGGAAATGCTTATTTTATTCCATAAATTACATAAATATAAAAATTAAAAATAAAAAAATTGACCTCAGACACTAGCTGTGTGACTTGGGCAAGTCACTTAACCCTGTTTGCCTCAGTTTCCTCATCTGCAAAATGAGCTGGAGAAGAATGAAGCTGGCAAACCACTCCACTATCTTTGCCAAGAAAACCCCAAATGGAGTCATGAGAGTCAGACACTGAAATGACTGAACAACAAGCTCAGTTCAGATCAGTCTTGCAATGGCATCTAGAAATCATCATCCCATAGCAATTAGACTGGTTTTCACCAAAGGGTGCTCAACTTGAAATTATAGGACCTGAGTTCAAATCCCATTTCTGTGAAGTGTTAATTTGGAATTAGTTCACCTTTATGAACCTTGGTTTCTTCTACAAAATGAGGAGCTTGGACTAAATGGCCTCTAAAATTTGCTCTAACTCTAGATCTTTGATGCTCTGAGCACTGAATTGTACAGTGGCCAGTCTCAATAGATGGAATCATTGGACTGCAACAGCTCAGGCTCTTTCTCTTGCTCTATAGGACTTGATTATTTTTTTGTCCTTGCCTGAGTATTGCTTCTTTTTTAAGAAGTTAGTGGAATGCCACAGTCATGAGAGCTTATCTCTAATGGTTACTACTTGTGTGACTTTAGGCAAATCACTCAATCACCTTACATCTCAGTTTTCTCATCTGTAAAATGAAGAGGTTAGAGTAGATGACCTTTGATGTCCCTTCCATCTCTAGAGCCATGATCCTCTAATGCTAAAAATAATAATAATTAGCATTTATATATAGCTTTAAGGTTTACAAAGTGCTTTTTACTTATTTGATACAACAACCCTGTGAGGTAGATGCTACCATTATACCCATTTTACAGATGAGGAAATAGGCTAAGAGGCATGTGACTCATGTGGATGTGACTCATCCACATAGTTAAGTATATAAGGCAGTGTTTGAATAGCATCTAGTCTTCCTTAGTTGGGAAGACTAAGGAGACTAGATACTATTCAAATGTATAGACACAATAAATCTCATCTTTTAAAAAAATCCAATGCCTTATTTCTTCTTTTTAAAAATGATTTAGGGGTAACTGTTGAAAACACATTGTACAACATCAATGTAAAGGAAGATATGTTCCCAGCTCCATTAAGGCAAATACCGGATGTACATTTCTTTTACAAGTAAGTGGAGACTAATCCTTCTTTGGTCATTTAGTCTTTCAGAAGTCTAATCAGGCAAAGGTACTTTGAGTCAGGGTTATCTTTTGCTTTTGAAGTATGTTCTGAGTATGGTGGCCATTGTAGAGAATAGGTTTGGTCAGAAAGTTTGATATCAGAAGCTCTTGGAAACATTCCCTAGGGAGTCACCATATTTGGAAGTGTCCCTTCCTTTGAAGTCCTATAAAATTTATGGTCTAGATTTACAGAGGTATCATACTTAGACACACCTGCACATAATATTAAACCAGTTTAAAATATAATTGGGAAATGTTTAACAAAACAAAAATACAATATAACATATATAATGTTAATTTGTAGTTTTTTAAGTTATGCAGTCTGCAGGGATTTACTTCCTATTTGAATTTGACACTATTGGGCTAGAACAATTGATGTTATACTTAATGTTTGCTTATTTGGGTATGAGTTTTACTTTTTCAACAAGACTGTAAATAAGACAGGAAGGCAGAGACTATTTCTTATACATCATTATGTCTCCCATGGTTCATTGCCCATATAAGCTGTCCCAAAACTCAGAATGCAGTCTTTAATAGTTTAAAATTGTGCCAAGACTTTCAGGACAACCTATATTTGCTGCTTGAAATATTTGAATATTTGTTGAATGAAGGAATGAACTAGTAAAAATTCTGAATAATCCTTTATTTAGAAGACTGATAACTTTATTACTTTTGAAAACATACAATATTATAAACTTGGCTAAGTGTAGTATTGGGCAGCAAGGTGGTACAGTGGATAAAGTGCCAACCTAGCATCAGGAGGACCTAAGTTCAAATCCAGTCTCAGACACTAGCTGTGTGACCCTGGGCAAGTCACTTAACGCTGTTTGCCTCAGTATCCTCATCTGTAAAATGAATTGGAAAGGGAAATGGCAAAGCGCTCCACTAACTTTGCCAAGAAAACCCCAAATGGGGTCACAAAGAGTCTGATAAGACTGAAACAGTAATATTGCATAGCAGAAACTCTGCTTTAATAAATATGTAAGACTTTTATAATTAACACAATAAAGCATGTGTCTGGTGAACACTTGTAAAGTGCCGGAAAGTAGCCTTTTCTTTTAAGCAGGAAAGTATCCCCACTGATTGAAATCTTGTTTCAAAGAATAATTTGCACAGTAATTTTCTCTGCCATAGATAGTTTTAAAGTAACCTTCAACCTAACTCCTGTAATAATCACAAATTTCAAATTAGGGAAAAGCTGAGTGAATGGGGTTTTGCAGTGTCTCAAAGGGTCTGGTCGGCAGGTGTGCGATGGTCAGCAATAGTGTGTGCCTTTTTGATTAGTATCTGTTTGATTACTTCTCATCTGACTTCACATTAGGTCCTCCACGGTGACAGCATCCTGCAACAATGGGCGAGTGGCCGTTGTCACGATGAGATGCAATCTCAGCAAGCCTGGCCAAGGTGTGATTTCAGTCCCCAGGTATTTATGTCACTCTGTATTGTCATATGTTACAAGGCAGGTATCAGCTCCTTGCTTCTCCTAGAGCCCCTGGGTTCACTCTGAGCAGAAAGGGCAACAAATAGGGAAAAAAAAGCAATTTGTAAAAGAATGTGTTTATTTTCTAGAGCTTCACTAAATGCTAAGTATGAAGAATGGGCTCATGACGCTAATTGCTCCCCACTTCCCTAAAGGCATTTTCTAATTCTGCTTCCCTCACCATGATTATATAAAGAGCTTCCCCATTAATTTAAGTCCAGAGGCTTCTCATGTTTATCTATTTATTATTAATGTTATTTTTCTTTTACAAGAGCAATGGACTGCCAATTGGGTTCTAGTCTTAGCCCAGTAGGCTTTCAGATGAGGCACTCAAACTTTCCTCATCTATAAAAGGAAGAAGGTTATTAGACTGAATCTCTAAGGCTTTTTTAATGCTAAAATTCCATGTTTCTTGTGTGTGTGTCTCTATCTTTCTGTATATCTATGTATGTATCTATATCTTTCCATCTATCTATCTCTCTGTCCATCCATCCATCCATCCATCCATCCATCCATCCATCCATCCATCCATCCATCC
>NW_027186523.1:18888159-18897582 GCF_028583685.1 Petaurus breviceps papuanus
TCCATCCATCCATCCATCCATCCATCCATCCATCCATCCATCCATCCGTCTGTCTCTATGTTTCAGTGCCAAAATTCCATGTTTCTTGAAGACTGAGTCAGATCTATAGGGAATTTACACTACTGCTAATCTAAATTGTTTTAGATGTCAGTTATTCAGTAAATATTTATTAAGATCTACCATGTGCTAGACACTGTGTTAAGTTCTGGGGATTCAAAGAAAGACAAAACACAGTCTCTGTCTTTGAGGGACTCCCAATCTAATGGGGAGAGAAAACTACATATAAGATAACTATTAAAGAGTCAATAGAGCAAAGGTACTAGAATTAGAGGGATCGGGAAAGGCTTTCTGTAGAATAAAGATTAAAATGTAATTGGGAAATCTTAACAAAATAAATTGCAATAAAGAATGCTATTTTTCTGTTGTTTTTTTGGTTGTATCTGACCCTTTGTGACCCCATTTGAGATTTTCTTGACAGAGATACTAGAGCAGTTTGCCATTTCCTCCTACAGCTCATTTTGCCAATGAGTAAACTGAAGCAAACAGGGTTAAGTGACTTGTCCAGGGTCACACAGCTAGTAAGTGTCTGAGGCCAGATTTGAACTCAGAAAGATGAGTCTTCGTGGCTTCAGGTCCTGCACTCTATCCATTGAGTCACCTACCTGCCCATAGTAGAGAACAGATGATGTTTACATGTGTGTTTTTTCCTAAGACAATATGTGACCCAGAGATCATGTTTAGTGGCCCCTATTTCTATTTGAATTTGACACTACTACTTTAGAAGGTGGGATTTCCATAAACTAGATTGATTTAATATGGTGCTATGCTGATGGGTGATGTTTTTTTTTTTGGATAAAATATAATTTGCTTCAGGTTCATGGGCATGCAGGTAAATTAAATGACTTCAGGAGTGCAGCTAGATGGTGCAGTGGATAGAGTCCCTGGAGTCAGGAAGACTAGTCAAATTTGACTTCAGACACTTACTAGCTGTGTGATCCTTGGTAAGTCACTTAACTCAATTTGTCTCAGTTACCTCATTTGGAAAATGAACTAGAGAAGGAAATGGAAAACCACTGTAGTACCTTCGCCAAGAAAACCCCAAATGGGATCACAAAGAGTTGGATGTGACTGAAAAATGATTTCAGGAATCCAGAGGTAAATGATCAGTTTAAGCTAGACAACTCATGGCACAATCATACGTTGTAATGCTCTCCTCCACCCTCTCATCCCTGCCGTTTTATTTTTCCTTCCCTGCATGTTGAGTCATTTTCAATTATTTGAGAATAATGACACCAACACTCAAAGTTAGTTTTGCAACACTTTTGCTTTCTTCAAAGTGACAGATTTGCTTTAAAAATTAAAGAAAATGAAGATGAATTTTGTTTTGAGAATTTTGTGAGTCTTGGAGATGATTTGGGAAACCCTTCTGTGTTACCAAACCAGCCTCAGAGATCACTTGTCTATATATTTCTTCTATCACCTAAATCAAATTGTCTCTCCAAGTTAGAGTGGGAGCTGCTAGAGAACACAGAGTGTCTTGTTTTTTTGTACTCCAGTACTTGGGACATAATGAAGGCTTAATATATGTTTTTTTATTCATTTATTCATCTAAGGGAAGCTGGCTTCCCTATACCAAAGACAAAACAGAAGATACTGTAGGGCATTTGGATTCTAGACATAGGGCTGCTATTAAAAGCAATACTCTAAGAAATTCCTGCAACAAAAGGATGTGTGCTTAATCAATAAGTATTAAAAGCCTGCTCTGTTGGGCACTGGGTCATAGAAAAACCAAAGTGATTTTATTCTCTGTCCTCAAGGCTCTTACAGAAAGCTAATGAAGCAGAGAGATGACAAAGTGGATAAAGTGCTTGGCTTGAAATCAGACAAACCTGAGTTCAAATCCAGCTCCACACATTTACTACTTATGTGATCCTAGGCAAATCATCTAACTTCTGTCTACTTTGGTTTCCTCATCTGTAAAATGGGGATAATAGCAGTACCTACCTCCCAGAGTGGTCCTGGAACTAAGATGAGACAATATTTGTAAAACATATAGTAGTACGTGGTACATAGTAATCACTTAATAAATGCATGTTTCCATCTGTTGTGCTGGGGTGTATACAGCCTATTCATAGATAAGCTATATACCCAAAATACAAATTGATTTTGTTAGCGATGGGAAGATGGAATAATACTGAGGGCATCAAGAAAGGCTATGTAAGGAGGAGTGATTGGGCTGAGCCTGGGAGGGATTTGGGGGTTCCAAAGGGTGGGGGTGAGAAGGGAAAGTATTCTAGCCATGGGTGATATAAAAGCACACAAGCTTGATGTCATTTATGCTGAATATCAGGGTAGACCAATTCGACTGGAATGAATAGTTCCTCTTTAATATTTCACTGATGTTTCAGTTGTTGCAACTTTGATTTTGTACCATTATTACCTAGGCCATATTGTTCTTTGAGTCAGATTCTGATGTCTTAATGTCCTCTTTTTTTTTTTTAAGCAATTGGGGTTAAGTAGCTTGCTCAAGGTTACACGGCCAGGTGTTTCTGGGTGGGTGCTAAGTGTCTGAGCCCGGGATTCGATCTCCAGGTCTTCTCAACACTGGAGCCGGTGCTCTTACTTGCTGTGCTACCTGGCCGCCCCTTAATGTCCTCTTAATGGAAGGGATGATGTTCAGAAATAGACAAAAAAATTTTTTTTATGCCAGTAGAAAGATAGGTTTGTCCTTTGTCCTTTAATGGCCTTTACTACCCACAATAATTACCCTCTTTGCCCTCCTGTTATAGCCTGTAAAAGATTCTACTTCTCCTGGGGGAAAGCCCTAAATGTGGAAAAGAAAATTGGTGTCAATTTCAGTAGGCTCTTCCCTGAGGCTATCTACTCTAAAACCACAAGAGGGAGCTCAGCCACCAGAATATAGTCAAAACTTGTTGAGAATCTGCTCCACCAAGTCTTTTCACAAAGCTCCTTTTCAGACAGCAGTAAGAGGTAAAGATTTAGGGAGACTTTCTAGAGTTTGTAATGTGTAAAAACAAACTATAGAATCATAATGGGTCACTTAAAATAATCTATAATATGTAAAAAAGGAGACTAGGTTTATTTTATTATTGGCAAGTTTTATCATTAAAATGTATTATTTAAGAATTGAAACAAAATAAGCCATTAATAGGGCTTTGTTTTAGAGCACAAAGACCTGCAAATTCATTAAGAAAAACAGAAGTAGGAAAACACAAAGATCAAAAGGTTAAATGGTAGCCAGCATTTATATTGGGTTTTGAGGTATCTTATTTGATAACCTATCAGTTGTAAAATGAATGAATTGAATGTTAATTATAAATTGAAAGTGTAACAGATACAAAATCAAAGTTAACCAGATCATTAACAAGCATTTATTAAATGCCTACTGTATTCTAGGTTCTGTGCTTAGCCCTAGGAATCTTGAGACAGTCTCTGCCTTCTTTGAACTTATTATTTAGTAGAAAGCAACCCATCTAGGGGAATCATGGTCAAGGAACAGAGTTTTTGTCTGGATAATCACAGGGACTGTGCCTGTAACCTTGGACAGTAAAGTATCACATGCTTTTTAGTATCAATGGTAACATTCCCCTGACTGTTGTTCCCAGAGTAAGAGAAGAGGGGTAAAGGGGGATATGGTGGGTAGGTACACACACCCTAGGGCAAGATGTCTATTGTCCCTAATGTCTTGGTGAATGTTTGTATTCAATATGAAACATGGTATGGGAGAGGGGGGCTAATAAAGTGGGTTAGATGATTTTTTCCTCATTAACCCACAGCTCAGCCCCAGGGAATGATGATGATAGTAGCAACTACAGTAATTAAAATGACAACTTGCATTTATATAGAATGTTAAGGTTGGGAAAATACTTTACCTATATTGTATCATTTTATCCTCAGCAACTCTGGGAAGCAGGTGATATTATATAGGTGGGAAACCTCATTATATAGGTGGGAAAACTGAGGCATAGAGTGGTTAAATGACTTGCCTAGGGCCACCTTGCTAGTATCTGAGGTCATATAACTCCAGGTGTATTTTGTCTCATAGTTGCCAAAGCTGAAGCATTAATTACCCTTGAGTTTGTGTGCATAGAAAGGTGGTGGATAGGTATGGTTTCTAGAAGTTCTAAAGACTTCAGACTTTCAAAGGAGAGCATCACACAAAAAAGATTAAAAACTTTTGGGAAAAATCGACTACTTGTTGAGTTACCTATAAACATGGTTGGTCTGTTACCCTAGCACAGCAATGTCTCCAGCCTTTCTGTGATGAGCTATTACTCATTTCCTTAAAAGATGAAGAGAGAAGGATTGGTCCTTTTTTTGGCTTTTTTTTTTATTTTAGAGAGGGGAAGGCAAGGCAATTGGGGTTAAGTGACTTGCCCAAGGTCACATGGCTAGTCAGTGTTAAGTGTCTGAGGCCAGATTTGAACGCAGGTCCTTCTGACTCCAGGGCCAGTACTCTACTTATTGCACCACCTAGTAGTCCCTAGTAGGATTAGTTCTGACAATGAAGTTCCCAAATAAGGTAATAGAATTTGATAGTAAAGTTGTATGTGCCTACACACTTCCATACATATGAGCATGCTGGATAGGAGAAGTTTGTTCTGATAATAAATCCCCTGAACTGAATAGAGAATGTCTATCCTTACTAGTCAACCTAGCCTCCTACTGGGAACCTGAGATTCCTGGAAAATTAGTGCCTATAATAACTGACTTGGAGGAAGACTTGAGATAAAAGTAATAACACATTCATGTAGGACTGACCATCCTAGTTCACAGAGAAAAAACATTGCAAATGAAATTAAAGTCTTGCAAGCACATGTTTGCTAAGGATAGGATATGCTTCATTAAGGATTGAGCAAAAAAAATTATAACTTCATTGATGTGAAGTGAAATGAGTTTCTAATTATTTCAAAGGTCATTTAGCTCATCTGTTGGATTGTTGTCCTTGATTTTTTTTGTATCTCAATTTAAAAAGGGTTTCATATCCAAACCTAGTTCATTTGGTTTTGGTCAATAGGAAATATTTCCTCAAACTGTCCCTTTCAAATTTTTCAAATGCATCACAACGATATTTCCCTTTCTCCAGCCTCTTAATTCTTTCTTCAATACACAAATTTTCTCATCAACACTTGTAGTTTTGGAATATTTCATTGGGACAATATGTTTATTTTCCAAATATTCCCAATTTGGGAATATTCAATATGAAGCATGGTATGGGGGGGCCTGATAAAGTGCATTGGCAAGGTTCTCATACCCATGGAGGTATTTGTACCCTGGATTAGGGGCCCCTTTTGAGAAGTTACAAAAGAAATTGGATTGGCAGTTGCATTTGCCCTATTATTTGCAGGAAGTATAGATATTCAGAGATAAAAAACATTCAGGAATTACACAGTTTAGCCATAACTCCATTTTCTTTTTTACTCTTTTTTTGGTCGCTGTTTTTCTTTCTATGTTCAGTATCCTTGTAAACCGTGGACATTATTCTAGTTTCCTGTTCTTTTCTTCCTACCTCAATCCATAAGGAAGTCTTTCCCTGTTTGGATTGTGTTTTCAAAATTATATCCATGGGAATAGACTTCTTTATTTCAGATAGAAAACACTTTATTGGGTTATGCCAGTCTGGTAATGGATCTGTGAACTCACTGATGTGCTTGCTCTCTCTAGCAACGCAGACATCATTTCAGTCATGCCTGCCCATCTTGGGTATATCTCCATTGAGAACAATTTATTATGTTAGTAGAATGAAACAACTGAGCAGAAACTAAACTACTTTCATTTCCAGTTTCATTAAAAATGAACTTTACAAAGGAAAGGCATCAACTCACTGTAGTATTTTGACATTTAATTGTAACTTCAAAAATTACAGCAAAGAAGTCCTTTTTTTCCTTTGCAATCACAGTTACCACATGTCTTTCTGGAAAAGAAGGGATTATGATCATCCTTTTCATTTCTTTTGTGCTTTTAAATTTTTGCATCTGTTGTTCCATTTTATCCTTAAAAGAGCCTTGTCTAGTAGGGTGGATATGATTCTCCAATCAACAGATGACAAAACTGAGACATTGAGTTTGTGACTTGCTTAGGGTCACATTGCAGATTAGAAACAGAACCACTGTGGACAATCCAGTCTCCTAACTCCTAACCTATTTTCTTTGTAATGTTAATCACATAGATTCTACTTTGCTGTTGTTGATTTCTTTAAAAAAAAACCAACCAATCAACCTAAGATTTATGCTTTAGCTTTTTTTGTAGTAGACAATCATTTTGATTTTTCTTTAATGCTAAACTCTTATGCTAATTTCTTGTCTTGGTGTGAAGGTTATGCCAGGGGAGGGTAAATTCTAGGAGGTCTGACTAAATTTGAAAGGCTTCAGATACAGACCTTGTGATGGGTTGTATTTGTCTTCTGAGGACTTGTCTATCTAAGCCTGACCTTCAGATAATGTCCCACATTTTGGAACATGTGCAGCCTGTCTGCTTAGGTGTGGCAAAGATGTGATCTCACCTTCCACACTGGTGAAGTCATTTAAGTTTTAGTGCCCAGCATTCAGCACAATGTCTGATACTTAGAAAGTGCTAAATAAATGTTGACTGATTGATATATGAGAAGGCAAATGTGAGCATAGTGCAGGGAGAAGGAGGTCAGGTGAAGGGTCATGTTTATCCATTTTAAGAATAGATTAGAAATATCAGTTAATCAACAAACATTTATTAAACACCTACTATGTACCAGATAGTGTGTTAGACACTTGGAGTGAAAGTCAAAGTATCTGTTCTCGAGGAGCTTACATTCTAAAGGGGAAGACTACATGTAGTTATGACCTGCTGGTAGAGGGAGGACATTAACAGCTGGGGGACAAAATACCTCATGCTGTAGGGAGCATTGGAGTTGAGACTTTACGGATTCCAGGAGGCGAGGAAGGAGGAATTCTAGGGATAGGGACTGTCAGTGCAAAGACCTAGAGATGGGAAGGATGCAATGAAGTGCTTTTAAAGGTGAAAATCACTTCCTATAAATATAAATATAAACCTCAAAGAATGCTGTCAGCTGGTTATACAAATTCAAAGTAAACATGATTTAACTTTGAATAGCCTTTACCTGCCAAGTGCTAACAAATAGAAGCAGGTCATTATAATACTTTTCATTCATGGAATTTCCTTTTTTAGTGCCTCCCTTCCCCTTGAACCATCAAGATTCTGAAGTCCTAAGTTTCCTTTTCTGATTCCTCTGTTTCTCTCTCCCACTTCTATACTTTACTTCCGCACATCATGGCCTTCAGTCTCTCAAGTCTCTGCTTTCCCAGTTGATCACTCTTTCATGGCTTCATTTCCCTCCTCTCACTGTCTTGACCTCATTGTTATCAAAGTCAGTCATGTCAACAATATGGACTCCTCCGTCATTGGATTCCAGGCTTCCTTAATTGACTATTGTTTCTACCCTGATAATCTTTTTTTTTTCATTTACCATATAATTTTGTTCCAACAGTGGATAATTCTAACATACTTGTTCAAGGTATGGGGCTACACAGTATAATGGAAACTCCTTGAGTGCATGGATTTTTTTCATTTTTGTCACTGTATCCCAGCTACCTAGTATCTTGCCCAAGACATTCTTGCCTTGCATATAGTAAGGACTGAATAAATGTGTTTATTGAATAATTGAACAAATGAGTTCTTAAAACCACGATTGATTAAAATACCAAAAGCAAAGCAATATTATTAGCAGTGGCAGATCTAAGTGAGGACCAGGACATCCTGTTAGTTGAGGTTCGGTCTGTATGAGAATTCTTAACCATCTAAGTTTTCTCCTAGTATCAAGTTATTCAGAGTTGTTGGAAGAAGTCTCCAAACTGCATACTTGAGTCGACCATGCATTCCTGATATCTAACCTTACTGGGCATTACTACTACCAAGCAATCTATTTATTGATCTCTGATAAGCTCCCTGTCACACTACTTACATCAACTTTTCAGAACCTTTTCCTTATACCCCTAACTTTACCCCATAGGCCCTTCTCTTTGCATAGATGTCCTTGTCTCCAACTTCAATGAGAAAATTAAGGCCACCTGTGATAGGTTGTCTTCTTTCTCCTCTTTTGCTTCTTATACCCTCTTTATGTTTTTGCCCAAACATCTTTCCTCCTTTCCTCAAGTCCCAGAGGGTTCTTTGCAAAAGCGAGTTACTTTTCTGGTGTGCTCTTTCCTCCATTAACGTTTATCTCCTCTGGGATTTTGTTCTATTGATTATTTTCTCCCTTCCCTCTCATCATTTCTTCTCTTTGGTATTTTACCTTTTAATGAACCTTTCCTTTCTGCCTACAAATATGCTCACTTCTTCCCATCCTAAAATTAAAAACCCAAACAAACCCTTCTCTTCACCTTGATACCCTTTCATTATTTAATAAATGGCTTAATCAATAAACATTTATTAAATGCTACCTCCCAGACACTGAGCTATGTGTTGGTGGTACAAAGACAAAAGTGAAAAAATCCCTGTGCTTGAGAAGTTTATAGTCTATCAGAGTGACACAATGTGCATGTGTACAAACATACACACACACACATATATAGACATACACATAATAGATGCAAGTTAGTTTTGGGGTAGGGAAATTACTAACAGTTGTGGGAAGTTCTTCAAATAAAAGATGACATTTGAACTGATGTTTGAAGGAAACTAGGAATTCCTGACTTGAGGAACAGCTGGTACAAAGGCATTGGAGATGAAAGATGGAGTGTTATCTATGAGGCATATGTGGATGATGAATTGTGTGTTCATGTATATGGATATATAGGCATATATGTGTATATGTATATGCCTATATAGTATCTGTATGTTTGTGTATATATGTGTGTTTAAGTATATTTGTGTATATGTAAATATATAGGTATATATAGGGTGTACACTTGCACACACACACAAACACATACACAACATGAGAGAAGAAGGCCTAGGCTAGAGCCTTGGGATCAACCTACTTTTAGGAGACTGAAAAGGAACAATCAGAAAGACAGGAGAACAAAAAGAAAGACCTCAAGCAACTATCTATCCTCTTTCTCTCCTTCCTTTCATGGCTAAGCTTCTGTAAGTACCCTCACTAGTCTCTACTTCCTTACTATTCTCTCGTTTCCCATGCTTAAGAGTCAAATTGACTTCTGTTCTTACCCTTTTATTAAAATTGCTTTCCCCTGGTTACCAATGACTTCCTTATTGCCAAATTCGATGGATTCTCTTCTGTGCTCATCTTTCTTGATTTCTCTTTGTCATGTCATACTGTTGATCCTTTGCTCATTCTAGATGTTCTCTTCCTCCTTGGATTCCATGATGATACTATTACCTTGTTCTCTTCTCTGTCTAAATCAGGGGTGGGGAACCTGAGGCCTCATGTGGTCCTCAAGGTCCTCC
>NW_027186523.1:18897592-18942180 GCF_028583685.1 Petaurus breviceps papuanus
CCTGATCTAAATGTTTCTTCTAAGTTTTCTTCTTTGCTGGTTCATCTTCATCTTCTTCTTACTTATATTCAAACTCTTCTCTTTTCTCTTGACACTCTCTTCCTTGGCAGTCTCATTCATTCTTATGACTTTGACTATCACTTCTGGTTTAGGGGCGTGTGTTTGTGTGTGTGTGTGTGTGTGTGTGTGTGTGCTTGTGTGCGTGCCAAGTCACTTGATTCATTTTGTATCTATATCTACATACATACACACATACATATATATAAATATATGTGTGTGTATGTGTATACACATATAGAATGACCTAATGAACATTTCTACTTGGATCTTAAATTCTACATATCCTCAAACTGAACTCATCAATTTCCCTCCTCCAAAACTTTCTTTCCTCCTAGGCTATATTGAGGTTTAAAGGGGTTGAAAACTTTGCATGTAAGCATTGAATGAAAAAATGTTTTCCCTGTTTTCAGTGGATTTATGACTAAAACAGGCATTTCCACAAGGTTGGTATAAAAAGAAAAGGGCCTGGATTTTTGGAATCTTGGCTCTGTCATTTTTATCCATGTAACCTTGGCCAAGTCACTCATTCTCTCTTGGCTTGCATTTTCTCATGAGTAAAATAAAGACTTTAGACTAGATTACTCCAAGCTTGTGTGAGAGATACTTTCCAAATGACTTCTTTTTCTATTTTTTTTAAAGCAATCGGGGTTAAGTAACTTGCTCAAGGTTACATGGCCAGTTATTTCTGGGTGTGGTGCTGAGTATCTGAGCCCAGATTTGATCCAGGTCATCCTGACACTGGGGCCGGTGCTCTTACTTGCTGTGCTACCTGGCCGCCCCTTCTTTTTCTATTTAACAAGCTTTTAAAAATTTGTTTGTACCTTGTTGTAGAAACAGATTGACTCAATATTTCTCCCCCCAAACATAACAAATTATCACTCAATAGAATATTAGAAACTTTTTTCTACTCCAGACCTTACTAAGTATTTGTGTGATCCTGGGGCTGAGACAGAACTATCTATACCCAAGGTGATTCACCTGACACTTGGTGCAGTAGGGACCTTGAAGTCAGGGGCTATTTTATTTTTGTTTCTGTATCCGTAGTGCCTAGCATGGTGCCTAGAACACAATAGATGTTTAATAAATGCTTGTAGATTGAACTTGTCTGTTTGTATGATATCCTACAGAAACTGTTTCTCTTCTTCAGTGCATGTCCAGCGGGCACCTGTGATGGCTGCACATTCTATTTCCTGTGGGAGAGTGCTGAAGCTTGTCCTTTGTGTACAGAGCATGACTACCATGAGATTGAAGGAGCCTGTAAGAGAGGATTTCAGGTATGAGATACAGTAATATAACTGGAGTAGTCAAGGAAGTCTGCTCATGGAACTCAGAGTTATAGGATCAACCTAAGTATCAGAGATGCATTTGTTATTTTGGAGATGTAGCTTCCTAGTTTAGCTATTGGGTCCAAGCTTATTCATAACCTAATGTGACTTGAATATATAAAGTAAAATGTGTTGCTTTAGCTGCAAAATATCTGATGTGCCGAGGTAGGCACTAGGAAAGGAAAAAGCATTCTGACAAGTGGAGCAATAGCCACATATTTTCACTGCCATTGGATAAACATTGATGTCATTAAAATGAAATGTGACTTGCATGATACAGTTGTATGGTCAACTAAATAAAAATGAAGGACTGACATGACCCAGTTAGTATGCCTAACATTTCATGTTCCTGTGAAGATAGTATAGGCTGGTGTTTTTAATATTCTATCTTTTTTTTTAAGCAATTGGGGTTAAGTAACTTGCTCAAGGTTACACGGCCAGGTGTTTCTGGGTGGGTGCTAAGTGTCTGAACCCGGATTCGATCCCCGAGGTCATCCCGACACGGGGGTCAGTGCTCTTACTCGCTGTGCTACTTGGCCGCCCCCTTTAATATTCTATCTTAAAGAAGGCCTGTGAAGGAAAAAATATACTTGTTCATACATATACTTATCTCTATTCATCCTTTTCCAGTAGATGAATGAATAAAAATTGTGAACTTTTTGGGTTACTCGCCTATCCTCAATTGTTACCTCCTTGGTTATGACCAGTGTTGGTTATTTGCAAATTGGATCTGAGGGAAAATAGTTCAAGTTAATACATTTTGGTGACCATTTCATTAGAGGGAGTGTTTTGCTTTTAAAGATGGAGAAAATAAAAAAAGCCATAGGAAAATGACCCAGTGAATTGTCCTGAGATAATTTGTGCCAAGTGATGGTGGCAGTAGGAGGAAAGAGAGGAGATCCCACTAAGAATCACAATTTTTTCAACAATCTATTAAAAATTAACATAGCTATTGGTTCTCAGAATGTGAGACCCTTGTCCCAGGGCCAGCCAGTAGACATCCTATAAGAAGATCGGAATCAAATCAATCTTAATTTCCTTGCTATAAATGAAACCAGAAGACAAAAGGAAGGTAAAACTGCAAGAAGATATGGCTCACAGGTTCTCCTTGTAGAGGCAAATTAAAGAGATGATGTCATTGGTTTTATTATGCTTTCAAAGGCATAATTTTATCAGTAAATTGGTCAGCACATATTCATGATAAGCATTTACAAAAAAGATCAGTGTGAGAATACTTGAAGCCAACAGATGTGGGAACATCTGTTACAGAGAATGAGAAGGTAGAGAAATTCTACAAGGAATTTAAGACCCCCCAAAATGAATGACACATACTTTAATATCTACTGACTTTATTGCAAAAGGTGTGCATAGTATAGGATGCCAAAAATTATGTTGGGAAACATGATTCGGCTGTAGGAAATAAGGCCAAAGGCATATAGACTATGCAGAACCATCATACTTTTGTATCACAAATATTTTCTTCAAGAAAAGATTCAGGAGGCACCAGACATGATAAACCCTAAATGCTATTTCAAAAGGTGACAGTGTTAATATCTTATGAGACAAGAGCTAACTACTTAGTGATATGGGAGGAATTCCAGAAGCCTGTATTTTTATATAGCCAGACAACACAACTTCTAAGGGAAAACAAAATGCCAAATTAGAAGAAAGAGTAAAAAAATATGGGGTCATTATGTGTAATTGAGGCATCCTAACCCATTTAAACAAATTATTGACTCTGAAAAGTGGAAACTTTTAATGTTTTCTCTGTCATTTTCTCTGTATCTCTTAGACTTAATTTCCTCAATAGTAAAACAAAAGGCTTAGACTAGATGGCCTCTGATGTAATTTCTAGCTCTGTCTCTTTGTGAGAGGTTCTTGCCTCCATTATGTCAGACTATCATCATTTCCTAAGAAAGCTTAATTGATGGTAGGATTTACAGTAGGATGAACAAGAGTCACACTAGATGAGAAGGCAGAGTTCATTTGGAATCTAAAATTGTTGCTGTTCATCCTTCTTTCTGGAAGAGGAACAGTAACATCAAGGGGGTGATGTTTTGCCTTACAAGTGAACTGGATATAAATGAAGCAGAGCTGTGTAAAGTCATTAGACTCACTCTCTGCCAGAGTCACTGGAGTCTGGTAGCATGACAGAAGTCAAGACAACTGGAAATGGCCAGGATACAGTGGGTGATCTTGGTCTTTTTAAGCTAAGGTCTTTCCCAGGTCTCAGTATGGCCGAAGCCATGCCCATTCAGTGATTAAAGGATAGATAAGAATTGAGGGAAAAAAAGATAGCCTAGTTTGCCTTCACAAAAGAATCAATCTGGGAAGGGAAGACCTTCAGAGTTCCTGTCCAGAACAGAAACAATTGCTACTTACACTCACTCTGAACCATTAACACCCATACCAGGATCTAAAATAATGGAATAAGGCATAAGTATATCATTGGGTTTCAGATTTAGCAAAACACCCAAATATTCATCTTTATTAGTACTGTTCCATGAAGTTCAAACCACAGGTGGACTATTTATTTTTCTGTATTTCATAGCCATAGATGATTTGGCTAGCTTCAATTAGTCATCCACCAATGTGACCAGCTCAAAAACATGTGCAGCTAATCATAAAGGGTATTGAGTAAGGGAATGTGGATAGATTAGCAAAAACCCATTACCATTCCTGGGAAAACATTTCTGCCCATGTGTACCTTTATTTTGTGTTGGTAGTGTTTTCTTTTTGTGTAAGTAACAACTTTATTAAAATCCTAGTAGACATCAATGGTCTTTTGTAATTGTTTTATTCTCTTTTAAAAATGAATTTTTTTCTGAACTGAAACATGAAAAAAGGAGAGTATTTCCATATGTACAGAAGAATACAAAAGCATTCTGTGTGAAATTATGAATCCCTAGGGGCATCTAGGTAGGTGCAGTGAATATAGCACTGGCCTTGGAGTCAGGAGGACCTGAGTTCAAATCTGGCCTCAGACACTTAACGTGAAAACTAGCCATGTGACCTTGGGCACAATTGGTAGCATAGATGTGTAAATATTTCTTTTGCCCAATTGCCCTCCAAAAAACCCCCCAAAATTATGAATACCCATTTAACACTGTTTACTTAAAAAAAGTAAATAATGAGTTTTGCACATTTCTCTTATAACCATTCTACTTGTCTTTGCTTCCTCCTGAATTTCCTTCTCTTCTGTTCATAAAAAATGTTACAACGGCCAACCTTTTTAATATCACTATTGTTACTTTCCAATTAACTGAGAGAAAGAAAGGCAAAAAAGCACCTTTGTGACAAAAAGCATGGTCAATTGAAATTGATTTATGTCCACAAATATATGTCTCTGTAGCTTGTGCCCATCACTCTATCAGGATGTAGGAAACATGCTGAATCATAGATGTTTTAGAGATATGGCTGGCCATTGCTTTGATCAGAGTTCTTATGTTCTTCAGTTTTTTGAGGCTTGCTGCCTCCATATAGCTACAAATGTTTGCAGGCTATAAATATTCTATCCATAGGCGTGCTCATGTGTTTCCGGGGCTATTAGATGACTTTTTGTGTAGTTCTGGTATAGAAAATGTTAGTTACTTGTATAGTTACTAGTATATTTATTAGTAATTATTTGTCCTGCTGTGAACTCAAGATTCTGGATTAGGTCTGTGGGACTTAGGTGGTCTGCCTCTAGTTCAGATATCTATTTTGAGAAGAAATATTTACACATCTATGCTACCAATGCATGGAACCCTATTGGAGGAAGCTTGCAGAATCCATGAACCCCAATCATCAATTAGTTACTCTGAATACACTACATATCAATTGTGATTCTGAACAGCCAGATATCAATTTACTTTATATCTTCATGCAATGTCAGCATTAAAATATGGTTCTTCATGTCACATACTAGATTATAAAATTCTTAAAGGGAATTATTGTGCCGTTTTCTTCATTTTTGTATTCTGAGTGTCTAGAACAATGCAATGCTTATGGGACCTTTAAAAATGTTTTCTGGAATTGTACAGCTTAATGGAATCTGTAATGCTGCTTTCAATTTTTTTAGGAAACCTTATATGTATGGAATGAACCAAAGCAATGCATTAAAGGGGTTTCCTTGCCAGAGAAAAGACTGACCACATGTGAAACAGTTGACTTTTGGTTAAAAGTGGGAGCAGGAGTAGGTGCTTTTACAGCAGTTTTACTTGTGGCTTTGACCTGCTACTTCTGGAAAAAGAATCAAAAGTGAGTACCCATAATTCTTCTTAGAATGACAGGACTTATTGTAAATTCTGTTTAGCTTATGAAAACTAACAGTTCTTTATTTACTCCATAGCATCCAGAAGTCTCTTGTAAAAAAATGCAAAGGAAACCTCTTATGTAGCAAACAAAAAGCATCATTTTGACTATAGGCTCATCGTAGGATGAGGTCAAAGGATTGAATGCTGGAAGGGCCTTAGAAATTACTTAACTTATCTCCTTTATTTTCAGATGAGGATCTTAGGGTCTAGAGGGATTCATTTACTTGTTCAAGGTTACACAAATTAGCTAATGGTTAGATCCAGGTTTTTGGAGAACTGGTCCAATTCTTTTCACATTATGCCATGTTATCATCTTGTCTCTTCTATAGTCTCAATATTTTAGAAGTCAGAGTTGTGAAGTTCACTAAGTATAATGGCATGCCATGGGCTGCTCAGTGTCTAGCACTTAAGCATGACTGGAGATGTGAATAAGAAATGACCAGACCATGTGTGTGTGTAGTTCAAGGAAGAATGATTAACTCCATTTATTGATTCTTAGTACAAGGTTTTTATAGAGCAAAAGAGACAAAGGAATAGGACTTAAGTTTTCTTATCATTACCTTAGTCTGTTGTATCTTGGAAGTAGCACAGAGTAGATAAATTGATAAGGATTTGTTATGTAGGTGATTAAAGTCTTAGGGTAAGACCTTTGATCTAGGCCTCAGGTAACTCTTAATGTAGCTGCAGTCATAAATGGATACAATTGAGAGCAAACTTCAAAGCCAAAGCTGCAATCCTTAAAAGACATCATGTTGGGTGTCTGTTGGCTAGGTGGTGCAATGAATAGAGCACTGGCCCTGGAGTCAGGAGGACCTGAGTTCAAATGCGGCCTCAGACACTTAACACAAAAACTAGCCATGTGACTTCGGGCAAGTCACTTAACCCCAATTGCCCTCCAAGAAGAAAAGAAAAAGAATAAAAAAGACATCATGTATAGAGCTGACCACCCAAAGATACCTGAGTGCTGAATCAAATATTTTAGCTCTTAATAACTAAAATCTTGGGGTATAGACTATTGATCTTAGAACTCAAGTAACATCCTTATAAGTGTAATCCATAATAAAGAACTCAGGAGCTAACTTAACAAAAAAGTCACATCTCAAAGAGATTCTTGTTTTAAAGTCCACTCTCAGGATTTAATATCTGAGTCCTGAACCAGGCCTCTTTAGCTCCCCACAATGGCAGAAATAGAATAATTGATTTCCCCCAATAGAATGTGAGCTTGAGGGCAGGGGGTATTTCATTTGTCTTTGTCGCCCTAGAACAGTGCTTGACACAGACTATTCATTTAATAAATGCTTGTTGCTTGCTTATTTACCCTCAGAATTCTGCCTTTATAATAATGCTAAACTTCTCGACTCCTTTGAAGTGACTAGTATGTTGGTGGAAATGGGAAGAATCAAGTATAGTGGATGATGAAGATAGACCTACGAGTTCTGTCTTCCTTTCCTTTTCTCTTGTCTTATTCATACTGATTAAATCATGGGAATTCTTATAAATATTGCCTCTTCTTCCTGTCCCATCCCCAAATCCAAGAAACATATTCAGGGCTCAGTGTTGTGTCTGTTTTGCAAATGTCCAACAGTTTGGAAAATCAATCAACACAGAATAATTGATGTTATTGATTTTGTTGTATTTACTGATCGAAGTCTTAATAAAAGTTTGTGTGTCTAGCCACTGGAAAGACAGACCCAGTGCTTTGTGTGGAAGGATGAACATTGGAGTGGGTGGAAGAATTTTACTATTGGAACACTAAGCTGGGAAATGGTTACCTAAAATAAATGACTCTTGATTAGCATTGAAAACCCTATTTGCTGTTTTTCTCTTCTTTATTATTTAGGCTAGAATATAAATATTCTAAATTGGTAATGACAGCTAATGCAAAAGAGTGTGAGCTTCCTGCTGCAGATAGCTGTGCTATCATGGAAGGGGAAGATAATGAAGAAGAAGTTGTATATTCTAATAAACAGACACTTCTGGGGAAACTCAAATCCTTGGCAACAAAGGTGAGAAGTAGAGCTTGAATTTAGCACTGTTGCCCATTCATAGTCCCATGCACCCCACAGGTTCATATAGTTGGCATTGAGGCAAATTGCTCCCAAATTAGATCTATCTCCACTGTAAACTTTTCTCTCCTTTTAAAAAATAAGGTTGCTTCATATGAGCAGACTAAAGCTATTCTGAACTGATGAATAATAAAAGGTAACCATGTGCATATGAAAAAAGTATATTGGAAAAGTTACTTGCAGGTTTATGAAACTAAAGAGGCTGAAGGTTGGCAGATAATTTCAAAGTCTCACATCACTACAGCATGAATACTTATTTTCCAGAAGAGAATCAAAAGGTAGTGGATATGAAAAATAACTAAATAGTATTTAAAACAATTTTCTTTTTCTTTTTTTTTTTTTTTGCAGGGGGAAGGTAAGGCAGTTGAGTTAAGTGACTCGTCCAAGGTCACATGGCTAGTTTTTTTGTGTTAAATGTCCAAGGTCAAATTTGAACTCAGGTCCTCCTGACTCCAGGGCTGGTGCTCTATTCAATGCACCACCTAGCTTTCTCACTAAATAGTATTTAAAAAGCAATTAAATTGACTATATTGTAACGGACATAAAATGTTACTGATATGGGAGTCATATCTTAATCAGCTCTCTCTATGCATCAGATCAACTAGGTCAAGCAAAAATAAAAATCAACATCCAATTAGAAGAAAGGCTATTGGTGGGAACTAGATATTTTAATTAATTACACCAGCTTCCACCTTACCGCTTTAAATGAGCCATTAATACCTAAAGTGAGAAATGAAAAGAAAAGACAAAAATAATGCCCATGATAATCACTACTTCTTGCAAAAGTTTAGTTAATATAAAGTAGTCACCATGAGAAGGTAGTCAAAAGAATCCAGATGCTTCCCTAGCCAGCAAACATTTGATCTCCTTGATAGGAGGACAGAAATAGTGACTAAAGGCAGTTAAGGGCAGTTTTTCAAGATGTTTGTTTTGCTTATGATTATTCCATCCTATTATTTCCTCCTGGGTAGTACCCATTTTACCATCCCCTCACACTTCCCATGCCCCATTTAATTTCTAAAATACTATCATGGGGTATGACATATGATAATGAGCAGTATTGCCTCATAAAATAGCAAAAAGCCATGGAAGCCAAAATCAGTCAACAGAAAATTTGACCTAAGACTCAATCTGGTCATGTCACAAGAGTATTCCAACATAAAATTGGTAGGAGAGCAACAAATAGATATAAAATGAAACCAACCTGTCAATGTTTCTATAGCAGTCTATCATCAGTAATAATGATCAACTGATGAGATGAAGAAGAAAAAATAACACTTAAAATGATTAAGCTTGGAGAACCAAATATACATTGGGAAAATCCATGCTGGAGGCAATAAAATACTAAAAGAACAGAAGGGTGATCCTACAAAATACCCCAGAGAGGGGAAGGCATGAAAAGAATATAAATATGAAAGACAATATTAATACCCCACAAAGTGATTTATAGAACATCAATAACTTCTGGCTCATGTGTCTACTTTAGAAAATCTTTATAAAATGATAGAATTTGTTTATTGATGAAACTATAGAAGGGAACAGGTAGATTTTTTTAAAACAAATTTTTTTATTGACACTTCTATTTGCACCACTGTCGTTTCTTAATCTCCTCGCCTCCCACCAAGCCATTCCTTATAACAAAGTAGTTTAATTAAGTGAAACAAACCACCACATTGGCCATATCTGACAATGTATGTCTCATTCTTCATTTACAGTTCACTAATTGTCCAGAATAGGGAAGTAGGTTTCATTATTGTTTTGGAGTCAATAGTCATTATTCATTGATCAGAGGTTTGAAGCTTTTCAGAGTTGCCTTCTTTTCTATCCTTTAATTGGGTACCCTATAACTTGTTTTCTGGGTTTTTCTCTCCTTATTGATTCAATCTGTACAAATTTTCTCAAGTTTCTCTGAATTCTCCATTTATTTCTTACAGTGCAATCATATTCCATTATATTTATATGTCAAATATAAAATATATTCAGCCATTCCTCAATAGATGGAAACTCGCTTTGTTTCCATTTTTGGGGCTACTTTAAAAGGTAATATCATAAATATTTTTTGTGGTATGGTTTGATCAAAATGTTTGAACAGTTTAGTGACTTTACTAGTATAATTGTGAGTGGATTAACAGAATAATTGGGCCATTTCATAGCTCTACCAACAGTGCATTATGTCAGCCAGACTTTTCCATACCATTCTCTGTAGAAAACCACATTTTTAAAGTCACACAACTGGTTAAAATCTGAAGAGAATATAGTATCATATTGTTTATTGTTGATTTACAAAAAAAGAAGAATTGGTAATGCATAATAAAATATTAAACGTTCAACAAGGAATCTCTCAAGCATAGGTTAAGTTCGTGCAAGTTTCCTTGAGAAGTGTAACCATAAATATAACTCTATTTAAAGACTATCTGATTACTAACATCAGTTGAAGTATAAAGCAAGGAAAAATGAATTTCACCAAAGGTATTTGATGTTGTCATGGAGGATGCCCTGTGCAAAGACTAGATGGAATTTGGATTTCTGACAAATAACAATGTCTTACAAAAACATGTGACTGTATCAAGTCCATGACTACTGCAAAGCCTCTTCAGTAGTTTCCATAATTTCTTAGGAGAGATTAGCCCAGGAATAAATGTATTAAAGAATCCAAAATGGAAAATGGTGTAGCATTCAGTTTTTATGGCTGGTGTAGATTGACAATGAGTTTGGATCCAGATTTGATAGAAGAAAGACACCAAGGTAAATTTTATTTGGAACATAATTAAGTACTTTTAATAGTCCCATGCAGCTCCCTAGCACAAAGAGCTTTCTTGTCAACACAAGTGTTCTCCTGGCAATATCACATGATTCTATATCTTACAACATCACATTTTCTAAGAAATCAAAATTTTGGGTGATTCTAAAGGCAGTGGAGAGTATAAATACACTGCAGTATGTTTTCAGTGATGATCTGTATGTGAAATAGGGTAAAAGGCTATTGTTAAGGAAATGTGTGTCTACAAAAGGTCAGACAGTCATGTGACCAGAGGAAGGAATAACAGATGATAACAACCAGATCATAATAACCAGAATGTTAACACTTTTAAAACTAGCAAAGCACTTTACGAATATTATCTCATTTCAGCCTCACAACAACACTGAAAGGTAGGTAGGAGGTATTCATATCTTTATTTTATAGATGAGGGAAACTTTGACAGAGAAGTTAAGTCACTTGCCCAGGGTCACATAGTAAGTTTCTTAGGTGGGATTTGAAACTTAATTTTTGATTACAAGTCCAACAGTCTATCTATTCATTGTTTAATAGTACCCACGAAATGCCTCCGGTTCATTTGATGGCTCCTCTTTGTGTAGGAACACATGGAAGAACATGGACAACAATCACAATGACGAGAAAATGTGGCTGGGTTGTAATCTAGACCAAATGGAAAGAATATCAATATCTGTGAGATGATACAGCTATTGAAATAACATTGCAGTCTGAATATTGCCCCCAAGTTAATAAGCCAACGTCAGGGACTTGTCCAGCGATCCCGACAAATTGTCTTGGTGACACAATGAGAAAGACACAGGTCAGGCGAGATGCAAGCAATCTGTCCGTTTATTATGCATTTGCTGTATTCTTTTATACACTTATGACAAGGAAATAGTACAGTAAAATAACACAGACTCCCATTCTCTTAGACTACGTGGTTCCCACACTGAACATGGTAAACATGTTTTTTACTTTGTGCCTTATCTTGCACATACATCAAGTTCATGGGTTCATTGGAGAAGCTTTGTACCAGCACTCCTTAAGCATAACCAACTACACAGCCTGGTGGGATACAAATACTGGGCTGGACTTGTAGTTACACTTTGCCTAGCTCCTCAACAAACCAATATTTTAAAATATTGTTTGAAAGCAAATTTTTTCAGCATCCTCACTTGACAGATGGGAAAGAACCATGTCATTTGACTTCAAAAATAGGAGGGACATAAGGAAGGAGAAGAGAGGAAAGCAATCCCATTAAATTTTTGGAAAGTCTAATATTTAGATGGTGCAGTGGATAGAGCACTGGGCTTGCAATCAGGAAGATATCTTCATGAGTTCAAATCCAGCCTCAGACACTTATTAGCTGTATGACCCTGGGGAAGTCACTTAACCCTGTTTACTTCAGCTTCTTCATCTGTAAAATGAGCTGGAGAAGGAAATGGCAAACCATTATAGAATCTGTGCCGAGAAAACACCAAATGGAGTCATGAAAAGTTGGATACGATTTAAAAATCATTCAACAACAAAATAATAGTTCATATTTGACTATACCAATTGATAAAAAAATTAATTCAAATCAACTCTTGAAATAAGTCATATAACATACTGTTATTCCCATTTAAGGGATGAAAAAATTAAGGTTTGAAAAGGTCAAAAGGCTTGTGTTCAGTCAGTAGTCAGTGATGCCAGGGCTGAAATCCTCATCTTTCTAATGTACTATTTATTGTTACATCATTACACATGCCTATTAATTGGCCCATAAATAAGATATATTTACAATTGGTAATAGGAAGAATGATTTGGAAAAATATTGCAACATTATTTAAAGTCTGAGTAACCATTTTTTTAAGCTCATGATTTTGGCAAATGCATTTATATTATATCCAGGGAGACATCTTGCTGGAGAGACTATTGAGAATAAAATGTGTAAACTCATCTCTTTTCTGGTCATTTTGCTGGGCCTTTTCCTCTCAAGTGGCCAAGTACTTACTTCCCCCGAATTCTAGTCATCTCCACCCAGCTTTTCTGGACATTCAAAGCCCAGTAACAATAAAGGAGAGGGGAGAAAGGAAACAATGAAGAAAGTAAATATTGCTCTGAAAAAAGGACAGTACAAAGTACTGAGGATACAAATACTAGCAAAAAGAAAGACAAACCTTCCCTCAGGGAGCTTATAGTCCAATGAGGGGAAAATACACAAAAGGAAGCTGAAAAGAGAGGGCTGAGGAGAAGGAGTGTGTGTGTGTGTGTGTGTGTGTATGTATGTATATGTGTATGTTTTAATGTGTATTAAAACAAATGTACCAGGAATAGCTTTGAAGTCCAGAAGTCAGGGACTGGGTGGGGAATGCAATGAAAGCCTCAGCCCTTACACAAAATGGAGGCCTCAGGAGGAATTCACCAATGGGGAAAGGAGGCTGATGCAGGAAGTATGTGATTTTACATATTGTGAAGGCTACAGGGATGGTTTAGATGTTCCAGAGTGATGAGACCCCAGGGCCAAGAGAAGTTTAAGGAGACAGCAAGGTTTTGAAGTTCAGAAATCAGGAACAGGACCAGGAGAGGAATAAAGACCAATTTAGGTCTCTTCCAGGAAGAACTCACAATGGCAGAAGGGGGCAGGCCTTGCAGAGGGAAAGTCCCTATTGAGAAGTCTAGTTAGTCCCAAGGTGAGCAGGTACCAGGAGCTGAGGGTAGTTCCGGTATAATACTGTGTGTTTTAGAATTCCAGAATCCAGGAACAAGGCTGGAAGGGAACAAAGACCAGCATGCCCCACTTGACCATGGATAATCTCTCTTTTGATTTGTCATCTCTGTGGTTAAAGGGGGAAAAAGTCTAAAATTTGTTTTGAATTTATTTTCTAGTAAACGAAATTCCAACAAAGATACATTTCTAGAATTTAATAGCCAACCTAGCTAATTAGTTGTGATTTATTTCTTATCAATACTAAAATGTTTTTTGATATGTCTTGAAACCAAAATATTATTCTTGCAAATCAGTGAGGCTAAATGATTTTTTGGATATTTATTGGTGCTCTCTTTTAGATAATTTCTACTTTTTCTCTTTCTTCACTGAGATCATGTTACCTAGGAAATATCTGATTTCATTCAGTTACTCTTTGCAATAATCTGGGTCCAGTTGGACCCAGAGAGGTTAAGTGACTTGATATTGGCCTTGTAACCTTGGACAATTCTCTTAACCATTCAGTGTTCTAGGTAATTCTTTAAGACCCTAAGTTACAGAAAAAATGTGGACCTGCATTTTTAGAGGGAATTTGTTATGCTGGGAATTCCCTATGCCAATGAAATCACAGATCCAGTGTCTATACTTATCAAGTCACTATAGAGGTATTAAAAGTGACTTGTTGAGGGGGTGGCTAGGTGGCGCAGTGAGTAAGAGCTACAGCCCTGGAGTCGGATGACCCAAGTTCGGTTGCGGCCTCAGACACTTAACACCCACACAAAAAACCTAGCTGTGTAACCTTGGGCAAGTTACTTAACCCCAATTGCCTTCCAAAAGGCCAAAAAAAAGTGACCTGTTTCAGTTCTGTTTGTTGTTTCTGTATTCCAAAAGGTTTTGATTTCCATCTTAAGTGAGTGAGTTTTCATTTCTATTTGTTACTGAATAATAACTTATAGTAGTCCCCCTGGCCCTTTGCACTGATGATTCCAAAATCACCATAGGATTTTGTTGACTTATTTTTCTGTGGCTTTTTTTGGAAGGAAAAAGAAGATCATTTTGAATCTGTTCAGCTGAAATCCTCAAGATCCCCCAATATATGAAGAGACAGTGCTACCTTTGACAAAGGAACAAAGAAATCTGCTTTCTAATGTTACAGGACCACATTTTAGAGCCCATCTTGGTGTCCAGGACTGTTGGTGATACCTGTGAGAAATACTAGACTGTTGAAAAAAGAAGGTTGGAGCCTTCTGGTTGTCTGGTTGCCTTATCATGTGGTCAAGTACCTTGCCAAAAAGGAAAGCAAAAGTTTGGTGGCCAAGCTGATGGTGAAGTTCAACTCAGGAAAGAGATATTTGTGTATATAGGTAACTGAAAACCAAGTTTAAAGCCCATCAGTGCACTGCTGATGCATGCCATTTAACTAATTGGTAACTTTCATTTCTTATAACTCGTATGAAAATTATCATGTGTGTGCGTGTGTGTACGTATGTGTGCATGCATGTGCAATCATATGAATGTTTTCCCTTGTTCTTTTGGAAGACTTTAAGCTTTCCATGAGATACAATCCCTTTGGCCCTTATTCCCTATTTTTTTGTCCCTCCCATCATTTCAAAATATAATTTCCTTTCAAAATGTTAAGCAGTGCTTGAGACTTAAGAACTTGAATTTTCATTTTCACAGAGAGCTTTCCCTTTTGATTTTAGAAGCCCAAGTTATCACCCTTTTGGAAAGAATAGGGTCTCCAGGTGCCTGGGGGTATCTGAATGTGTGTTCTTTCCAAAAATTCCATGCTAGGTGGAACTTAGATAATATGGTAACCTTTAAGGAAGGACTCAATGGAAAAGCTAGAGAGTATACCTTTGGAAGAAAATGAGAAGCAACCAGGATGCCTGACATCTTGTGAAGTCAACCAATCCCTCTATTAACATGGAAGCTACACTATCAAAAACTTCTTAAATAGAGGTTCAAATGAGGAAAAAATGAAGTGAGATGGATTATCATGTCAAGTGGAGAAATGCAAAAGATAGCTTATCAATAGGTGCAAGTTTAACCTAGACAACTAATTTCACAGTGATTAGCATTCTTTTGGGCTCTTTGGGAAAGTGAGGTAGGCTACTCATCCTCTTGTTTCATGTGAAGTCCAATTCTCGAGGCATGTGGGGGTAGACCTCCTGTTGGCTCTTTTGGAGTGTTGTGATTTGTGATTTTTGTTTGGAGAAGTTTCTTTGGTCAATAAACCAACATCTAGCTTTGGAAAAAAAAAAAACTTATGACCGTATGCTGAGAAAGTTGTACTCTGGGCAGGAAAGGGGATCTTTTTATTACCATTTTAAATCAAAGGTGATTTGTTGATTTTTTTCCTATAATTGTGACTGTTATCAAGATTTAGACATGTGACTTATTAAGAACAGATGTTTGGATGATGAAGGAATTGACTAATTTACCACAAAATATTTTTTTACAGTGACTGGGCACTGGAACAGGGTCTGGGACGTTGAGTATATTGGGGTGCTTAACATGATTTTAATCAATAGAAGTACATTAAAAGAGATTTATTTCAACTGAGGGTAGGGCATTATTTATTGACTGAAAGAATCAAGGAAGGTGAGGGGAGGGGAAACATTCATTTTCTTGTCCCAGGTACTTGACATTCTTAGGATATTACAATTTATGATTTTGGATTCAGTGGGTAGTGCTTTTTTGGAGGGTGGGATGGGACAGGGAATAAAATACATGTTTGATTATGTCTGGCTAATATGTGGGATTTTGCACTATGATATTGTTGACTGTGTCTTCATTCATAGTTTTTTTTTGTGTGTGTAATTCTGTACCCCTTCACACTTCTGTTCATTGAATTTACTATCATTCCATTTTTCATGTGTGGTATTCAGGGATGGAGTCATTCACTGAGTATAAATATATTTATGATTTTGGTTCTTGGATCTTTTATAAAGAAAATTAAAAAAAAAATCTAATTCTTATCCAACTAATTAAGGAGCATTGAAGATCATTTTCCCCTCCTCTGATCAAAATTCAGACAATAGAAGGAAAATGTGTTTGAAGTCTGCCCTTTCTGATTACTGGCAAAACTGCAACATACAGTTGTGAATGCAGTAGTGTTCTGCAAGAATAGACAGAGAGAAGAAGCTTCCACGAAATCACCTGTCACCTTTCTCTCCATCCTTGGCTGTGCTCTACATGTATGTTCCAAGCCATAGAAATAATTGGGATTTGCTCCCAGGTATCTCCTTTCTTCTCTTGTCCCTGGACTCGAATCTCTGACATGTCAAAAATGCCTTAAATTTTAATGAACTATCTCATGATGTGGTTGAGGTGATGTTCTTATTTATTTTACTTCTAATTTTAGATATAAAGTAGTATTTTGTCAGCTCGGTGCCATCTTTGGTAGAGGAGCTGAATTTTACCTATGGTTCCCAACAATCTGTCATTTTATGCCACATTGTCTTGAGCCCTGAAGAGAGACACCTGAAGAAGCATTATAGAGAAACCATGAAGACCAACTCTGGCTGTCGAGTTCACTCAAGTTTTATGTCTGGGCTGTGCAAAGCTTCATGGAATAACGGAAGGCATAAAGGAGTTAATTGTGCCACAGTGACTTCTAATGGACATTGTTATTCCATATTATTTTTTCCTCAAATGGTAGAGAAAGAGGATTTCATAAAAGGCGTGGTTCTGAAGCCTTAAATACTTCACTAAGCCAACTGTCGCCTATAATGTCTTCTAGCACTCTGCCAAAATGTATTCAAAGCAATCTTCCACTAGATGAGAGAACGTCTTCTATGGATAAATTGTTTTATGCCACCTAATAATATGGAGTAGTTTATGTGTTCACTTGATTAAATAGACTACATTTTATTACTGTGTTGCTTTTTTTTGGTATTTGGTTATGAGTAACCACATTCCCAATGGGATTAAACAAATTTTGTAGTATATTTATGCAGCCTAGTAACCTTTTTCATCTCAAAGGAAAATAATTGTTTTGAAATGACTGTGTATCTACCCATATAATACCATTGGAGGAAATGATTATATACAAGCATTTTAGCAGGTTTCTGCAAGGATCCTAAGTATCAAAGAATCTATCTCCTTAAAAAGAAAGACCTCAGTATTGAACTGGAAAAAGTGGATTTGGTTTGCTTGGACTTTGGCCACTCGATATTCTGCTTCCTGACTTTCATGGATGGACTTTCTAGTTCTCTCTGAGCCCCTCTTCTTAGTGAGTCTTTCCAAAGATATGAAAAGGTTCATGCATGTAGAAATGCACTGTGTCTATACAAACACACACACACACACACACACACACACACACACACACACACACCCCCTAATATTTGTACTTAAGAATAGACATTCTTTCACTGATAGAGGGAATGCTATCAATGTAGGTCAATACCTTTTCTGCTTTGTATAGTTTTAGAGAGTTGCCTAGGGGACTGTGAAGCTAAGTGGCTTCCCGAAGGTCACATTTAGTGAGCTTGAACCTTGGTCTTCCTGGATCCAAAGATAATTTCCTGTCTGCTGTCACTCTTCCTCCCCCAGGTTGCCTAACACGGAGGCATCCTGCCTCCCTGAGATCACCCCCACATGGGTAGGAATAGCCTCCTTTGGTTGGCTGCATAGTCAGAACAAACTCTTTAGAACTAGCAAGACTGGGCCAATTTCTCTCTTTTCTGTGTATTCTTTGTTCTTGAACCCAAAGGTCATGTGAAGATGTCACAGTTCACTCACAGTGTGGGTACCATGAACAGAACAGTGTGTGTGTGTGTGTGTGTGTGTGTGTGTGGTGGGTAACTTCCTCCTCTCTTTTGTACTCCAGCTCTGCAAAATGGAACTGGGTGGGTCTGTTTCTATTCTGTCATTTATTTTCAGTGTTAGGTGCTGGAAGTGATCCCTAAAGGACTCAGGAATTCAAATCATGGTGACTTTGGAGCCAGAATTCCAGGTAGGATTACAGCCAGCCAAACCAGCAGGAAAGTCATGAGAAGTCAGCGTACCTAATTCTCAAGCTGAAGGGAGATTTGGACTTGGAACTAGAACTGGTTTTATAGGAACTGAGTTAAAATGATAAACCTAATCCCCTTCCCCCTCCTCTGAGACTGAAGTGGTACATAGGGAAGGATTAAATCTCATGTGTTGGGGGACTCAATTTGTATATTTGAAACTATACTTTTGAAGTAAATATTTCCTTGTAAAAGCTAATCCAACTATTAGTGACTAAATGGAGCTGGTGTGAAGGGTTTCCCTCTACATTTGGGGGAATACTAGTGGTGGTGTCTAATCTTTTACAGAGCCTCAATTCTACCCCTTCTCCAACTCCCTTAAGAGTACTGGAGACCTTCAGGAAGCAGGGCCCAGGGAAGTGATTGTTACATTAGTATCAGAAAGTTGCTTTGTGTTTAAACAATATCTTAATCCCTCTTCTACAGGTTCAGCCTACCAGATATTTGAACACTATTATTTGAGCCACCTCTCCCCCAAGTTGTCCTTTCTCCATTTAAATGTCCCTTGCTCTTTTAATCAATCTTAATGAATTTTCGTGACTTTATTTGAATAAGGTATTCTTCTATTGCTGTGTTCCAATTATTTGCTACATCCCACCAAAATTAAGTGATGTCTTTTGGAATCAAAATGTCTATTCTTTTATTAAGATATCTAATTCTACTAATTTTTTACCCATATTCTTCCTTTAATGCATAGATATTTGGGCTCAAGATATTTGGTCTTGAGGTTTCTTCTAATCTGTGAATGACAGGTTTCTTTCACTAATCTCTTCATTCCTGTGTAGTATCTGACTTGGCAGATTCATGTATATATGTTGTTTCCTCACCCTCCATTTCCAGTTTAAAGCCTTCTTGATAAAAGGCATAACTCTCCAGTCAAATATATATGTATATACATATTTGTATATTCCCCTACTCCCTAGTTCTCTTTAGATGACCTCCAATCTTGGCCAAGAGACCCCTTTCATCTATATTTTAAGCCCTTGAGGCAAATCCAAATTCCATTCTCAGACATTATTTTAAACCAATTTTTTATTTCCTCAATCTACCTTATGAGGTCCTAATTTTCAGTGTTCAGTAATGATCAAAACACACAAACACAGTCATACACACACACACACAAATACATTCACAAATAGTCTTTGGTTTCTTGTCCAGAAATTCACCATCCTTAATGGTGCTTTTTGGCATTTCATTTGTCTACACACGAATTACCACAAGTGGGTAGTAGTCATCAGGTTTGAAAAGTTTTTGGAGATTCTGTCACAGTCCTAGGAAGACACTCCTGTAAGGTACCTCCCTATTAGTATCTTATTAAGAAGTCACCAACTGTAGGGATCTGTGTCTTCTCCCTCTGACTATTGCTGGATGTCCTCTTTCTTGATTTTCTTATATTTGGGGGATCATTAGGATGTATGTCCTTCTCAGAGTAAAGTTTCCCCCCTCTGGGAAGGTGATATATCTTTGACATAGTTCCAAAGGTTCAATGGCCTTTCTTCCCATTCTTCTCTGTCATATTTTTCTACCTTCTAACTTCCTGTCATTGGTTAGGGTTCCTCATTTCCTCTTTGGGATTTCCCCCCTAAGAAACATTGATTCCCTACACAGTAAGGATTTACTCTTGTAGTCCTATTCCCTTCTCCTCTAGTATGGAGTCTAGCTTGCATTTTGTGCATATGCAGCCATTGCTTTACTTTGGCAGAAATGCAGACAATGCAGCTCTGAAGGTCATTCTAAAATTCCCTTGTCTTCCATAACTTGCTAGAGAACCTTAGTTCTGTATTGTTTTCCCTATAAATACTTAATGGTCAAATTTTATGGCTAAATATAATTATTTGCAATCAGAAGCTTTGACATGGGAGCATTGCCAAGCAAAGCTTTTTCTCTAGATGACTTTGAGGTCTTTTTCTAAGTCTCTTTATACCTTTTCTTTAGAGATGAGCTTTTATTTATCTATCACCCATCCATCCATCTTTGCTGTTCATTTCAGTCATCTAAACTGTTTGATTCTGTCACAGCCCTAATACATACAGTAGCTGACCTTAATTGTTGCCCGATAAAAGATATTTTATAGAAATCCCTCTATCAGTACTCTTCATTTTCTTTTCTTTCATGGATGCATAGACTTCAGTCACTATTTGCCTATCCGAATTCTTTGCTATTGAGACTTCTGCATTGTTGCCTTATCATTTTCCTGACTGATATGTCTTCTATCTTGTGATTTTGCTCCTTACTAATTAGCTCTGGGACAAGGCATGATTATGAAGAAAAGGAGCAGGAAGAAAATAAACAGCAGGCCTCAAATATACCAAAAAGGTTTGAACTGTCAGTTGAAATTTCTTTTCTTCTCTATAATCTGTAAAGTGTGAATCTTCAAAATTGAGCCTCATTTTTATTGTAGCCCCTGATTTCATTCCCCTAAAACAAAAAATACCATGGTGTATAAAGGCAAGAAGGTGGCAGGATGGATAGAGTGCTGGGCCTGGAGTCAGGAAGGCCTGACCTCAAATTCAGCCTCAGAAACTTGCTAGTTGTGTGACCCTGGGCAAATCACTTAATCTCTGTTTATTCAGTTTCCTCAACGGTAAAATGGTCATAATAATGGTACTTACTTCCCAGGGTTGTTGTGAAGGTTGAATGAGATAATAATTATAAAGTGTTCAGCATACTGCCCAGCGCATAGTAGGTGATTAATAAATGCTGATTCCCTTTCCCTTTTCCCCTCTCCCTCTCAGAGCTCTGGATTTGGAGTTAGAAAGATATGAATTCAAATTCTGCATCTTAACACTTACTAGCCATATGGCTGTGTGTAAGTCACTTAAGGTCTCAGTTCCTCAGGCAGCTCACTAAGATTCTAAGTTATATGTGAGTTATCTCATTTTAACAAGATTTGATTATATATATTCACATATTATAGATGAGTTGAACACATGTGTACATACATGTGTATAAATAAATGTATTACGTATACACACTTATGCATGCATATATACACACGTGCACACACATGCAGCACATATATACATGTGTGTATATGTGCAGGCATGTATATGCTCTGAGGGTTTTTTTGGGAGGGTGGAAGGCAAGGCAAGGTGTTAAGTGACTTCCCCAAGGTCACACAGCTAGTAAGTGTGTGTCAAGTGTCTGAGGCTGGATTTGAATTCAGGTCCTCCTGACTGTAGGTCTGGTGCTCTAGTCACAGCCCCACCTAGCTGTCCCTATGATCTGAGTTTTAACCAGATCAAAGTTATTATGCTTATTATGGGCCAACTGAGAGATGTTTATAATATTTATTGAATTACAACTATATTATTAGACTTTTGGATACACTCTCTATTAATTACACCAATCTTCCCTGTTGAACTCTGTAGATTGAGGTAATTTTTCAAAGATAAATATGGTCACAAGTGCTAGGCTCCAGAAAGATGTCATGTTCAAGCCACGAAGGAAATGAATAAACAAAATAATACAACCCAAGCACCCAGCCATATTCAGCTATGTGGAATGACTTGTGTGGCTCTCCTTCTAAAGATACCTTTTTGTGTCCTCCTCTGATTCCTCCAAAAACTTTCCTGGTAATTATACATTAGAGGATGCCATGGGAGTGCAAAGAAAGCTCACAGCAAAGGAAGGAGACAGCTGGATCAGGGGCTAGGAGGTATTCGTTGTATTGGCAAAGCAGCCACTCAAACACACAGGGCGTAGATCAAACCACACATCTCAAAATCGCTGCTTCTCCAAGCACCACCCACAGCCCTAAATTGTCTCATTTAGGAAGATCTATGATCCATTTTATTGTTTGAGGCATTAGCTGTGGCACTGAATCACCCGTCTTATTGCCTGCCTTAGAATGTCACATCTCCTAAGTGGGCCGAGTTTATTTTCTCTTCCCTCAGCCTTGTCTTTGCCTTTCTCCTGAGCTGATGCTTAGCTAGCATTACTGCCAGTTTTCAGTTACAAGAGAAATATTTTTGTCTAGGTCAGCAAGTGCTATTGATTCCATTACTCAATTCATTCTCGCTTCCCCCACCCCCAGTGACCTGTTTTTTATGTGAGTGTGAGAATTCATGGCCCTAGCAAGCATTTAGTGCTTGAAAGATACACAATCGGCTAGCAGAGATGAAAGCTTTCGTACACCTGAGTGCTATTTCCACCTGTTTCATGCCCTTCTAAAGCTAACTCACTTGGATTTCATATACATATGTTCATTTTTCTCTAGCTGTTTCAAATCTAGCACAGACATAGTTATTTGGGTGTTGTATTATTCAGATAGTACATTTAATTGTCTTTTTCTTTGTTCTGTTATCTGTCATTGGATTGCCATCAGCATCTCATTGGTGAAAACAGAGAAGGTAGAAATAAATCAATTCATAATTTTAGGGTAAAGATAGGAAGTAAACTATGGGATAAAATAAAGTTTTTTCTGTAGGTTTTCCTTATTAATGTTCTCCCTGTCTCTCGGGGTCCTTAGACTTAAAGACAGGGATTCTTAATCTTTTTCTATGTCTGGTGTCTCTTTTGGTAGCCTGGTGAAGCCCATGGACCTCTTTTCATAATAATATTTTAAAATGCATAAAATACATGATACCAAAAAAAAACCTGATTGATTTTAAAATGTGTGATGCAAATGTAAAAAAAAAAAAACTCACCAACCCCCAGGGAAGAATCTTTGGGTTAGGAAAAAAGAAACACCAAATCAAAAAAAAAAACCAAACCTCAGGACTGAAGATGTGTTCTCTGTGCACAAAGTATTGAAATTATGACTTCTGCTTGGTCCTGGGAAACAAAGAATGTTGCTTTGACCTTGCCTTTTCAGCTAAGAATGGAAGTACGAGGATTTTCCATAGGGAGAACATGCCACCCTTCCCAATATGACATACAGCAACTGAGGTTGTGATAGGAAGCAGGAGCTGTGACCTGTGCAGCTTGTTAAGATGTACAGGGTCAATGTTCAAGTCTTTAGGAGGACTGACTCCTTCCCTGGCTAAGTCAGAGCAATGCATGGGCTTCTTGAGAGAAAAGAGTTTGTAGGAAGGCCAGGTAACTATGTTGTTATCTTCTAACCTTGTTATTTGCTTGTTATATTTCCCCATCATGGATTCAACGTTGCTGCCATACATATCTGGGGTCCTGCTTACCAAACCCTACCATGGTGACATTTAGAGCTGGGGTTCTTAACCTGGGGCTCTAGATTTTAGGGGGTATGTGAAGTTGTATGGTTAAAAAAATACATCTTCATTTTAATATAGTTCCTTTCCTTTCCTTAAAACCTCTGATTTAGAATGTAGTAGAAAGTAGATACTTATCATTTCTATCACGCTCTAGGGAGAAAATGATTTGAGCTCTAGGTTTAGTCTCCAAGAAGAAAATAAACAAAAATGCAAACATCCACCATGCTGGAAAACCTTGAAGGTTTTATTCTCAATATTTTTACATTAATACTGATATCTCCTTTTTTTGTGCTGAGAAAAACATTCTGTTACACATAATGTAACTTTAATATACAACATAGAAATGCATTCTAAATTAGTTACAACAAGGACCTACAAAAAACTTCATAGGAAAAAAGGTTACCTAATATTGCCACCATATTTGCAGTAGACCCTCTTCTTGGCCTAATCATCACAGCTCGCCTGTGTAAACAGTGGTTATTTCCATGTCCTATGGAACTGTTAATTATAAGGGTACTAAAATTGGCCTAAAAAGTTCTAACACATCACTAGGTACTGTACAGTCCTCAAAAATAATTTATACTGTTTCTAAAAAAAGGTACTAGGGTTTTTTTTTTTCATTTTGCTTTGTTTTGTTTGATCCGGAATGCACAGCATGTGCATGTTTGTCTAACAGTCTAAACACACGAGAACTGAACTGCAAAGTCACAATGATCACAGAGATGAGGTGGTGGAGTCCAGGACTTCCCTCCCGTTGCACACCGTGGGGACGTAAGTGCTGGCCGAGGCTGGAAGATACAAACAGGAAAGAAGAGTCAGTACCAGAAGGTGAATCGTTCTGTGGGGTAGTGTAGAGAGAACCTTAGACTCTTGAGTTTGGACATTAATTAGGTAGCTGTGGGCAAGTCATTTAATCTTTGCAAGACTCAGTTTTCCTACATGTAAAACAGAGGATTAGTCTAAACTATCTTAAAGGTCCCTTTCAGATTCTGCCATTCTAGGCCTATTATTTTCCCTATTCTTGGTTAAGAAAGAAGAGGGATGTGGAGAATTCAAAATCAGAGGAAAAAAAATTGAGGGGCAGCATGGTATAGTGAGTGCCTGGAGAGCCAGTCTTGGCATTAAGAATAATAGTAATAAGAGTTAATATTTCTATATAGTACTAACTCTGGGTGAGGCACTGTGCCAAGCAGTTTACAATTGTTATGTCATTTGGTGTTCATAACAATCTTGGAAGGTAAGTGCTATTAATATTTCCATTTTGCATGTGAGGAAACTGAGGCAAACAGAGGTTAAGTGACTGTCCCAGAGTCAAACAGCTGGTAAGTGACAGGGCCAGATTTGACATTCCTGACACCAGGCCCAGGATTCAAGTTCTGCCTCTCACACATACTGGCTTTGTGATCCTGCACAAGTTATGTAACTTGTCAGTGTTCTAGACAACTCTATAGGACGATAAGCTACAAAGCAGAAGCAGACCTGCATTGATAGAGGGATTTTCCTCATCTGGAAATCCTTTATGTCAATGAAGTTGGGCTCCAGTCTCTTTCCCTCTTCCTCCTGACTCTAGAATGATTTCATGCTGAAGCCAATGTGTGGAATCTGCAGATGCCCATGTGGCCCAGTCCTATCTAGGTCATATTATCAAATGAGGGGAGTAGGGACTGGACTGGACTTGGGATTTCACTGGCATAGTGGGTGAATAGAGGATGGTCCTCCTGGGTGAGGTAATCCCCTCCACTAAAGCAGCTTGGCCCCTGCTCTGCAACTTTTGGGACTAGAGAATGGCCTAGAGCACCAAGAGGTCTAGGGACAGATCACACAGGGTCACAGAGCCAGGACAGGGAAGGGGTGAGCCTCGATCTCAGAACTTCCCTACTTAGAGGCAGGCTTTCTATTCACCAAGACACACTGTCTCTTGGTATTATATTAATAATAGTAAATGCATCTTAATTTTGCATAGTGTTTTATTCTTTATGAAGCAGTTTTACATATATTAATTGATCTCTGGAACAACCCTGGGAGGGAGGCAGACTGGTACTACTGTCCCTGTTTTACAGATGGCTCAAAGCAGTTATCATTTGCTAAATGTCACACAGCTAGCAAGTGGGAAACTTGAACCCAGGCCTACTGATCTTAAATCTACTGTATTTTCCTTTCTTTTACCATGCTTTAATATGGCAGCTAGTGGATAGATTACTGTGCAGAAGTTAGGAAGACAACTTCATAAGTTCAAATCTGGCCTCAGACACTTACTAGCTGTGTGACCCTGGGCAAGTCACTTAACCCTGTTTGCCTCAGTTTCCTCATCCATAAAATGAACTGGAGAAGAAAATGGTAAACCATTCCAGTGTCTGTCAAGAAAATCCCAAATGGGGTCCCAAAGAACTGAATGTGACCCCACTTTAATACAATGTTGCCAAAGCCCCACCTCTGGCCCTACTCTTTTCAGGGTAGGGTTTCTGCATTGTGAACCTCCCTCCATTCACTTACCTGGTCTTGGCTAATTATTTCTTCAGATCTCTGAATTTAGCAAATTAACCTGATAAACTATCAAGATGCTAATGATTTAATGTATAAACCTGATCAAGGTAACATATTTGCATTTTAAGGGGACCCTCTTTTTAATCCAAAGGAGTAATTAATGGTGGAATTTTAGGGACTGAGGCCTTTATCTGTTCATTGATAAAGGCTTATTGAACAAATGAAGTGCCTACTGTGTGTGAAACCATAATGATGAAGAAGTAGAAGGCTGGAGTTGTAGTCCATTTCAGTCTTTAACTAATGTTAAAGTGTTAACATTCCAGAAGAATAAGGTTTTAGATAAGATTCCTACTGTCAGCTGCTTAGACTCTGAAAGCACCTCAGCCATATATTATCCAAGCATACCTGAAAGAGACTATTCTCTACACAGAAGCATCAAATACACAGCCTGCATGTGGCCCACAATGCTTCTCATATGGCCAGAAGCAGATTAGAATAGAACTGGAAAGCATTTAACCAAATAAAAATGCAACACAAGGTAGATTAAGAACATTTGAAAACGAAGTCGATATGTAGCTTGCAGGGATTCTTATGTATAGATTAGTGGTCCCCTTTTCTATTTGAGTTTGACACCTCTGCTGGACAACATACATTGTAGGAAGCTTCCTAGTCTTTGCCGGAAGACTTCTAGTGAGGGGAAACCTACTACCTCCTGAGGCATGCATTCCATTATTTGGATAGCTCTAGTCTTTGGAATTTTTTCCTCAGACTAAGTAAAAATTCTACTTTCTTCAAAATCAAATCTGTTATCCACAAGACAACCCTAAAACAGTTGAAGACAGTTGTTATCTAGCTCCACAACTTTTCTTTAAGTTGAATATAACTAGTTCCATTCATTTTTTGTTATTGTTGTTGCTGTTTAATAATTTTTCAGATGTGTCTGACTCTCTGTGACCCCATTTGGGGTTTTCTTGGCAAAGATACTGCAGTGGTTTGGCCTTTCTTTTTCCAGTTCATTTTTAGATGAAGAAACTGAGGCAAATGGGTAAATGAGTTGCCCAGGGTCACACAGTTAGTGACTTTCTGAGGTCAGATTTGAACTCATGAAGATGAGTCTTTCTGACTTTAGGTCTGGCACTCTATCCACTGTGTCACCTAGTTTCCCCACCTTCAATTTATCTAGCACGATGAAGACATTCACCATCCTATCCATCATCTTTGAGATGCTCTTCATGTCATGAATGTCCTTCCACAAATGCGATACCCAAATGTACAGCTAGGTCCCACTTAGTGCAAATAATGAATCTCCTGATGTCATATTACTTGGATTCCCTCTACATATTTCCACTGGGCTAGAATCTGTTATGATGTTTTACATAATTTTAACTTCAAATAGTAAGAATTTGAATACATTTGACCACTTCATAGAATTTATTTTTTGCATTAATAAGTACCAAGGTATTCCTACTATTATGGAAATGATCTGACAAGGTAGAAGTATAACACATTGTTTACCTCCTCTTTCTGAACTGTATGCTTCTATTAATTCAGTCTATGATTGCATTAGCTTTTTTGATTGCTGTTTTGCTCTGTTGATCACTTTGAGATTGTGGTCTACTAAAACCCTCTAGACCTTTTTCAATCAGTCAATCAACAAATATTTAAGAACCTACTATGTTTCACACAGTGTTAGGTGCTGAGGATCCGAGCACAAAGAATGAAACAATCCCTACTTGCAAGCAGAACTGCTGTCCAATCACAAATCTACTACCTTAGGGCAGAATGTTGACTTTTTCAAGTGTAAGGCATTAGATTCATCTCTCTGAAGTTTCAGGATATTCTATTCTATCAAGATATTTTTGCATTTTGACACTTTTAACCAGTTAACTATCTTAGGTTTGCATGATCTTCAAATTTGACAAGCATGACATCTATGACTTTATCCAATGATAGATAAAAATGTTAAACACCACAGGACAAAGTACATATCCCTAAGGCACTTTACTATAAATCTCTTTCCAACTTGATATTAACCACTAAATTATAACTCTTTAGATCAAATCATTCAATTAATTTCCTATATACTCAACTGTACTATTGCCACACACATCTCTATCTTGTCCACAAGAATGATACTGGAAATTCCACCAATGTTTTGTTAAAATCTGGCTCAGCATTATTTACAACATTTTCAGATCTACCACTCTAATAACTTGATTGAAAAAAGAAAATGAGGTTAGTTTGGCAAAAACCCTTTTTGATGAAATCATTCTGGTCTTTGTGATCATTACATTCTTTTTCAGATGTGCAGTAGACTTCATTTTAAATAATATGCTCTGAAATTTTGCCTTGGTCTTCTTTTTATTAAACCAAAGTGAGCCTTTTATCCTTCTCCAGTCCTTGTATACCCCAGACATTCCACATTCTCTTTCAAAAATGTGCACTTTCTTTGAGTACTCTGGCATATAATTCATTTGGGGCCTAGTAACTTTAACTCATCAATAAACTACTTATCTCAGATTTATCTTGTGTTTCAAATGGGTATTAGCCATTTTTGTTCTTTCCTGTACAAATATCATTCCTGGCAGTGAAAACAGAAGCAAAATAAGGATTTTATAGCTCAGTCTTCTGTGTATCCCTGATTATCATCTTCCCTCTCAAGCAGAAGAACAGTCCTGTTCATTCTCTGACATTCCTTTTTTCCCCAACAACCAATCCCACACCTTTTATTTTCTTTAGCATTCCTATTCAACCTCAAATTGTGAGCAGTAACCATCTTGAAACTTAGAGGATGTGCCATGCTTTTACTCATACTCTTATCTGTCCATGTTTTCATCTAGCCAGGCTGTTAAAAAACAAAAACAACCCCAATCCAAAAAACAAAAACTCTATGTTGATGGATAAGGACCATCAACAGTCAGTTTGATTGACTGAGTCAGTTTCTACTCTCCTTTGTCATTAAAACTTTTTTATGTCTTTAAAATTTCATTTGTGAAATACTCTCCCTTTCCTCCCCAGACTTAGTTCTCCTATAGAATTTCTATCCATAGGATCATACCTAGACTTTCTCTACACCCTTTGAAATCTTCTCTCTCACAATTTAGGGTTCATGTCAAATGAGGCCCAGCTTTTTTCTCCTCTGGCACAAATTCTAGGAAGACGAGATTACCTTCTCCTAAGATTCCCATCATTTCCATCCCAGTCACTAGTTCCTCCAAGTTAGTGGGTATTAAGCCCAGGAAAGAATTCCTTTTTTTACCAGATGAAAGGAAGGAAGGAAGATGAATTTATCATTAAAGTAAACCAAGATGTTATTAATTACTCTACTTTTGGCAGAGAGAAAGAGAGCTCCAGTAGATATCTAGATAATTGAAGTTTCTCGTCAATACCATATCATGCCTCCTTTCTAGACCTGTATTTTATTTCTGAAACTAGTTTATTTTCTCATAACTAATTTATTTTCTCTTTGTTTTTATCTCTGCTTTTATTGTTATTCCCAGTAAAAATATCTATCATTTCCCAACTCCCATTCTGGATTTCCTCCCATAAGTATGTCTTCTTAACATACAAAATAGTATTCTGTCCCTTCACCCTCAATCCTTATTTTCCTTTTCTTGTGGAATAATGATACATTTCTAGAGTCGTATTTCTAGAGTACATCAGTCATGGGTCTTATCCCTGTGATGCTTCTGTATTCAGATTTATCTCTTTGCTTTAGGGTCTCTAATTCCCTTTGTTCTTACCTATACTTGAAGTATTTGTGTATGTAATCTTGTCAGGCCATGAATTTTGTTGCTAGCTTATTTCTTGGATGCCTTAGCTTTATATATCATTGCACTATTCCACTATATACCCTGCCATCATTAACCTGCTTTTTCCAATCTGGATCATTGTCCTTCACAAGGAACTTCCAAACTAGTCTAACCTGACTCAGTGTATATGAGTTAATCTACTTAGCTCAGTATGTCTAGTGGGTGACCCCAGACATTAGAACAGGACAGCTAGGTGGCACAGTAAATAGAGTGCTAGGTCTGGAGTCAGGAAGACTCATCTTTGTGAGTTCAAATTCAAACTCAGATGCTTACCAGATGTGTGACCCTGGGCAAATTACTTGATCCTGTTTGTCTCCATTTCCTCCTCTATATAACTGAGCTGGAGAAGAAAATGACAAACCACTCCAGTATCTTTGCCAAAAAAACCCCAAATAGGGCAATGAAGAGTTGGACATGACTAAAAAATGTTTCAACTCAGACATTAGATCATGCTTCAGTTTCAAATCTCACCATCTGCCTGCCTCACCCGTACCTCTATTTACTTTTAGTTCTAGCTAAATTAAACTACCAGATCTTCCACCTGCCTGAAATCCCCACCCCTAACATCTTTGCCAGTTAAAATTCTACCTATTCTTCAAGACTAAGGTCAAATGCCAACTGTTTCATGAAATTCTCTTCCACAAATTTTCATAGCATTTTAACTCTTTTAAAATCTTTCACCCTTACTTTGAATCATATGTATATATTTGTAAAGGTCCCATTTCTTCTACTAGATTGTAAGCTCATTGAGGAGAAGGATTCATGTTATATTGACCTTTGCATCACATCAACTCTAAGCACTGTTCCTTGTATACTTGGGTAACTTGAGGAATATTTTAAGATGATGTTGAACTGAATGGAATGACTTTACAATCTGAAGAATGCTGTGTGAAAACCAAAGTTGGTTTAGGAATTACAAAAACCAATTATGAGTTCTTAGATCAGGCCATTAATCTTTCTATGCCTGAATTATCCCATATCTAAAGTAGAAATGTACTAGAAATCTACTTTATGTGATCCACAATATCCTGATCCTTGTCATGTGCAGACATCCTTTTGGCCTCATAATGACCTTTATTCTAATTTTATTTGATGGGGTAGATTTGGAGGGGGTGTGAGTGGTGCAAGAATCACTTGGATCACAAAGCCCTAGCCATGACCCCTAGCTCTCTCAAAGCTAAACATATAGAAAATTGGCAAAGTTTTGACTCTTATAATAATGATCTCCTGGGCAGCACTATATCAAATTTTCAGTGCAATAATTAGTATGTCTCTGTCTACCTCACTACCCATTAAAAGGAACACCCTCTGTAAAATGACTAGAATCTATAATAGAAACTCTCCAAAGTCAAGGTATTATTAGTAGAGCAATAGAAATGACAATAACCACCAACCCCATGAGGCTGTTGTTGCAGCTTATATTTTTCAAGCATCTCATAATGGAGTCAGGGGAGTCTTAACTGTTATGTGATTAAATCTTCCATTTTAGCATTGCTCTGGTATATGGTTTTGCAATTTCTTTCCTTTTATTATCGGAAAAAAATATTACTACTGTTCTATATTTTGCTGTGTGCAGTAGAGGAAATTATTGTTTTATCAATGGTATGAATTTCCTGAGCCATTAAAGTCTTATTGCAATGCCTCATTATGGTATAAAGGTAATACTCTGTTCTCAGGGGGAGAGGCTCTGATACTTCCTACCACGCTGGATAGGTTTTTCCCAAGAGCTCGAGGAAGGGGCATGTCTTTCATTCAGTGACCACTTTAGTTAAGCTCAGAAAAGTTCATCATCAGAAGGTTGTCTACCAACTAATAATTCTAAACTTTCTATTTTTTTTTTTTGCCACTTTGCAACTCATAGATATGGCCTACTAAGACAGCATGGCATTACTAATGCTGGTGGTCACTTACTTTTCTTTAGACTCAATTTTCTCTTCTGTGCAAGGCGGGGGAAGAGGCAGTAATAATTTTATTAATAGTAGTACCTCTCTCACAGGATCAAATGAGGCATTATATGTAAAGTTCTATGGAAACCTTAAAGTGCTTTGAAAGTGGTGGGTATTAGTATTATTATAGAGGAAGCATAGAATAGTGGCTAGAAGGTTGGCCTCAGAGTCAGAAGGAGAAGCTTACCTAGAAGCCCTCTTAGACCTCCTTTCCAGTACTAGCAGTACTTTTGATGAGGGGGCTCCAATCAATGAGCAGAGTCCCTGCTGTTCAGTCTGGAAGGAATTCACAAGGCCCAAGCAATCTTTTAAGTGAGGATTGTAAAAGTTTATTGTTATGCTTTACAGTGGGCAATAGTTCTTAGGGAACCTGCAAACTTAAAGAAGTCATAGGTATAGTTTTTAAGGAGTTATGACAGTAAATCAGATGTCAATTATGCTAACTAGGTGAGTAAGGGTGGGATCAGGGAGGAGTTAAGGAGTGGTCAGTGCTTAAAGGAACATGCACTTTTATTATCTACTGAGCAGGCATATTGCCTGTAATTCACTGGGAAATAGCCCAAGGTGGGGCGACCTGGAGGTGTGGTTTTAGGCTTGAAATGTCACTAAGTCAGCTAGCAGTCAGGGCTGACTGAGAAGTGCCTAGTCTGCCACCCATCAGTGTCATGTTTGACAAGATGGATGTTGGGAACCAAGGCTAATGTGTATAATTGGCTAAGGAGTTAACCTACAGATAGTGCATTGAAGGATTCATAGGTGCAGCTGGCCACTATACTAGGGGGAGATAATATTTTTCTAAACTAAAATGTTTATAGAAGGCTTAGTGAAGGATTCATCGGTGTAGCTTGTTGTTGTTCCAAGCAAAGATAAGCAGTTCATGAATTGTTGCTAGGCAGAGTGCTGGCAGGGGGAAGGGGCAGAGTTAATGCTCTGAGGGGGGGGGAGGGAGGGGGGGAGAGGATGTGATTTTATAAACCGGTTTTACAAATTGATTTTTACAAACTGATGTTACAAACATAGATCCCAAGCACCTCACCATTTTCACTTATTCTCTTCAGCTCACTGGATGAGGGATGGAATTGGAACACTCCTTGTTCCCCCTCTTGCCCCCCATCTCTCCCTACCTACATCACTCAGCAAGCTCTTTTTCTTTGAGCTTCATGCTATTCAAATCTATATTCTATCATATCATCCTGACCGATGTCTTGCCACTGGACTCCCATGACTCTGGAGGAGAAGGTGAGGCTGAAGACTTTGCACAACCCTGTCTCACTTAAATCCGGTTCACTCACAAGTCAAGACATAGCCCTCCTGATGTCATTGGTCCTCTTTGAGAATGAAGGACAAACAGCAACACTAGCCCAGGTAATGAAACTCTCCTTTCTTCCTCAATGAGTTTTGTGTATGGCTCACAATTTTTTTCTCCTCTCCAACTCCTGCCCTCACGCTCGGTAGCATCAACATACATATTGGCTCTCTCCCAAACTCTCTAACCACTCAATTCCTCAACCTACTTACTTGCCATGAGCTATACCTCCACCTTATCTCCACAAAGATGGTCATATTCTTTATCTTGCCATCAACCATAAATGCATTTCCTCCATGTTCAAGAATTCCTAAAATCCCTTTTCTGTTCATAACTGGTCAGTTTTTTTTTCACTTTTTCCTCTGTCTTCCTTTATAAAACCCTATCCTTTGTCCACTTCATTCTCTCCAATCCCATGATTTTTCAATAATTTCTATAATCATTCATATGCCAGCAAAAAAGAAGCGTAGGGAGCCCCAGTGTTGGCTTTCTGAGGGGTAGAGGTGTTAGTGCTTGGGCTGAAAGGCAGCAGATACACAGTCATTTTCTACATTCAATGAGAAAACTGTAGCTAAACTGCAAATGACCTAATAAGCTCCGTCATTGATTACTAAGGGCAATTCACACCAATTAAAAAGCATATTTAGTCTCACAAATTCAGTGCTCCAGATCGATGCTTTGTCCCCACACTGTGCAATCAGCCTCTTTCTCTCTCCCTAATGCAGAGCATAAGAACAGCTCCCGTTTACCAGGCTGCATTGACTTTGAAGTAAAAGACACGATTTGTTCTGATAACCTGTGCTTTCGATCAATGCTAAATGTATTCGTTTAATAGATTTTTCAGATGCCAAGTCTATCAGTCAATTTAATGGCACTGAGCTCAAATCCCCAGAGTCATTGCATTATATAACTGAGTAATACATCAGACTTGGAATAAAACACAAATATTTTAACAGAGCAGACACTCCAGCTTGCCTCTGTCTGTCACATTTTTCCATTCCCTTGCTCCTGATGACCCTTCATATTTCCCCCCCGCAGGATATCTGATTGTTTAGCTATTTTCAGTGCCTTGTTCATGGTAGCTCTAACATCCACCAACTGCTTAGCTCCCCCTTTCTCCTGCTGAGTCTTCCAGCCTGTTATCTCACTTATCCCTTTGATTATCCAACGGAAGGGGATCCTCAGGCCTGCCCTAGGAGTTTCTGTAGAGATTAATAGATGTAACCTGGATAAACGATGATTCAGGCAGCCCAGTTCTAATGGGAGATTCCTGCTGGAGATGTCAGAGCTTCCCCAGGGAAGGATTATAGGAGATTCACTCTGCAATAAGAAACAGAAGGCTGACTTCTCCCCAGTACATGCTTCCTTTATGAGTAAAATAATGGTTCCACACTGCTGCGACTGAGGCTGGAGAGATGGGGGTACAAATTCTGAAGTGCTTCCATTAGGCAATGACCACCTGTGATTCTAATAAAGGGATAGAGATTCATTGATGTAGGGAACCCCCAGATGAGTAAATATTTTTTTTTATATTTTTAAGCAATCGGGGTTAAGTAACTTGCTCAAGGTTACACGGCCAGTTATTATTTCTGGGTGTGGTGCTGAGTATCTGAGCCCGGATTCGATCCCCAGGTCATCCCGACACTGGAGCCGGTGCTCTTACTCGCTGAGCCACCTGGCCGCCCCTAAGCAATCGGGGTTAAGTAACTTGCTCAAGGTTACACGGCCAGGTGTTTCTGGGTGGGTGCTAAGTGTCTGAGCCCGGGACTCGATCTCCAGGTCTTCTCAACACTGGAGCCGGTGCTCTTACTCGCTGTGCTACCTGGCCGCCCCTGAGTAAATATTTTTAAATCAATTCATGTCAGTTCCTTCTCTTAGAATATTAGAGAATTCTTCCTTGATAGACTAAGTAGCTTTCATAGAATCATATGGCTAGAATGTTTTAGCTCTTTATCCACTACACCATACTGCCTCTCAATGAAAGTGATCTTAAAATGATCTTTCTAAAATAGTGGTATCCAAACTTGACCAGGTACACGGATTGCATGTACCCATGGAAATTGAAGAAAGTGGCATGATAGATATTCTATCTAGGTTATATGTTGGTTTAATAATAAATAAAATTTCCTTTTGGTACACATATGTTTTTGTAAAAAAAATGACAACAGCAATAATACCTCACATTAAGCATTTTAAATTGAACAAAGAACTTTATAAACATTATCTTTTTTGTTGTTCACAACAACCTCCTGGAGGAAGTGCTAGAGTTTTTATTGTCATTTTACAGACAAGGAAACTGAGGCTGATAAGTTAAGTGATTTTCTACTAGCAAATACCTGAGGTAAAATTTGAACCTAGGACTTTTTTTATTCTAAGCTCATCACTTTAACCTTTAGGACTTATCCTTGATGTAAATATTAAAACAGACCTTGACTCCATTTGCATTTACCAAGTCTGCCTTTTATCTTTCTGCCCCTTCTTCCCACTCTGACTCTTTCTCACACTGGCCTCACTGTTAGATTAATTTAAAAGGTCAGCCATGGGCAAAATTGTGAAGTCACACCGCCTCTCATCTGGTAGGTGCTCAAGATTTGTTGCATAAATAAAATAGGTAAAATTTGTTTTCTTTAACCTCAGCCTCTCACTCTGCTGCCCACAATCCTTTCTGTGCTATTTGGAATTCCAGAATCCATTTGGTACATCCTTCTTTTCTTCTGTCAAAATATGCTTCCAGAAAAAATGATGAAAGTCATTTAAAGTAAGGTATAAATGATGGGTGAAAGGTAATGTTGGATAGTGAGCCAGCCTCAGAATTAGGAAGACATGGTTTAAGTCTTTTTTTATATGTCAGTATAACTGGCTGTGCAGCCTTGGTGAAGTCACCTGCCTTCTCAACACTACCCTAAACATCAAAAGGGTGCAAATTTGAATTAGCAGAGGGTTTCCTCCCTTGGGAGTTCCTTCTACTAATAGAATAACAGATCCAGTTCCTATCCCCTATAAATGATGGAAAGCTTGAAATATTGCCATTCCTAGGGGCAGTGATATTTAAAGAGGGATTAAAACCTTGATCTAAGTGAATTGGGTTCTAAACTTGAAAAGTCAGGCATCACTTACTTGGTATGGGTTGTATTTTTCTGGGCTGATGGGATCTCCCCTTGGCCTCTGTATATTGGTGGTTACCTAATCTGCCTACAGTTAAGGCTTGGTTTAGCTTATTCATAGTGGCTCTAACATCCACCAACTGCTTGGCTCCCTGCTATATATATCTAGCTACAGGAAATTGACTTAGTTTTCTCACAGAATTACATAAAAACAAACTCTAAACACAGAAAAAAATAAAAAAAACAAAAAAAGGAGAGAGGGGGAAAGAAGTGAAATTGAATACGTTAATTTTATTTTTTATTGTTATCTGTTTTCCCCTGGGTGCTAAGCAAATCATCTAGGGCTTAGATTAGAGGTGCTATATGTGATCTAAATGTGTCTTGTTCTATGAGGTAACACAATCTGTTTAGGTCATATGATTTACTGGTAGAAGCAACATCTAGCCTAACCCTCTTATTATATGGATGGGAAAACTGAGGTGAAAATTATTTTGAAAGGTTAAAGGATTTGTCCAAGGCCATACAGGTAGCAAGGAGTAGGGATATGGTTAAAACTTAACTCCTCTGATTCTGAATTTAGTATTACTTCAGCTATATTGTGCTACCTTCAAACACACATTTCCCCCCTAGTACTATACTATATTTCCTATATTCATAAGGGGACTTAATAAATGTCATTAGATGATATGAGCATGCATCTATAAACAGACCTATGCCTCTTTCACACACAACATTAAACACCCTGGTTTAGGCATATTTCAGTACTAATGAATTTGAATTCAGATTTGTTAGAAGCAAGAAGGTAAGGGGTGGTAATGCAACCTAAAATTTTGTCAATTCAAGAAAATGGTGCATTTCTTTAAAGAAGGACACAAAGGTGCATTTGGAAAGGGCTCCAGTTCCTTTGATTTAAAATTTTAGGCAGGTAGTGCTTACACATATTGCCTCATTCATCATCATCAGATCTGATTGATTGAGTTTCCTTGTGTAGCATCCATGCCAGGAGATCAAGACTGCTCTGAGAGCATCTTGATCATGCGGCTGGCTAAGCTCTCCAGACACAAATGATCTTTGCTGGTGAGCATCTTGGCATGAGCTGTTTGTGATGGATGGAAAGCTATCCCCATGCTGATGGAACAAGAGGCCATTCAACACAGGGCTCAAAGGGAAGGGCTTGTTGGTTTCTTTTTTAAACATTCCTCCTGCCAACTGTGTGTTCTCTGAATTTCTCTCAGTGTTCTCAGATATGAGTGCTTACAATTGACAGAATATTCTTTGTGATGAATATTGTAACTGAGTTGAGGCAGAAAATTCAGAAGGCCAGGAAAGGCCACACTACTGGCTAGGATCAATTTAGATCAAAGCTTCTGTGGATTTTACCTGACTTTAAGTACAAAATGCCTTTAAGAATTTATTCATCTAAATAGGATGCTTTTAGGAATTAGGCATATGATGTTAAATGGACTTAGAAGAAAAAGCCTTTACAAAACATTTTTTTTCTTTTTTATGTGGCAGGTCTCTTGGCTCCAAGTTCAGGGTGTCTCCAATTTCAGGACACAGATCCTGAATTTCCTTTCTGTGTTTGCATCAGCATTTGGTCACTGAACCAGGGTTGAATTATCCCCTAAAGAAATTAAGCATTTGATGCTCTTTGGGGTAATTTTGTGGCCTGTGTGATCCTGGGCAAATTATTTCATCTCTTTGGGATTTAGTTTCCTCATCTGTAAGATGGGTGTGCTAGCACCATCATGAACTGGTTCAGACCAGCTCACAAGAGCTGATTATTAATGCATGAGCATTCATACCTTGGAAATTGGCAAGTGCTATAAATAATGGTTTGATTTATTGTTTTTGCTTGTCTACTCTGAAGAAAGTGGAGAAAATGTTAATAATGTAGATAAAACTCAAAAGTGTGCTGTGGGCATTATTTCACAACCCTACCCTATCTGCCCCTCGCTGCTTGTTAAACATTTTTCAGCCTATTTTTGTATAAGGGGGTTGGATTAGATGATTTTGAAGTTTCCAACCAGTTCAAAGTTCTATAGTATTTCTTATTTTGCATTTGTCAAAAGGAGTGGAAGGAACCAGAGTGAGGACACTTAGTGGTGAGATATCCTGAAATTTTGTCTGCTCTGCTTTGTGAAGTTGGCATGTTCCTGCTCTTAGCTATCAGTGGGCTTAACAAAGAGCCTGAGAAATCTTAGCCTTTTCCACAACCCATGCCCCGGGAAGAGGAAGAAGCAGAAGAGAGCTTGTCTCCATGTTAATAGTTTGTAAGAACTATCATTAAAAATGAGGGAGCTGACCTCAGAGTCATAATCTCTTGTTTCAAGGCCTAACACTGATAACAACTGGCTATGTGACCATGGACAAGTCACTTAGCCTTCTTTGCCTCAGTTTCCTCATCTGTAAAATGAGTTGGTAAGACACTTACAGCTAGCAAGTGTCTGAGGCCAGATTTGAACTCAGAAAGAGTCTTTCTGACTCTAGGCCCCACACTCTATGTATGCACCACCTAGCTGCCCATTACTCAGTCCAGTGTTCTTTCCATGCTACCATTACTTTCATTAATATAGTCTGATTAATAGTTTTTGAGATTGCAAAGTGGAATTTGATTCTGGGAGCAGAAGATTCAGGTTCATAGACTAGCTATACCATTCTTTGGTAGTAATGACCTTGGCCAAGTTCTTTCACCTCTTTGGGTCTCATCTGTACTTAGAAGGAGTTGGACTAGATGGTCTGAGAAATCCTTTCCAGCCCCAAAATTCGTCTCTCAGACCCCTTCGGACTCAAAGAAACAAGACAGATAGGTTAGATAGTGTAAAGATCTCTGGACCCAGAATCAAGACCAGAGACACATCAGGCCTTAGATACCTACTATCTGTGTGACTTTGAGCAAGTCATTCAACTTCTATCTGCCATAGTTTCCTCAACCGCAAATTGTTACTTTGTAGAATAAAATAGGATAATATTTGTAAAGAGCTTATCACAGTGCCTAGCATATAGTAGGTGCTTAATAAATGCTTATTCCCTTCTTAGATCCCATGACCCACAATCTGCATGATTTCTATAAAGAGTAAGCAACAAGATAATCTAGTTTGTGCAAGACTGGGTAGATCCCCACTCTGTAAACCAATCCATTGAGGATTATGTAAACATATATGTTATGTACTCCCATTTTAGGTAGAGCATGGTTTTCTGGAAGTGTTTTGGAATTAAGAAAAAATTCATGTGAACCATCACTTTCAAAGGCATTTCCTTTCCCAGGGTAGGATCCTTGTTCACTAATCCTGGGAAACAGTTGCTTATGGTTCTAACTTCTAAGAGGGAGCAAATCAGAAGAAAAATTGACCTTTTCTTTTTATCTCAACAGAAAAGATGTGTGTGGGTGTGGGAGAAAGACAGAAAGGTAGGCCTAGAGTAGAAGGCCCACTATACAAGAGCATTGAAAACTCCTACCTCCTATTCTAGGGTCGTGAAGATCAAATGAGATATTCATGATGTTCTTAGAACAGTTCTTGGCACATAGTAGGCATTCACAAATGCTTGTTTCTTTCCTTTCTTTATTTATGTAGACACTTTTTCTGATGTACTCAAAGAAATTTAAAGACATTTACTGGTGAGAAAATACATATCCCTGACGGTTAGAGGGGAGATGTTCTAATTGTGTTCATTTTTCCATGGCAGAGAGGCAAGGATTTTGCTTAGACTTTTGTAGTGGGTCAGAGTCATTTTCAGGAATAGAGCCAAAGATCTCCAGATTTCCAGTTTCATCCATCCATTCATTCTGTCCTTGCCTCCAGCAAAGTACTTTGCAAAGTGACTTTGAAGAATCAAGGACTGGGAATCAAGAAATCTAGGTTTTAGTAGGGATTTTGCCTGATTTCTTGTATTCTTGGGCTCTTTGCTTCAGTTTTCCTTTCTGCAAATTGGGAGTAATGATATCTGTAATTTATTAGCTCACAGAGATATTGTGAGGGTCAATGAAGATCAAAGAATGAAATCACAGTGGGATAAAGGTTATCAATATTATCCAATTGGCAAGAATGTTAATATTTGTGAAGTATTTTGAGAATGACTAGTGGTATGTAGGTTCTAGGTTGATAGAATGTATAATTCAAGACTCTTTCTTTTAGTAGTTACTTTCCTTTGCCTGACTATTTGACACTCCGATTTGGACTAATTGGAAGAGATCAGTATGGATCAATGAAAAGTCTGGGTTATAAAACATTTCTGAAAAAAATGCAGTTTTATCATCTTCAATTACCTTGTAATAATAACTCAAAGTTTTGTTGGTGGTGTTAAGACATTTTAGTCTTATCTGACTCTTCATGACCCTATTTGGGGTTTTCTTGGCAAGGATATAACTCCAAGTACGCTAACCAAATATGGCTTAGAGTAGGCCTAGCTTTTATAAACAGTACAGATAGATGAGTATTTAAAATATATTAGTCTAAAAAGTATGGTTTTTGTTCATATTATAGTTATATTATTTTTATGTTAACTGGTGCTTTTGAAGTACTAGGAAGCACTTTGTCATTCACTAGGTAAAAAAGTCCATTAATAATTTTATTTACGCTATTGCTTTTTTCTCCAGAAAGAAAAGACATATATACATTTTTTTCCAGTCCCTCCCCAGTGTAATATTTCAGAACTGTTGAGTCTGAATTAATTACAATGGATTTAAAAATAGTCTCATTCCCTACTTCTTTCCTATCCCAGTGGCTAGGGCTACCAATGGACTTTCCGCATAGTTTGTTCATTCTTCAAATAATCAGCAAAGGACAGCAATTACCTGCCTACTCCTGTTGGAGATACTGCCCAGTAACCTCAAATCATGGGAGTTTTCCCAGGCTGCTTTGTGGAGATCGTCCAATCCCAGACTCGATGATGTTAGCTGGCTGTAACCCAAAGAACTCAGCTTTTCCTTGTTTAGATTAATCATCTTCAATGGCTGGGCTGTTTTGTAGGTGAGGTTTATGTGCTCTAGAAATAAGCATGCATGTTTCTGAGAGAAGAAAAGAAACTAATTTCACAGTCCCTCAAGTGCTCTGTGACTACAGTCATTTTGACAATGGGTTTGAGTATGAGAGGTTCCAAAGATTCTGGAGCCTCTAACAGCTCTCTGATGAAGGTTAGAGGTCCAGGCTTTGCTGAGAACCTACTTCATTAGTATTTTTCTGTTGCCACTGGGAAGAGTATCGATTAGATCTTACTTAGTTGCAGAAATTGGGGCATTAATGAGTTTACTCTCAGGGATCCTGAGCATTTTGAAGTACTGATCCCATGCAAAATTGTGAAGTATGCATTTGTCTTTGCTACTGTAAAATGAGCTGGAAAAGGAAATGGCAGACGACCCCAGTATCTTTGCCAAGAAAACCCCAAATGGGGGCACAGAGAGTTGGACGGGACTGAAATGACTGAACAACAACTTCCCTCCTTGAGGGAAGGGGATGGTTTTGCCTTTCTTTGTATGCCCAGTGCTTAACACATCGTCTGGAACATCATAAACACTTAATAAATGCTTGTTGAATGAGAAATAAATGCTTTCTTGTTGACTTTTCCTTTTAGGCCCTCTCCCCAGTCCTGGTTCTCCTGTGGTACTAACCCCTTCTTCATCTGGCTAACAGTAAACTATCTACTAATTTCTCCTTCTAACCAATGCACTTAGTTCATTCCCCAAAGTGTTTACTAATAGTTTAAAATGATGTCTTCCCAGGAACACTTGCATTTTAAGAGTGGACTTATTTGCCTAGGCTTTTTATACAGTGTCCCCTTTCACACTCTCTACATTCCAGTCAAAATGGCCTTGCTCTTCCTTCCAGACAACATCCCATCTCTCCTCTATGCCTTTGCCTAGGGCCCTAGGCTGTCCCTTACACCTGATTCATACACCCTTATCTCTGCCTCTTAAAATTCTCAATTTTCTTCAAAGCTCAGCTATAATGCATGAAGCCTTTCCCGATCTTCCCAGTTATAGTCCTTCCCACTGGAACAGTCTTGAATTTATTGTGTGTATACTTCTCTGTTTACCTATTATCTTCTCTTAGGAAATATAAACTCTTTGAGAGGAGAGACCTTTATTTTTTTTAAAGCATTCACTAATTGCCTACTATATGCAAACATATTTCATTTGCACTCATATCTAGCTGTGCAAATATATTTCGTTTGATCCTCACAACAATCCTGGGAGGTAGGTGTTATTATTGTCCCTTTTTATAGTTGTGGAAACTGAGGCAGTCAGAAATTAAGTAACTTGCCAAGGTTACACCACAAGTAAGGGTCTGAAGCCAGATTTTAATTCAGATCTTTTTGACTCCAGACTCAGCACTCAAACCCTTGTGCCACCCAACTGTTTCTGTTTTCATTTTTTGTATCTCTGGTACCTACCCAATGGATGTTGATAATTGATAAACTCTTGATTGAATGATCATAAGCACATAGATTTTGGGATCCTCTAGTCTAGTCTCGTTATATTAACAGCTGAGGAAACTGAGGCCCAGAGAAGCTAAGAGATATACTCAAAGTCCCATAGGTATCAGGTGACAGTGCTGATTGGTACCAATTGCTCTCACTCCAAGTCTTTCAGCTCTGCCTCCCCCCAAAGTCCTTAATACTACCAATGAATGAGTCTCTAGCGGCTGGATTTCAGACAAATGGGAGAAACACTTGTGGATGGAAGAAACTCTTTGGTACCCCTTCAGGTGACAGTGAACGATGAGTGGGAAACCGTATGTCTTTCAGGACAGACCAGATGTGTTTCCCCCCAGCATTCTACTACCCATTCTGTAGTTCAGTGCTTTGGCTGACAGGTTAAAAACAAATAATGGATATCTATACTTACATTGGGAGTAAGTGGTTCCAGTTCCACTAACACTGAATCTGTTTAAGTGGAGTCTGTGTGTGACCACATTCTTCTGGGGCTGGAACAGAATGATGTGCACTTTGGGTGCAAACAGACATCCAAGGACCACAAAGCCGCTCAGACTGACAGAGATGCACATGGTTGTGGTCTGTACCTAGGAAGAGAGGGTTTGCTTGGTCAGTTTCTCTGGCTGTTTAGAGACATGAAGACAGCTAACCAAAGAGGACACCGAAAAGTGCACCCCAACCTGAATTATCTGCAATCCAGCTCGGCATGGTTAAAAAAATACAGTAGGCTTGATGATGTCTCCTCTTTTATTCCTCAATGATCAAATGAAATAATAATTGTAAAGCAATTAACACCATGCCTGGCACCTAGCAAGCCCTATATAAATGTTAGTTGTGATGATGATAATTATGGGAATTCAGATTCCCAGAGTACAGTGCTTATAAATAAAGGCAACTGCTTTGCCTTACCGGGTGGATGTTTTAATTGTCCCATACTTTTCCTTATTTTGTTCATTTTGCTCCTTTGTGAACCATTAGTCAAAGCCACAGAAAAGAAAATTCTAACATTGAATGAAAGGGTGCCTATTGCGAAGAGGGTTCCAACCGGTAAATTTGGTATCTTTAAGATTCACTGCAGTATTAAATAAAATGGATCCTTTTTTTTTTTTTAAATCTTCTTCTTCTTGCTAGGAATTCCCCTGTCTCCCCACTATGGATTACTTATAGCCTTTTCCACTTTGAAGGCATTAATAACTTCTGTCTAGGGGCGGCTAGGTGGTGCAGTGAGTAAAGTGCCGGCCCAGAGTCAGGAGGACCTGAGTTCGGTTCCCTGCCTCAGACACTTAACACCCACAACCACCCCCCCACACCCCCCTTCCCCCACACACAACTAGCCATGTAACCTTGGGCAAGTTACTTAACCCCAATTGCTCTCCAAAAGGCAAAAAAAAAAAGTAACTTCTGTCTTAGGGCAGAGGTGTAAAATGTGAGGCCTGTGGGCTGTAAGCCACCCACAAAAACTACACAAAAATGTAACTGGGAAATAGTTAACAAAATAATAAATGTATTTCAACACAGATAATGCTAATTTATAATTTTCTAAGTCAATATGTGACAGCAGGAATCCGTTTTTATTTGACACCATTGGTCTAGAAAATCTTTTATATTTATCTTTTCTTTGTTGAATCTCTAGAAACTTTGATAATACCGATAGGTCATTCTTTGCCCTTTCTCTTCCCAGAGTCTCAGTTAGATTTTTGCTTTCACAGTGGTCTGACCTCCCATGTCACTTCATTCAACATCTCTGACAGTGGTTCCTGGTTCTTTCCCCTTTTATCTCTGAAGGCATCCCTCAAGGCTCTTTGTTCAATTTGCTTTTTTTTTTTCCTCCTTCTGTGCTATTTTCTGGATATGGCCCATAGAGCTCTCTATTTGGTTCCCCTAGGTATGCTGGCAACACTCAAATTAGGACTAACATACATCTCCAAAATGGGACCTTGAAGGGTACTGTTCTTGAATTTTAACCTTCAATGTAATAGAGTAGGGAATTTGATTTCCCTGGGATGTGTTTTCTAGCTAGGTTTCTGGGACATAGGGTACGTAAGTAAACACCAAGTATTAGTCCTTCCAGTTACTGATTTCTTTCTTTCTTTCTTTCTTTCTTTCTTTCTTTCTTTCTTTCTTT
>NW_027186523.1:18942190-19051495 GCF_028583685.1 Petaurus breviceps papuanus
TTCTTTCTTTCTTTCTTTCTTTCTTTCTTTCTTTCTTTCTTTCTTTCATTCCTAGCATAAGAAAAGAACTGGACCTGTGATTTCATTGATACCGAGAACTCCCAGATGAAGACACTCTGGGTACCAATGCAAGTCGACACATTCTCTGAAACTTAAAATTTTAGAGTTCTCTAGAGAAATGAGAGGTTGTGTTTTGCCTAGAGTCACACAGCAAGTATGTATCAGAGACAGGACTTAAATTCAAGTTTTTCTGTTTCAAAGGCAGCTTTCTGTGCCATACTGCGTTTATTAAATGTGGGGGCAGCTAGGTGGCACCATAGTGCAGAGTGCCAGGCCTGAAGTCAAGAAGACTCATCTTCTTCAAATCTGGTCCCAAATTATTAACTGTGTGACTCTGGGCAAGTCACTTAACCCTGTGCCTCAGTTTCCTCATCTGTAAAATGAACCAAAGGAGGAGACAAATCATTCCATTTTTGTAAGGAAAATCCCAAATGGGGTCACGAAGAATCAGACATGACTGAACAACGACTAAACAATTACAAAACTGTATACACAGTAGTTACAGACTTTGAGCAGATATGACATTTTCCCTGCACTAATAAGGTTTATGACCTAGTGTATTCATAGACTGTTAGAGCTGGTAGAAACCTTAAGCATCATCCCACCTCAATCCCCTTATTTTACAGATGAGGGAACCGCAGTTGGTCAGGGAGGGGAAGTGAGAGAGCTGGTGGCACAGTGGGCAAGACATGGTTCAAATCTAGCCTCAGACATTTACAGATGTGACACTGTGTGACCCTAGACAAGTCTCTTGAACTCTGTTTCTTCAGCTATCAAATGGAGATAATAATAGCATCTACCTTACAAGGCTTCTGTGAGGATTAAACGCAATAATATATGTAAAGCACTTAGACACAATGCATGGCTTAATAAATGCTTGTCCCTCCCTTCTCCCACTCCTTGCCTTCTCCCTTTCAGGGCCACATAGCTAATAATCTAGCAAACTGGGTCTCAAACTCTAGTCTTCTGACTATGAGTCCAGGTTCTTTCCACTATACTCTTCTAGGAGGGAGATGAGACAAACAGAGGTAACTATCATACAGAATAGTACATAATAAGTATGTTTTACTGTTGTTGAGAAGTTTTTCAGTCATGTCCAACTCTTTGTGACCCCTTTTGGCAAAGATACTGGAGTGGTGTGCCATTTCCTTCTCCAGCTCATTTTATGGATAAGGAAACTGAGGTAAACAGGGTTAAGTGACTTGCCCAGGGTCACACAGCTGGTAAGTGTCTGCAGTTAGATTTGAACTCAGGTCTTCCTGACTCCAGGCCTACTGCTCCTAGGGAGTCTCCTAACTGCCCAATATGTTAGAGAGGCACAAAGCAAAACTGTACATGTGGTTCTGAGGAAAGGTCACTCCTAACTTGGGAGGAAGGAAGGTTTTTATCACCTATGGCATAGTGGATAGAACACCAGCCTCGGAGACAGGAAGAGTTGAGTTTAAATCCTGCCTCACATTTACTAGATGTATGATTCTGGGTGAGTTGCTTAAACTTGTCACCTTTCTTTAGACTAAAAAGTTGTAGAGAAGAGGTCAGCCTTAACTGACAGAAGCATGTCTTCATCTGGGGATTCTCAATACCAATAATAACAGGTCCAGTTCCTATACCTGTCCTATCACCTAGCTCCTTTCCCTGCTTCTTATAAACATGACAAGGTCTCCCTCATCCTTCTAAAATCTTTACTTGATGCTGATAATTGATCATATGTACTTCCTTTAATCATCTATATTTATTGCTTACTTAACAGAGTCATAGTGGCAGCAGTGACCAGAGCTTTGTCCCAGGACATCAGTTTCCAGTGAGACATATTTTCTTCCTGTTTGATTCTCAAGTAATTACACTTTGCTATTTTATATAACCAGCTCCTTATTCTGTATGCACCAGGCCAATACCCTCAGGGTCCTGTCACCACAGAATCCTTCTCCTGAGGTCACCATTTACCTTGCCTTCTCTCTTTCCTCTTATGTCTCTTCCCAAGGGGTTGGGATATTGAGTACTACCAGCCACACTCTGGAAGCTTTTATGGGAATGACCTCAATCCACGGTGGACTGTCCTCTGCAATACCTTTTTGCTCCAAACCAAATTTGCCCTGGACACAAGAATTCTTAGTTATGGCTCTCTCTTTTAACTCCTTGCAATCTGGTTCCTGATCTTACCACTTGATTGAAACCATTCATTCCAAGGAAGGCTGCCATCCTTTTGAGACTGCCACTGTTTGTGAGAGAGCAATGAAGACTCAAAATAGGTCTACTTGAGACAAATGGAACTGGCTTACCAGAGTCAGCTGTAAAATTTTCAGTGTATTTCAATTGCAGAAATCAGCAAGCCCTACATACAAATCAATCAGAGCTTGATGTATTATTTTTGTGATATCTAGGCTTAAGAAAGTGATGGAGAAAATGATAATAAAGCAAATTAATCTTCAAAGGATATCAAGTTCTTTTTCCCCCTCAGAGAGCTGGTTGTCAAATATTTGCCAGCACACCACTAGAACAGAATAATTAATACTATCAGGTTCCTTGACTAGTTTTTACTTTACTAAATAAATTAAACTTCTCAGTCACCTCTACATCTGCCTCAGAATTTTCCTGGAATTTTTCCAGGACTCAGATCCTTCTACCAGAAAAGAAAACCACTTGACCACTCTGTTGGATTAGTGCCACTCTAAAACAAACAATGAAAAGGAAATCCATGTTTTGTAGTTTTAAAACAGAAATGCTAAGGAAGTTTACATGCTTATGACGAAGCATTTTCTGTTGGGTAGTGAATCTTTTGGGGAATGATCATTTTAAACCATTGTGTCCAGAGTTTAGACTAATTACCCTGGTAATTATTTGTAGTCCCAACCTCCCAAATCACTTCTGCTAAGGATGGCTCTATAAATATTCTTTTAAAAGGAGGAATGAAGTATACTAAGAGAGACTGAGTTAGGATGGGGGGTGGAGATTCTATCGAGCAGTAAACTAATGAACCAAAGTAACCAAGTAACCAATGTAACCCTAATTGATCTCCAAAGAAGAGAGAGTCCCATATGAATGGGATTTGGGACTTGGGTTGCACTAAATTCTGTAGTTTTCTGCTTTAATCCAGGGAAAATAAATCTACAAATTGCTTAGTGATTCCTATAATCTGAGCCATTGCACTTTTCTGAACTGGTTCCCATATCTTGTCCTTTGGGATTTTAGCTGCAAACTCCCTTTTCTAAGGCATCTCAGCACTTGCTCTGCAATTTGTAGTGTTTGAGAGTTGCCTGGGTGTACTGAGAGGTTAATGACTTGCCCAAGGTCACATAGCTAGTATGCTGTAGAGGAACATACAGGAACTCAGGACTTCCTGACTCCAAGGCTCTATCAAGCTTCCCCAATATCTTGTCTTAAGGATTTTCAAAGAGTTACAGAAATTGTTGTATTTTTAGAGAGTGAGGTCATTTTTCTAATTCCTATTCTGCTTTCCTAGTTTTTCTTGTTCATGTTGTAAAGGACCCAACATGTAGAAATCTATCTTACCATGCAGGAAAGTGGGAAGGGAGGAAGATGAGAGCAGAGGGGAGCTAATAGAAGGGAGGGCAGTTTGGGGGAGGTAAAAATCAGAAGCAAAACACTTGAGAATGAACAGGGCAAAAGGGGAGAGAGAGTAGGATAAACAGGAAAAATGGGATGGAGGAAAATACATAGTTGGTAATTATTACTGTGAAAAAAATTTACAGTGTGTTTCTCTGATAAGACTTCATTTCTCAAACATATAAAAATGGAGTCAAATTTATAGTAATAAGAGTCATTTCTCAATTGATAAATGACCAGAACAGGCATTTTTAGACAAAATGATTAAAGCTATCTATAGTAACATAAAAATGCTCTAAATCACTATTGTTGAGAAAAATGCAAATTAAAATTACATTTCACCTGTCAGAATGACTAATATGACAGAAAATGAAAATGAAAAATGTTGGAGGGGATGTGGGAAAATTAAAACAATAATGTACTCTTGGTGAAGTAGTGTACTGATTCAACCATTCTGGAGAACAGTTTGGGACTATGCCCAAAGGGCTATAAAACCATACATACTGTTTGACTAAGTAGTATCATTACTAGGTCTGCATCCCAAAGAGACAAAAAACAAAAAGGAAAAGGACCTATTTGTACAAAAATATTTATAGCAGCTTTTTTAGTGGCAGCAAAGAATTGGAAATTGAGGGGATGCCCATCAATTGGGGAATGACTGAACAAGTTGTATATGATTATGATGGAGAGGTAGCTGCTATGCACCAAGTTTGTTACATCTTTGGTTAAGGTTAAAATGGAATCACTTTGGCTGAAGACTACACAAACACATGACCAGAGGTAGCTTATGAAAACAACAATCCTTGAGCTCATTCTTTGGGGACAATCTTGGATCAAGATGTTCAGGGCAATTTTGGAAACCTCTCTAGAACTGAGGGATGTTCTCAACACCTTGAAAAGCTGGAATGGGTGGATATGCTGCATGATAAAAGAGGGGAGATTGGGCTGAAGTCTCCACATTGTAAGTGCATCATGTAAATGCGATAAAAACAATGGCATCATCAGCTGTGCTTGGTTTCCTTCTGTCATGTGCGGGTTAGAGTAATTGTTATTCTTGTTTTAGTGGGAAAGTTTCATCAATATGAAGGAACTCTGCTTGTATAAACTTCTTCCACTGATATAATCATGCAGCTTACCAGTAACTTACAGGCTCAGAGAGTTGTCTGGGACAATGGGAGGTTAAGTCACACACACACACACACACACACACACACACACAAAGATACACAGACACTGTATGCACAACTTATAGGACTTCTTTCAGTTCTTCCTAACTCTAAGACCTGCCTTCTAACCACTGTCCAACACAATTAAATTTAAGAAACACATTCTAGGGTTATTGGATCAAAGATTAAATCAGGAAGGGACCTCAGAGGCCATTTCATCTCTATAGATGAAACCTACTATGTATTGTCTCTCCCTCTTAATTACAATAATAATAATAGTGGAGGTAGCTAGGTGACTCAGTGGATTGAATTCTTGGCATGGAGTCAGCAAGATTTGAATTCAATCGAGCCTGAGATACTAGCTGTGAAACCCTGGAAAAGTCACTTAACCTTTGTCTGTCTTAATCCACCTGAGAGGAAATGGCAAATCATTCCAATATCCTTGCCCAGGAAAGCCCCATGAACAGTATGTTTCACAGGATCACAAAGAGCCAGATAGTTGAAAAACAACAACAAAAGTAATTATAATATTAATAGCATTTATATATCACCTTTAAGGTTTGCAAAGTGCTTTACAAATGGTATCTCTTTTGATCTTCACAAGAACCCTGGGAAGTAGGTGCTTCTATTATCCCCATTTAGCAGATGAGGAAACTGAGGTAAAGAGAAGCTAAGTGATTGCAGAAGATAAGTGGTCTCACACCTGTGAAATGTCTAAGGAAGGGGTGGGGAACCGGTGGCCTTGAGGCCACATGTGGCTTTCTAGGACCTCAGGTATGACCTTTGGACTGAGTCCGAGTTTTACAGAACAAATTTTTTATTAAGGGGATTTGTTCTGTGAAGTTTGGATTCAGTGAAAAGGCTGCACTTGAGGATCTAGAGGGCCACATATAGCCTTGAGGCCACAGATTCCCCACTCCTTGTCTAAGGTAAGATTCAAACTCAATTCCTCCTTACTCGGGGTCTAGCCCTCTCTATACACTATGCCGCCTTGAAAATAGGGACTGTCTTACTTTGATGTTTGTGAGCACATAAAGCTTTTGCATTCACTCATTTATCTCATTTCATTCAGCCATGTATCACTCAATGACTTTCATTTTACTGAAGGAACCTGAGGTTTGGGAAGTTAAGTGACTTGACCAAGGTCACTCAAATAGTTAAGTTTAAGAAATGGAATGTGAAACCAGATCTTGGGATTCCAGAGTCAATGTTCTTTCAATATATTACAATGAACTAAGGGAAATCCTTCAAATCCATTCTCCTTAGAGGATGTAGTAGAAATATCTTGATGTGTTTTTGTCTTCCTACAGCTGGGTAATGGGATGGCTAAAGGCTGGGAGTCTTCTCAGTGGGTCAGACAAACTGTCATCAATCCACTGGGACTTTAAAACACTTCTGCTTTCTGTGGGGCTGAGCTTGCCTAGCAGAGGAGGCATTTTCAAGGAAATATGTCTTGAACTGAAATGAATTGCATTGAGGTGAGCAGTAGAAAAGTATTTTATAGGAGTAAATTCATAAATCCAAAGATGATATGCACCAAGTTTTAAAGAGGATAGAAGAGAGAAACATTGACTTTGAGTCTATTTTAGGGAGCAATTAAAAATTATCTGAATACCAAGTGATGGCATTCAGGATGTTTGCTATTTCTAAAATGTTATTATAAGCATCTTTCAGTTTGAAGCCACAAGCCAAGGCATCCCAACAGACCCATGGTGGACCATTACCTGCTCTGTTAGAGCAACACTGCTGCTCTAGGGACCAAGTCGTGGTTTTATTCAAAAAGATTCTAACTCTTGCCAGTGCAGGGTCCACTGTGACATTCACAATAGAAGGGCTATTTGCTGGAGGATATGAATGAGGAATGTTATGTATAAGGTGTTGGTTTAATTAAGTGCTTGGTAGGTAAAGGAAACATGAAAAAGGGTGGAAAAGGCATGAAAAGACTTACTCTGTAGTCACTGGATGTCACATAGAAGATCGGGAGAAAGGCCAGCCAGATGATACAGGTGGTGTACATGGTGAAACCGATGAATTTGGCTTCATTGAAGTTCTCGGGGCACTTCCGCGTTTTGAAGGCGTAGACAGTACATAAGATCACCAGGACCACATCGTAGGAAAGTGAAATCAGCATACTGGAATCTTTGACGTTGCATTTTAAGATGACCGTTTCCCGCTTCTCAGGGAGGGTGTACCTTCGAGTGCCTGGGGCCTCCAGGATGAGCCACACAGACACCACTACAATCTGTACCAGGATCAGACTCAGGCAGATGAAGACCTGAGAGCTAGGGCTGATGAATTTCGGCCTCTGAGCACCATTCTTGACCCCATTAAATATCCGGGCGATGCAGTTTGTCTTTGTCAGGAGGGCTGCATAACATACTGCGAAGGAGCTGCCTAAACCCAGTCGTCGCAGAGTACAGATGACGGGTGACGGCTTTGCGATAAAAAAGAAAGTCATGCAATAAGAAAGACCTACTCCAAAGAGTAAGATGTAGCAGAGCTCCCGGCCTGATGCTTTGACCAAAGGTGTGTTGTTGTGTTTGATAAAGACCGTCACAACCATGCAGGTACACATAAAGCCCAAGCATGCGATAGTGACGGGACCAATGGCCCAAGCATCTTCCCACTTGATGTAGTCTTCTGGAAGGTCAAAACAGCTAGACAGGTCTGCAGTGGGCCACTGCCCAGGCCCACAGTCCACACAGGTGAACTCATCGGCCAAGTACTCATAGGGCTCACAGGGAATACAGATCCAGCAGCACACATCCCCAGGTTGCATATTCTTCATTTCATTAGGAGCACAAGGGTCACTGCACTGGGAGGTGGGGATCGCATTTCGGGACCAGTGGATTGAATTGACATCCAATGATAAAGTTTCAGCCCAGTGACCAACCTTCAGGTAGGAGTATTTGCCACCAGTATCCTGGAAATTGAACACGTTGTATCTACCCATTCCATCTCCGTAAGTGTCAAACTTGACAATGCTATCTATTCCTTTGTTTGGATTGAACGGAGCTGTGAAATGCAAATTGAAAGAGAAAAAAATACGGTTTAGATGTATCCAGTTTATTTTTTTTTAACTCAACTACTCATTAATCTTTCATAAGAATTAGCATACAGATTCTAAGACTAAAACAAGCTTTTAATTAACCGTACGGGGCAAATGTTAGTCTAAGAGATAGGGGTCATTCCAACCAAATTACCAAATTTATTCTGTTTATTTACCGTGTTTCCCTGATAATAAGACCTATCCCAAAAATAAGCCCTCCCCTTACTGTGTAAGATTCCTGTAAAATAAGCCCTTCCCCGAAAATAAGCCCTATTGAGATTGCTACTATAGTGAAGGTGATCCCCTGCGCTACACGCTACATTACGGTACCCTCTGTATGCACCGTCCCGCCCCCCCCCCTGAAACTCATGCTGCGCTCCGAGCTGCATCCAATCAGAGCTGCAGCAGTGAGCGCATCATCCTGTTCTTCCCCAGTGATTTGCTTATTTGCTTATTGAAAAAAGGTACATTTTTTTGTTCACATTTACCTGTTTATTAAAATTGCTGTCAATGTTCATTAAAATAAGCCCTCCCCTGAAAATAAGCCCTCTGGTGTTTTTCTGTCCAAAAAAAAAAATAATAAGACAGTGTCTTATTATCGGGGAAACACGGTAGTATACATTTTTCATTGATTCACCTGCATATATATTTTTTCTTCCTAGTATAATGTAAGTTCCTTGAGGGAAGGAGCTATTTTATTTTGTATTCTTATCTGTAGGATTCACATAGTGCCTGACTTTTATAGTATATGCTTAATAAGTTCTTGTGGAATGAATGGATGCATTCATGCATGAACAAATAGTTTTGAAAGATTTCTGACTGAAGTTGCTGCTTAGTACTGAGAAAAATTCTTCGCTCATCTCCACCATTCATTTCTTGCTCTGGAAAGTTATTCTGATCTTGGCCCTGGATTTGGGGGGAGAAGACTTTGGTGCAAATCCTGGCTGTGCCATTTAATAGCTATGGGGTGTTGGGAAAGTGAGGTAACCTTACTGAGCCTTTTGCTTCTAGAAAAGGGAAAGTATAGTTACATCACTATGTCCCATGGTTCTCTTGAAGAAGAGACTTCAAAACTTTAAAGAGGTAGATCAATAAGAGTTTGTATTTTGGTGGTTATTATTATTATTCTTAATTATTAATTGTAATTATTTACATTTCTGCAGAGGCAGCTTGGAATAGTGAATAGAGAGTAGGCCTCAGTTAGAAAGACCTGGGATAAAGACTTGTCTCTGACACTGTTTGGACTGGCTATGAGTAAGTCACAACCTCTTCATGGCTCCATACAGTTCTCTAATATTATAAATTGCAGAGCTGACCTGCAAGTAGAGGGAATGCCCTCCATCCATGTACCAGTGAAAAGGAACAGATATGTCCTATACTCCCTCCCTCCTTCCTTCCTTCCTTCCTTCCTTCCTTCCTTCCTTTTTCTCTCTCTTTCTTTCTCCTTTCCTTCCTTCCAGCTCTGTATCTGTCTACCATCTACCTTTCTTTGTATCCATATCTACTATTTGTCTGATTAGTGAACCCCTGGGCAGGATCAGTACTTCCTGAGGGTGCCTGGCTGTGCTCACTTCACCCCCAGCTCAAATCACCCTCTGGACTGTTCCAGCTCCTCACCAGCATCCTTGCCCCACCCCTGTGTGGATACCCTCTCCTCACACTGTCATTTCTCATTCATGTTTTGTCTTCTATTAGAATCTGGTTCTCCTACCATCTGGATCCATTGTTTTTGCACTTAATAACTGATATCTTTCTCATGCTCTAGATTAAGTTCTCAGCTCCTCTTGATCATACTCCACTTAGTCAGTATCTCTTAGCTACCCAGGGTTTCTTTCTTTTTTTTTCTTTTTTTGCAGAGGAAGGTATTTAACCTGCAAGGAAGCAGGTTACTTACTAGTGCTTAGTAGGGACACACCCACTACCCAGAGTTTCTATAGGACAGCAATGATCCAGAGACCAGCATGTAGTCACCCTATGAGAGGAAGACCCCTGCATGTACCTCAACTTAATAATTCCCAATCTTTCATTTTCTTCCCTTTATGGTGACAGCCTTAGCCAAATCATCTTTGTTACCTGTGGTAAACCATGGTGTGTATCTCTCAGTTTGTGGACTAAACATAAAGATGGAGTTGAAAGTTCATATGGGGTTTGTCAAAAATGCCATAGCTGAGAATGCAAAGACTGCTCCTGTTCATACATTTTAAGGACCTGTCCTGGCTTGTGAGTGGTAGGAGGCCAGCAGCCAGGTTAATCTCTTCAATTCCCAGGAGGCAATTGTAAAGCAAATTTAAGTTAGGGGTAAGCTTACTTCCTGGGTTTGCTTCTGAAGAATTGGAAATCTCTCATGGTTTCTTTGGATGTACTGATTCTGTCGGCTCTCCTCATCCTTTAAGAGCTATCCCTAGGTCTCATATCTTACTTTGAAATAGTTAAAACCTGAGAATGAGAACTGTGATTCCCTGGTGATCAGCTGTGTAGCACTTTAGACTGCCAAAGCTCGGGAGAATTTCTTCCTTTTCCTTAAGCTGAAGTTCACCAAGGGAGCACTCAAGCATTCCAAATGGAAAAGGCAAGCCTCGCTATTATAACTTCATTTGCAGAATAAGTGAGTGTGTGTGTGTGTGTGTGTGTGTGTGTGTGTGTGTGTGTGTAGTGTGTTGGGGGTGCTGGTGTTTAGAGGGGAGCTGCAGGACAGTTCTGCCAGGAAGAGGAAAGCAGGGCTTACCATTCAGTGATGTGTATTATTATTTTGCCTAAAGCATCTCTGTCACTTCAGAAATGGAAATCCTTCTCCCATCCCCCTGGGGTCACACAGATCTCAAGGACTCATTTTCAAAAGCAGCTTCCTCTCAACTCTGGTTGAAGATCAGGACTTCTCGGTTTGACTCATTGCCCCATTTTGAAAATAGATTCATTTGAAAAGTTTTTGAACCAGAGCAATGTGGACAGAAGCGACAAAGCCTCCCAGGGACATGGATAGAAATGAGGCATCTATGTCTTCAATATATGGTGTGTCAAAGATTTCAGCGTCGATCTAAACTTGGATAACTTCAGAAATATAAATGCTACAAACTTGCAAAAGCATTATTTAAAAGGTTAATTATAAAAAAAATCAAAGTTAATGACATGTTTCTTTTAAAAATTAAACACAACCATTGTTTTGTGCCATACATAGCTCTGGTTGCTTTTTTTTTTTTTTTGCTTTTTGGAGGGGATTTGGGGTGAAGTGACTTGCCCAAGGCCAAACTGCTAGTTTTTTGTGTTAAGTGTCTGAGGCCAGATCCGAACTCAGGTCCTCCTGACTCCAGGGCCGGTGCTCTATTCACTGCACCATCTAGCTGCCCCGCTGGTTGCTTTTCAAACTTTGTAGAAAAAAACCTTTCCTTAGCTGCTACTCAGTAGCTGAGATCACACTTATAACCTTAAAGTCACTCAAAGAGTGAAGTTTTGATGCACATATGACCTTTTTGACGTGACCCCAGAAGAAAAAGGCTCATGGACACAGATCAGGTGACTGAGGTGGCTAATCCTCTGGCCTGAAAAAGTGTTATCCAGAAAGTTGCAATGCAATACAGGATGGGAGGGTGCCTCATCTTGTTAAAATTAAAATTTTATTATTCAAAATTCACAAAGGTAAATAAGGGTAAATTTAAGCAAATAAACTTTCAAATGATGCTTTTTTTGGGGTAAATCTGTAGTAGTTATACCCCTGAAGTTACTAAAGTTTAAAAACATACTAAGACATTTGGGACATTTGTAGCATAGTTTGGGGGGTGGGGTGGGATAAGCATTTATAGAGAGCCTACTATGTTCCAGGAACTATGCTAAGGGCTTCAAAAGTATCTCATTCAATGCTCATGACAGCCCTGTGAGGTAGATGCTATTATCATCCCCATTTTTACAGTTGAGTAAAGTGAGGCAAACAGAGGTTGTGATATCACACAGCTAGTAAATATCTGAGGCTGGACTTCAGCTTAAGTATTCTTGATTTGAGGCCCTGTGCTGCTTAGTGACCCTACATGAGCCTTACTGCTGGGGAGGCAGCCTGACTCATGGGAGGGAATGCAGGAATTAGAGCCCACTGCTTCTGAGAGTTATAATCTTTGTAATCTAGGGCTAACTTACTCCATTTGCCTCAGTTTCACTCTCTATAAAAAAGAATAATAGTATTTTGTATATCTACCTCAGAAGGTTTTTGTGAGGCTGAAAAGAATGGGGATACAAAAATATAAATACTATAGGTTAATGACAAGGAGGCATTAAAATGAACTTTATTTTTTCCCTTCTTCAGCAAAAGAAGTCCCTTTTCAGAGTCTGACGACAAGGTGGCATTTAACAATTCTTCAGTACAAAGTACATTGGAAAGAATACTAGACTCAAAGTCAGGAAAGACCCTAGTTCTAATCCTGCTTCTGACACCTACAAGTCAGTAGGTGGTAACTATGGACAAGACACATAACCTTTTAGAGACTCAGTTTCCTCATCTGTAATTTACTTTTAGTTATGTTTTTAGATGGTATCAGTGCAGTGAGATATAGCTAAGTAAGGATCTTCTTCTCCCAAAGAAGACTCGCCCATGGCAAGCCATGGTGTATATGTCTTTTATTTACTTAGATACCTTGGAGCATTGAGAAGTCCAGTGATTTTTGCAGGGTTACACAGCTAATTTATGTCAGAGGCAGAGCTTGAAAGTCAATCTTCTTGACTCAAGGTCAGTTTTCTAGCCATTGTGCCACACTGAAAACATGCTACCTCCCTCTTTGAAGAATGGGGATAAAACTGTAGTGTGTCCCAAAATTGGTGGTAAAGTTTTAAGCCAATATAATTTTAAACTGCACTAAGACTTTTGGGGCTAGGTGGTGCAGTGGATAGAGTACTGGTCCTGGAGTCAGGAAGACATCTTATTAAGTTCAAATCTGGCCTCAGACATTTACTAGCTGTGTGACCTTGGGCAAGTTACTTAGCCCTGTTTGCCTCAGTTTCCTCATCTGTAAAATGAGCTGGAAAAGGAAATGGCAAATCACCCCAGTATCTTTGACAAGAAAACCCCAAACAGCATCACAAACAGTCTGACATGACTGAATAAATGACTTGGGACACTTGTACTACCTGCAATACCTATCACAGGTTTTTAAGGAGTCAAATGAGATAAGACATGTAAAGTTCTCTGTAACTACAAGCTGTTGGGTCAGTTACTGCCATGATCACATTTCATTATTCATAAGCACTAATGGATGTTTTAGAAGCCACTAACAGCTGTTTGGGTTCCCTTTTATATCACCCAGTTATTTCCCAAATTACACTGGATCTATTTTATAAGGAATCCTTGGGAGAAAATGAGTAGCTTTTGATATAGCTGGGTCAGTAGAGGAGATAAGATGAAAGTGTTTCCTTTAAAAGACCCTGGGGAAGGTTATAGGTTAAAGGGGACTTTAATACTGTAGCTACAGGGAATAAAGTCTTTCCAAAGCATCAGAGAACAAGCTGATTTGAGGATGGAACCAATTCTAAAAAATGAACCCTTGGCTGGCCGCAATTAATTTACCTGCTGATTAGGAACAGAATCACGGAAGCCTTTCTTACTAGCTATTTATCACCTGGGCTTAACAGCTGGGGCTGGGTGACACTTAGATGTCCCCAGGTGCTCAGTCTCACATATGAAAAATGTTCCATACCTACAAAAGCTGTGGAAAAAAATCATGCCAGTGTTTGGGTGGAAGGATATTTAAAGAACATCACTTCTCAGAGTGTTTATGATTTTAGAAGGGACTATCAGACCTCCTTTTGCTTCCCTGAGAAATCAATACTGTTAATGGTCCATACATACTCCTCTTACTGCTTTTCTCTAGTTCATTCCATTGTTGAGATACTCCTGTATTCAAATCTGCTGCTATTAGCTTGGGAACTAGAAGGAGAAAAAAACGTGAAAGGAGATTTTCACTCTTAATTTAAAGGTGTATATTCTTCTTGGCATAGTGGGTTCAGGCTAATCTTCCTCAGGCTTTATTTCCTCTGGAATTCATTTTCTGCTGGGACTTAATAGGAAACTGCCATGGTCTTCTCTTAGATGCTTATTAGTTGGAAATCTCAAGAGAGTACCCTGAAGATTTGGGAGGGGCTGTAGTTAAAGGGATCTAATGTCTTTCCTATAATTGTATTGCATCCCTAAATTTACCCTCCCTCATTCCTCCTCCTCTACCTCCTCTAATTTGCTGTGTCTCTCATGTTATATCCCGACTCAATAAACTTTGTTGTTCAGTTGTGTCTGACTCTTCAGGCCACCACAAACCATATTGTCGATGGGGTTTTCTTGACAAAGATACTGGAGTGGTTTGTCATTTCCTTCCCCAGAGGTTAAGTGATTTTTCCAGGAGCTAGTGTCTGAGGCTGGATTTGAACTCAGGTTTTCCTGACTCCAGGCCAAGTACTCTAGCCACTAATCTACCTAGTTGCCTCCTTCAGGAGTTTTTTCTGATTCCTATACCTGCTAATTTTTCCCTCAATTACCTTGTATTTTATTCCATCCATATAAATGTATATGAAATTTCTAGTAACAGAACATAAACTCCTTGAGGGAAGGCACTCTTTTACTTTTTTCTTTGTATCCCCACTGCCTAGTACAATTTGAAGTCGATGGTGGATGCTCAAAATGCTTGGTTGTTCTCCTATATCAACTGCTATCTCCCTAAATATAGCTCTGCTATGGGAAAGTCTTTTAATTTTATTAATATTTTAGGAAGCCACTTAAATAACCCAAATCTTCTGTCCATGTTTCTCAGAAATTAACTATCACATACATGAGTAATTATCAGATATGGTTATTAATAGTCATGAATGTATGAGAGCATTTTCAGAAGGCCACCTTGCTTCTTTTGATTAATTTTATGTATTTCTAGGATGTTATTCACAGTAAGTAAGGCTGTTGTCTGTATATTAAAAAGATCTTAGATGATGCATTTGTACTATATTACAGGACTGTGAGAAGATAGATCTGGTGTTGGAAGGGGCCTCAGAGATCATCCAGTCAAACTTCCTAATTTTACAGCTGAGGAAATTGAGGCCCAGAGCACTTAAGTGAACTAAGCAATAGAGCTAAGATTTGAACTCAGGTGCTTTGACTCCAAATCTATTGCTTGTTATAGTGGTGCTACTAGCAGCAAAATGCTAGAATATAAAGAGAGAAGGGAAGGAAAGATTCAAGAAGTCAATCAGGCTATTCCCTCCTTCTCTTCTTTCTTGCAGAGTCCCCAAAGCAATACTTCATTTGGCTGCTTACCACACCAAAGGGTATCCATCTTTACATAAAAAGGATGTACTCCAAGCCATCTGGGTAACAAATTCTAATGTCTCCATTTTCCAATAGCTGACACTTTTATGTGAGATGGCATGCTGCCCTAGGAACAGGGCATGGCATTGAAAGTAACCAGGTAAGATTTGGAAGAAGATCCTTCTGGTCCAAGCACACGATTCAGATGCACTTTGAATATTTTTCACACGCCATCCTAGAAATTTTATCTTCAGTCTAATCTGATTTCCAGAAGAGCACTGGCTGGCACTTTAAGTATACTAATTTCTAAACACCCCCATTCTAGCTTCAGTTTCTTGAGAAAAGGAAAGAAAACTCCTTGAGAGTGAGAAAGGGAGGTTTTCTTTCTGACACTTGCAAATCTTGGCTCTTACTCTTCAGAAGATAGATCAATTATGCAAAACTCCTTAAGCTTCACTAGATGGTGCTACAAAAGCTCCCAACCTCTTCTGATAAAAGAAAAAGGCCACATAGTTTTCATGTTTTTTTCCTGAGTAGTGTAGCATAACAAGTGGGGAAACTTGAGAAAACATCTCAGGTGTAGTATCTATACAGATTAAGAGACAGATTCTCATGGGGCAGAGTTTTAAGGACTTATATTTTCTCTTCAATGTCACAAACTAAATTCCTCTGGCTCTTAGTGAGATGAACTGTTTTGAATTCAATTTAAACTCTATATTGGGGACCTTTTTTCACTGATGGATAAATCTGTTTCTCACATTCACAACACACTTCTAATAATCTTAAGTGGATAGAGTATTGCACTGGGAGTCAAGAAAACCTTAGTTTGAATCCCTTTTCAGACTCATAATATAGCTGTGTGATCCTAGGCAAGTCCCTTTACCCTTGAATCTCAGTTTCCTCAGGCATAGTGTAGACAGAATGCTGACCTGAAGTGAAGAAGACTTATCTTCATGAGTTCAAATCTGAGTGAGACACTTACTAGTTGTGTGACCAGGGGAAAATAACCCTGTTTGCCTCAGTTTCCTCACATATAAAATGAGCTGGAGAAGGAAATGGCAAACCACCCCAGTATCTCTGCCAAGAAAACCCCAAATGGGGTCACAGAGAGTTGGACACAACTGAAATTACTGAATAATAATAAGAATGGGTATAATAATTGTAGCACTTATCTCACAGGATTATCTTGAGAATTATGTCAGAGAATGTATGAAAAGTGTTTTGCAAAACTTATACCTCGAGTAAATGTCATTTATTATAAACCTATGATTAACCCAAAGCAACATAGTAAAGTAGGTAAAATTTGTCTTTCTCCCAGTATCTTGTGCCCTCATGTTGACTTCAGGATACCCCCAAGTCCCATATTGGATCACCAGACTTGCTCTACCTGAATACAACCTATGTTCTAACAATGTTCACAGCCTCCTGCCTTTCTAGTCTGGTTACACTCTACTGCCCTCAGAGTACTCCAGTGACACAGGTTACCTTGCCATCCCTCACACATGACATTCTATTTCTTGTCTTCATGCCTTTGCACGGGCTGTCCACTATGCTGGGAAAGGTCTCCCTCCCCACCTCCCTGTGCTAGCTTCCCTGTCTTACTTCAAAACTCAGCTCAAATCCTACTTCTGTAGGCAGTCTTTCTTGGCCACTTCCTACTCCCATTCTCCCCTTCCTCGGGTACTTGCCCTTGGTGATTACCTCCCATGTACTGTTGCTGGTGCACAGTGTACACAAGATCCTCCCTCCATAAGACTTAGAGCTGCTTGTGGGCAGACATTGCTTTTTATTGCTTTTCGCCTTTCTTTGGTATCTTCTAAGCTTAGGAAAGGACCTGGAACATAGGAACTGTTTCATAAAGGCTTGTTGGCTGACTTGATCTTTTCTTCGCATCATAAAGATGTTGCTATCTTTCTTACTCCCTGAGGAAATTCTATACAATAAATTAAAAGTACTCACATTTTGTTTGTTGCTCAGTTGTGTCTGACTCTTGGTGACCCCATTTGGGGTTTTCTTGGCAAAGATACTGGAGAGGTTTGCCATTTCCTTCTCATTTTACAGGTGAGGAAACTGAGGCACCATGTCGGAGGTCAGATTTGAACTAGGAGGATGAATCGGCCTGACCCCAGGCTGGCCACTCTATCCATCACACCACGGAGCTGCTCTTATTATAGAGAGTACTCTATATGCCCAGAGTACTCTGTATGCCCAGAAATGTCAGGACTACTCACAGGATACTTAAATTTTTCTAGACTTTGTATCAAGAAGACCTAGATTCATCTCCTCTCTCTCTCCCACACTGGTTGCGTGGCCCTGAGCAAGACATTTAAGCTAGTGCTCTGGGCAACTCTCTAAGACTATAAGTTAAATTATAGATGTAAGATATACCAACTAGAAGCTAAATAACAGGTGCAAATATGTATTGGTAGAGGGAGTTTTCTCACATGGAGATTTCTATACTAATAAAATAATAAGGCAAGTTTTTTTTTAAATGGCCCTGTTTATTATCTATGTTAGTTCTCACTTTGTGTTTTTTTTGTATCTCAGCTTGCTCATCCATAAAATGGGAATAATCATATATGCATATATACCTTACAAAGCTATTGTAGAGAAGAAAGTGTGGTACTAGAGGCCTGCTACTTCCTACCTGTGTGACCCTGAGGAAGTTCCAACTTCTTTGAACGTCTTGTTCTTCCTATGACTATATAATCTCTAATATCACACCAATTAACAGAATCTCATAGTTGCAAGGTGGCTCAGAGGCCAGCTATTCTTACCCATACCTGAAAAAAGGATTCCCTTCGCAGCATGCTTGAGAAGTGATCATCAAACCTCAAGTACAGAAGAACCCAGTCTCTTCTTTAGGTAATCCATTCTACTCTGGGAAATTTTAATTTTTAGGAAGATTTTCCTTATACCAAACCTAAAGTTGTCTCTCTTCAGTTTCTACTCATTACCTTCATGCCTCGCTTCCCACCTTTTTCTTCTACTGGTAAGTTTCTCCTGGAATCGCCATTTTGAGGAAGGCCCCAGGCTAGCTATACTTCATTTTTTGGATTTCACCACCAAGCCTCACTATTCATTGCTTTTCAGCTACCACTTTTGTGTTGTCTTCCCCTTTTAGCATGCAAGCTCCTTGAGGGCAGGAGATATCTTTTTACTTGAATTTGTACCCTTATCATTTATTGCAGTGTCTAGCACATGGTAAACACTTAATAAATGCAGTTGACTTGACTCTGGAGTCAAGCAGGACAAATTTTTTTTCCATATGACATTCCTTAAAATATTTCAAGACAGTTATCAAATTCCCCTAAGTCTTCTGCTTCTTCAAGCTGTAACATCCCCATGTCTTTCAGATGACAACTATGCTATGAACTTGGGGCCTTAGCCATCGTTTTCTGGAAATTCAAGTTTATCAATGTCCTTCCTAAAATACAGTATCCAGAACCGTGAACACAATACTCCAGATTTGTCTAAATACAAACATTTTTATAACAGAGTACAGTGATGCCTCAGACCTTGAGTATTGAAAACTATTCCCTCTTCTAATGCTGCCTAAGGTTATTTTAGCTTTCTGAGTCTTCTGTATCACACCATCAACTCATGTTGTGCTTTTCCTTCAAAGAAATCCCTAGCTTTTTCATATTAACAGTTTTTTAGTTATTCCTCTCCTGTCTTCAACTTGTAAACTTGATTTTTGAACTGAAATGTTAAGATTTTACATTTCATTATATTTCATCTTATTTGTCAAAAATCCTTTGGAATCTTTTCTGCCATCCAATGTATGAACTTTGTGTCTCTGCAAATTTGATAAGCATGCAATCTAAGCCTTTATCCAAGTCATTGACAAAAGTGGTAAATGGCCCAGGGCCAAGCACAGATGCCCAGAGCAAGCCAAGGGATCTTTCCTGCCAAGATGATATTGAACCATTAATGGCTACTCTTTGAGTGTGACTATACCACCATTCCGAATCCACCTAGCTGTCTAGTCCATATTTCTCCATTTTTATGCACAAACAAGAGGAGATGTCAAAACACTTTTCAAAAATTTAGGTAAACAAGATATTATATAACTGTGCGACCTTAAATGAGATTCACTTAAATTTTATTGTATCTACATCCTATGATAAACTTGAATCTGCTTCGGAAAGGTAATTTATAATAATAACATCTCTAGAGAGTTTTCTGTTTTTTAAAAAGAATCACTTTGTTTTGCCCTCAAAGGTTCACATTTCAGTCAGCGGCATACCATGGAGAAAGGGAAGTTTGGGGAGAATGATCAGGAGTACCTTGGGATGTTCTTCAGTAACAACATTCAGGTGGCTTAGAGTAAGCCCTTGACTAAGATGTTTGGGCACCTCTCATGAGGTCAAGTTTTCAACACCAAGAGTTCCTTTGAAGGATCAAAATAAAGGAAAAATAAAATCTTAAGTACAGGAATGTAAAAGGCCTTTGTGGGAAATTGTTTCATTACAAGAACACAGAGTTTAAAAATATCAAGTCCCTTTCTCACTCATTTTGTCCCTACTTTGATGTATAGACACTTATCTAAAGGAGGATCAATTATAGATTCTTGTTTCCCAGAATCCACATTGGTACAGAGGAGATTAAATGGGGATTGAAAAGCAAAAAGCTCATAGAAGTTGTTCTTTGTCTCCTAACCCCTCCTTTCTAAGTTGCATTGGGGAAAGTTCCATATTATGCTTTATGATATCTTTCCTTCAAGATAATTTTTAGGATCTGTGTGACACCTTTAGACAACCTGCTGTTACTTTCTGAACTTTACCTTGAGGGCCCACCAATAACATCAGTGTTAAGAAATGTATATGCCATTGATTGTTTATAGTATTGGCTTGCTTCCAAAGCCAGGCTCAAGGCTTTCCAAGTCTTCCCAAGTGTCCATACTCACTAATCTTCCCTCTCCATTGCCCATCCTTTACAAATGCCCCGACCCAGTTTTTCCAAATTCACTTCTTGCTTGTCCCCATTGTCACTCATGCTTATTGTTGGTCTTTTCCTCTCTTTGGAAATAGCAGTCAGCCCAGTTGGGTGTCTCCTTACTGTCACTCACTTCCCAGTGAAGAAGAAAAATTCCTGTCTTTAGATACAATAAGTGACATATAGCATTCTTTATAGATTGGATCCCATGGAGAGAATAATGACTCAGTGGAGAGAGTTAACTGTGACTGACTATGGGAATTTTCACAAAAATGCATAGCTACTCTTGGATTATCTCCAGGATGAATATTAGCAGCCAGAGAGGCTGTCTGGCTTGATAACTCTCATCAAAAGGAGTCAGTTCCTTGCAGGGAGGGGAGTTGTGGGTGCTGCAGTCATAGGGAAAGCTGGCATAGCATACTAAAATACTGTGCAGGATAATAAATTTGGATCCCCCTCCCATGCTTATTATCTATGGGACCTTGGTCCAGACATTAGACTTCCTTTGACCTCAGTTTCTCCTTTTATAAAATGAAGAGGATAGACCAGATGACCTTTATTTATGTGCGTATGTGTTTTAAATGGAATTTTGTTAAATTGTAGAGAAGAAATAAAAAGAGAAAAAGTATCACCAAAGAAAAGCCGAATAGAAGTCCATGTTCATGATTTTTTCAGAGAATCCCCAAACTTCCATGCCCCATTGTCTGCTCTATCTGTTGTGTTAAAACCCTGAATATTACAGAAATGTGCTATCTTGAGTGACGACTGGAAAGTGAAACTCCATTTGAACAGAAAATGAAACTGGCCGAAAAAAAATCCCATTCAGTGGAGAAATAATAAGTCAACAGCCCAAACTATGAAAAGCATATTTGGAAGAAGAAGGGGAGAAAAAAAAGGCAGTAGCAAGATTAATCATTGTAGGAGCTTAATCACAGTAAGAGAGGAAGAATTTTTAAAATAGGATTTTTCCACTTTCAGCAAACAATGTTCCACCTCCTCTTATAAAAAAAGAGGAGCAGAGTGGCAATTTCATTCAGTTTCTGAGGTTGAACTTTCTGAAGATAAGCAGCCTGGCTTAGAATTGAATAAACTGCCATTTCAATAGGCGAGGCCAAATTAATTTCCATTCTGTATTTCCTTGCTGTGGAGACGTATGGAAAGGGTAGTTTTCTTTTAGCTTTTTCTGAAGTATCATGTCAAGAGAATACAAGGGAATATAAATTACACCTCCCAAACCATACCATTCTATTGTTCACATATCACCTACTTTCTAAAGTGATGTACCATAGCAGGATTCTTTGTCGTTACAGTCAAGGGCTAATTTACAGAATTTTATAATTGGAGGTGACCTTGAGAAGTAATGCCATCCATTCCCCTTCCTTTTATTTATTCTTTATTTGTGTCTATACACATATATATGTATAGATATAGATATATGTGTGTTGGCCCCTCTGATAAGAGGTTAAGCTCCTTGAGGGTAGGGATTGTTTCAATTTTTTAATGTGTATCACTACTGTCTAGCACAGTGCTCTGCGCATAGTAGGAATGAAATAAATGCTAGCTGATTGATCCATAAAAGGCTATAACCCTGCCCAAATTCTTGTAACAACAAAAAACAGAGTTAAAATAACCTGAGTGGAATACAGTGGCTTTATTTTCTTCTCTTATATTCGCCATCACTGATATTTTGCATCCTCTTTGATATAAATGTTATGGCTATCACAGATCAAATGCTTTTGTTGTAGGAAATATTTATTAAAATTAGTTGATTCTGGGATTATTCCAACTCAGATGAGTCAGACACTCTGATACTATATTTGAATCAAGAACATGTATGAGAAAGACTTCAATGTGTTCACAATCTTATACCACAGAGTAGCCTTTTAGGCAAAACTGCATCCTTGCAAAATTTACTAGCTACCTACATGTGCATGAACCCTCTGTTCTATTTACTTCCCCCTTATATTTTTTATGTGAGAGACATCATGATAAAGTGGATAGGAGGCTGACCTTGGAATGAAGATTTCTGGGTGAAAGTTTGGCCTCTGACACAGAATGAACTCTATGTCCATGGGCAAGTCTCTTAATCTTTTAGAGTAACAGTCAACTCTTCAAAACAGGTATTCTGTGTGTGTGTGTGGTGTGCAAGAGTGTATGTGCGAGAATGTGTGTGAGAGTGTGTGTGCAAGAGTGTGTGTGTGTGAGAATGTGTGTTAGATCTTTGGCATTTTGAGGAAACCTACAGACCCATTTTCAGAATGTTTTCTTAAAGTCACAATTGAAGGAAATGATAAATTTCAATGAGAGGTTAGTGTAAGCAAAAGTGTATTTTTTCCTATCCAAGTTCACTAATATCTTGAAATCTATTGTTGAACCCTTCCATGGACCCCAGATTAAGAACTCCTTTCCTAAAATGTTAAGTTAAAAACCTAAGTTGCTGACCTGTCATGATGAAGGAAGATTTTACACTGGAAGTTTTCTACATGGATAAAATTTCAAGACCAAACAAAAAATATTTTTTCACCCTAAAAATCATGAGAGAGGGAGAATTGTGAAGACATTTCAGTCTTGGTACATAACTACTTCAGCCTTGGAAAATTAAAAAGGCTTTGAGAAACTGACCATAAACGTGTCAATCTGCATGGATGTCATCATCAAAATTAGTTCTGTGCCAAAGTATTAAATTGGCAAAGTTTATCTTCAACACTCCCAGCCTGCTCTTTTTGTTCTTTCCTTTAAGCAGACAGTTAATCAAAAATTTATAAAGGCCTACTGTGTGCCAGGTGCTCTGCTGTGCTAAGCACTAGGGAAATAAAGACAGGCAAAAGGCAGTCACTGCTCTCATGTGTCCCACAGTTTGATGGGAGAAGCAACATAAAACTGTGCAAACCTCTATGTGTGTGTGTATGTAAAGAGGGGGAGGGGGGGAGACAGGGAGGGAGAGAGAAATAGAGAGACACACAGAGATAGAGGGGTAGACAGAAAAAGAGATAGAGACAGAGACAGAGAGATAGAGAGAAAAAATTGGAGATAATAGGGGGAAGGTGCTAGCATCGAGGCATCAGCAAAGCCTTCTTGTAGAAGATGAGATTTTAGCTGGGACTTAAAAAAGCCAAGGAAGCCAAAAGGTCAAGATGAGAAAAGCAATTCATATAACAACAACATTGAAAAACCCAAATACCTTTGAAAGCTGTAAGAAATATGATCAATACAATGATAATTCAAGGACCAACGATGACAAATGTTCTCTGTTACAGAGGTGTTGGATTTTTGTGTACAACTCTTGAGAGAATTTGTTTGGCTTGATCACATGCATTTGTTAAAAGATTTCACCCCCTCCCAATGAGATGGGAGTAGAAGAGAAAATAAATAAATTTCTGCTCAAATTTTTCTTAATAGGGGTGGTGATGGTGGTAGGGGACGTGCTAGATGTGAAGTGTTGAGTGAATTTTCAGATAAGGTCATTGTGTTATTAGTTTTGTTAAAATGCTTTATATCTTTCTCTCCCCTCCATCAAGGCACTCAGTGACCACATTCTCTTCTAAATTCATTAGCCACAAAGTCAAAGGATTATAGATTTATAGTTAGAAGAAACCTCAGAGGCCTCTGACCTTCTCATTTTACCAAGGAGAAAACTGAGGTACAGGGAAATTGAACCTTTCCCAAGGTCACACAGACATATAACATGAAACAGAAGTAAGATATGAACCCAGGTCCTCAGAAGCCAGAGGAGTGGCTTTTTCCAATTTCTCACAGAACTTCTTCCCCTCAATAGGTTGCTTTTTCCAGAAATTTGTATTTTAAAAAAGGACATTGGGAAAGGACCCCAATTATGAAAGACACGATCAAGGATGAAGCCATTGCCTAGATATATCTGCATACAAAAATGGAAGAACATGGCTGGGTAGGCAGAGGAGTTGATCACCACTGTGCTCTCTGACTAGTCAAACTGTGGCCACTGGGCAGGTGCCAGATTAAAATATAATTGGGAAATATTTAACAAAATGAAGAAAAGTAGATTAAAACACAGATAATGTTGATTTGTGGTTTTCTAAGTTATTATGTAGCTCACGGGGATTCCTATGTATAATTTAGTGGCACCCAGTTTCTGTTTGACTTTGACACCACATTAAATTAGAAAACTTTGTAAATGCCCAGCATGTGTTATAATTACGTCTCTCATAGAACTCTCCTACCTCTCAAGCACAATTAACCACTCTTTTTTATTGTTGTCATTGGCTTGTGTCCAACTCAATGACCCTGTGGACCATAGCATACCAATACTGTCCATCGGGTTTCCTTGGCAAAGGCAGTTCAAGTGGTTTGCTATTTTCTTCTCCAGTGGATTAAGGCAAACAGAGGTTAAGTGACTTGTCTAGGGTCATACAACCAGTAAGCATCTGATGCCAAATCTGAACCCAGGTTGTCTTGATTTCAGCCTTAGTGCTCCATCCCTCGAGCCACAAATTGCCTCCAACCAGTAAGTTTAGTTCAAATTAAAGAAAATTTGAACTTGGAGACATTAGCTACTTAGCTATAAATGTCTCTTGGCCTTGGGGACTGAAAATCTTTTGCTAGAGAGATGAAAAGTCCAATAGCCAAGACAGTTCATTTCATAAGGGAAAACACTAAGAATGTCTTTTCATAGGTAATATTTTTGTTTTCTGATCTATGGCTGGAGTTGTTTTGTAAAAGAGCTGTGAGAAGCCTCTGGCTTTGAATGAAAAGAGAATGATGTAGCTATCCTAAGACTTCAGTTGAAGCCAGAAGGTGGAGGTAGAGCACTGTCTAGTGGCCTTGAGTCTAACAGAGACTGTGCATGTGGCCTAGTCCAGTGAAGCATCTGGCAGAGACTTTCTACATGTTTAATGGAACGGCATACAGCTGAGACCAGCCTAGAGAAGGCCTGGTGGTGGGAGTAACATGACAGCACAAAAGACATCAGTAGTCCCAAACATGAGACACATGAGCTTCCCCTTGGCTCTCAAGCCTCTATGGAGATACCCCTCCACACATGTGACCATTGTCAGTATGTTCCCTGTGTGAATGTATCTCTCTGAATGACTCCCGACGCAGCCTACTCTACCCAATAAGGGTATATGTGTTTGTGGGAGTCTGTGCAGTGCATGGAGTGCTATGCTAGGTCACATTTGTGTTAGTTCAAATCTGGCCTGTGTGACCCTAGGCAAGTCACTTAATCCTATTTGCCTCAGTTTCCACATCTATAAAATGAGCTGGAGATTTACAAGATTTAGGGTTTTCATTTCTTTGGCAGCTAGGTTATATAGTGGATGGAGCACTGACCCGGGGGCTAAAAAGTTATAATTCAGTCTCTTTAGCCACTTCCTTGCTGTGTAACCTTGGGCAAATCACTTAACCTGTTTGCCTCAGTTTCCTCAACTGTAAAATGAGGATAATAATAGTACCTTCCAGGATTGTTGTGAATCTCAAGATAATATTTGTAAAACACTTCACACAATGCCTGACACATAGTAGGCACTCTATAAATGCTAGCAATTACTGTTGTTAATTTGTTGTTAGTGATAGGAGTATTGGAAGCAGCTTTTTGCAGTGGAAAGAACCCTGGAAGTGCATCCAGAGACCCTGGGTTCAGATCCTAGTTTTGCTGCTTGCCTGTGGGAGCTTGTGCAAGATACAAGCTCTGTGAGTCTTAGTTTCATGATCTCTAAGATGGGAATTGGACTAGGGGTTAGACTAGTTGGCCTCTAAATTCCCTTCACCATTTAAATCTATGATCCTTCGATCTAGAGAGATGGACCAGGCAGCATTTTCAATCTCAGTTTACTGTACCAGTAAAAGCATGGGGGGAGGAGTCTTGTTTCCTAAATGAGCCTTAGGATAGTTCAAGGGAGGTGGGGAAAACGTGAGTATGAAGGAATAAGAAAGAAATTGGGTCAGTGTTGAGTGCTATCAATAATAATAGTTAATAATTACATATGAGTTGAAAGTTTGAAATTAACTTTATATTTCATTTGAACCTTAAATTACCATATAAATCTTCTTACCCACATTGGGTGTGTCAAGTCTAGGATTCTGATTTCATTGGTATATAGAACTCCCAGGGTGGAAACTACCTCCATTGATACAGATTGACATCTATATCTGTATCTGTATCAGAATCTGTACCTGTATCTGTAACATCATCTGAAATTTATAGTTCTGGAGCCAATATATTCAAAGCTGACAATAATAAATTTTAAAAATTCCTTAGGTTGTTGACTATTTATTATAGAAAAATGTTGCCTATACATTTGTGACTGAAGGGATTTATTTACAATGCAAAATCTACATGTATTACTATTCAGTTGGATAATCTATCCCGGTGAATATGAATTAGTCTCATTGTAAGGATGACTGGCTTTTTGGATTTTGTCCTTTTTCCATTTCTGACATGTACACATGTGCAAATTACTCATGAGGCTTACAAATATGATAATTATAAACAAACACTTGCCTCACTTCTAGGTTTGCTCTGGTTCATGAAAACCATAAGTCAGAAAGGGGAGGTAGTCAACAGATCCTCGACCTAGTGTGACTGCTGCCCTTTTGGTCCTTTTAAGGTGGTGTGGGGATGGAGTTGTGATACTGCAGAAATCCTTGGAGGGTAAAAGAAGACCAAGGAGATCAATGTGAGGGGGTATTCTCCATGGGTAGATGTGACTTAACCTCTCTAAGCCTGGAATTAGGAGGCAGTGTGGTACTGTGTATGTGTGTGCCTGTGCACGTGCATATATTTTTTCTCCATATATATATATATATATATATATATATGTATACTCTAGAGGAGGCAGAGCTGCTTGGTTCTTAATTTGATCCTATTTTCTCTGCCAAAAGAATTGTCTTTGTGTTGGAAATGACTGAACAAAAATGGCTAACTGGCAGTTGATACCAGAAATAAGGAGACATGGAGAGAGCAACTAGTTGTCTTTCATAAATTCAAGTCTGCTGGCTCAGATGAAATACATACTTAGGGACTGAAAAAATTGGCAGATTAATGACTGAATCATTGTCAGTGATATTGGAAAGATCTTGGGAAATAGAAGAGGTTCCACACACAATATGAAAAAACAGCAAATGACCTGATTTTCAAAAAAAAAAAAAGAAAGAAAATAGAATCTGCCAAATGATAGTTCAATGAGTTTGACTTTGGTTCTCAGGAAAACTCTAAAATGAATTATTAATGGGATGGTTGATGAGCATCTAGAAAGAGAATCAGTGACTGCAGAAAGCCATTGTAACTCTATCAAAAACAGGTCAGGCCAGACCAACCTCATTTCTCATTTTGACAAGAACACTAAATGGTTAGCTTATAGTGTGCCATAGAAGTAGTTAACTTCAATTTTTGTAAATAATTTGATAGAGTATCTCATGCTATTGTTGTGGAGAGAATGGAGAGATATTACTAGACTAGATGATATGGTTAGATGAATTCAGAACTTGTTGGACGACTGGACTGAGTAATTATTAATATTTGAATGTCAACATGACAGGAGGACTCCAGAGGAGTAGTCCTAGATACCTGGACTCTTTGTCATTTCTATCACATTTGCCACATATGCAGATGACGTAAACCTGAGAAGGTAGAGGTAAAACATTGGATAGGATTGAACAATATCTTACCTACCTAGAATATCGGGTTGACTCTAATAAGATGAAATTCGGGAGTAATCAATATAAGTCTTAAAGTCGGGTTCAAAAAAATTGACCTAAGAAGTACAAGATGGAAAAGAGATAGACAAATTTACCTAAAAAAGGTTTTGGCGGTTAAGTGGGTAGCAAGCTCAATGAGTCAACAATATGATGTGATAGCCAAAATTAATTAATGTGATCTTGGCCTATATTAAGAGAGGCATGGCTACTGGGAATAATCATGGTCCCGCTGTACTATGTCCTCATCAGAACTCAACTGGAATATTGTATTCAGTTCTAGGGACCACATTTTAAGAAGGACACTGATAAACAGGCTAGTGTCCATGTTAAGGCAACCAAGATGCTGAAGGGAATGAATCATATCACATGAAGAAAGACTGAAGAGATGGGGGATGATATTTAGTTTGGACAAGTGAAGACAGGTTGACACAATAAATTTCTTCAAGTATTTGCAGAATATGATGTGGAAGAGAGATTATATTTATTTTGTTTGACAATGGATAGTAGAATGTGTGGAAATTACAAAGAAACAAATATTTAGTAAGTTTTTAGGAAAAAAAACCTTACTAACAATTGCAACTACCTTAATCTTTGGTGGAATTTCCCTCCATGTAGGCATTTAGGAAGAGGCTAGGTGACCTCCTGTTGGGTATATTAGAGTAGGGATACCTTTTGGGTGTGGGTTCAGCTAGATAGCCACTGAAATTCCTTCCAAATTTCAGATTCTGTGGTTCTATAAATAGTGGTAGGTTGTGGAAGTCCTTTATAATTCTAGATGTTGACGATGATAAAAAAAAAGTGACATACTTTAAAATTTGCAAATCATTTTTAGGTATTCAAGAGATTTTAAACACCTTATCCCACTTGGTCCACATTATACAGTCTTGTGAAGTACTACTATTATATCCATTTTTGGGACAAGGAAACAAGGCTTAGAGGAGGTTACACAACTTGCCTATTAAGTAGCAGAAGGTATTTGGACAGAGGTCTCTCCTGACTCTAAGCTATGCATACTTTCCACTAGTCTATTTTGCTTCAATGTAAGCAAATGAACAAATTATTAAGTATCATAGTGAAATAATGGTGCATGGTATATTTTACTTATAATAAATTTTTATAATGAAAAGTCCTTGGGTCTGAAAGCTAAAAGGAGACTATAGACTGTTTTCTGTATGAGGATTTCCATTAGATATTAACAAATGCTGATGAATTGATTTCAAAGACTTGATTTCAGATATTTCTATCTCTTGTTCTAGTACAAAGATAATCTTAATGATGCTACTAATACCTCTTTTATGATCATAATTTGCCATGTTGACTTCCTGACAGGCAATCCTTTTGTTGCCAGAAAAAACAGAAGCAAAGAGTTGAACAGTCTTCTCTGCATTGTACTTATTTACACTTTGATCCTAACCCTTTCCCCAACACAGTAACAATAATCCCTTTTGTTAATCTTGCTATTTCCTAATCAGATAATGTGAAGTGCTTTGCAAAATTTAGAGCACTATATAAATGTTAACTACATGTTGACATTTGTGTAAACACGTCTAACATAATTTTTGTTGCTGCACCTCTTTTTTTCCTGCAAATGACTGGGCATATCTATTGCTTAAAAATTATAGAAATCCATCTTGCCTTACAAGAAAGTAAGGGGGGAGGGCAAGGGGATATAAGAGAGGGCAGATTGGGGGAAGGGGTATTCAGTATGCTTGCCATCTTGGGGTAGGGGTAGGGGAGAGAGGGGGAGAAAATTTGTAACTCAAAATCTTGTGGAAATGAATGTTGAAAACTAAATAAATAAATTTAAAAAAGAAAAAAAAGAAAAAAATGATGCCACTCTCTATAGTAGCTAGCTATTATTTATAGCATATATGTAGGCAATTTCCCTCCCTTTTCAATTTAAAATCTTAATTTTTTTTGCAAGTTTCTAGACCAATACATTTTCTCAGCCCTTGTTCAGTGTATCCCATTGGTGGCTAAGTAGCTGTCATTTCTATATCTGAAAGCAATGACTTAGAAATCTAGGTCTGGTTCTCAGGTACAGTTTTCTTAGTCAGTTGTTTACTTTCCCAATCTATCCTTCTCTCTCAAAATTCTTGCTTTCATTTGGGAGCAGTAAACAAAACTACCACCTGTACTCCTAAAATTTTTGTTTCTTGGTCAAGATTTAATAATTCCCCTAATATTTAATGTTTCCCTTGGCAGAACCATTTATCCCTATGTGAATCAATGAATGAATGACTGAATGAAAACCTTTTAGGAAGCAATTACTGTGTGTCAAGCACCATGCTGAATCATGAGGTCAGTGGTATTTAAATTTGACAAATCTCAATAACCTTTGGACAACTCTTGGATACGTGCTCTGGGAAAACAATAGAGCTTTTTATTGTTTATGCCAATTTTATTTTATTTAAAAAAATTTCTTTAAAAATTGGATCTTTTTTCCTTTCCTAGGTTGGGAGGTCAGGAGTGATTAACAGATCTAATCCCACTACTAATCTGTTTATTACCAGGCCTGGTTTGACCTTCTTTAAGCAACCTAGTGACTCCCTGCCCCACCCAGGGACTTACCCTATTGATATCAGATTTAATGTGGATGCTCTATTGTCATAGGCCATTGCAGCTCAGAATTTCCAAGCTCAAGAGATCAGCCAGTCTCACCCTCTTGGTTAGGAAGGATAAGAAGTGAGTGCCGCAACAACCAGCCATGTCAGATTTTGTCCTCATGACAAAATTACCTGCCACTAGTACTTAATCTTTTTTCCTCTGTCCTTTATCTCATAATACCTTTTATCTATCATTTTTTGGGGCAAAAGTTGGTGGTTCCTAGAAGGGACAGGTCCCCCTTATCGCAGGTCCCTACTTGCAAACTAAATAACTATTAACAGAATTTGAAAAATCAGGTGAATTGTAGGGGTTGGGATGTAGGGATATTTTGAGGGACAGAGGATCCTTCCTCATCTCAGGGCTTACAGAAAACCCCAAGCATCTGTCTTGATGAGAAAATAGACTTCTTTCTTCACCTTTCAAATTTGGTTTTTATGAAGCATGCCATAATGAAAGCATAGGACAGAGTGACAGACAGCAAGGCCTTTACTTTAGACTTCTTTGTCATCTCTCTGCTAGGAACATTTGAAAGGAGGTAGAGATGTCTAGGAGAGTGAGCGGTAGGGGTAGTGAGGGCCATGCCAGCCAGTACGGGTTGAGACATTTTAAGTTGTCAGCCAAATAGCCTTTAGAATTGCACCACAGAAATTCTATTTGCAGGGCAAGGCTATTCACTAGCTAATAATTGCACAGAATTGCTTGTGGGTCTCCACTTCCATGCCTCCCAGACAGCATGGTATTTCTGTTTAAACTCAGCCACCCCAACCCTGATTGCTGCCCACCACTGTGGTCAATTGTTTGCTGTCATTTCCATATGCTGTCTTTCCTCAGATAGTGCTTCCAAATGATCCTTGAAATACTCCTTTTGTCTGCTTTAGTGTGTGGTCCCATTATTCTCCGTCAATCCTCTATATAGGAACTACTTTGGAGCACAGACAATAACAGATGGGAGGTAAAAAGTAGGATGGAAGTGATTTTTTTCCTTTCAAGGCTCTTTATGATAACATATGATTTGAAAGTGCTCTTTGCAAAAACTTTGTTGTAGGAATAAAGGGTGTGTGTGTGTGGGGGATAAAAATTCATGTTTTTTTTCCCCTTTAATTTACTGCTTTAAAAACTATGACATGCAAATAATGCCAGCTGTTTCTTTTTTCCATTCTATGATTTCAGCAAATGACTTCTAGCATATCTGGCTGTGATAATTGCAGTATAAAGTGAAGTACTCTTTGGAGTGGAGTGGTTAGAACAGCTCCATCAGCCTCCGCAGGGTTCTGGGGATTAGTCTTACAACAAGGAAGCCTGAGCAGATGCTCAAGGGTCATTGTGTGAGGCTTGGAAAGATCGAAAGACAGTATATACCACCTCTCCCACAATGGAGCCAGTGATTAGTAAGACTCAAAAGGCAAATGGAAACTTGTGTTCAGCTGGGATCATTCAAATGCGACTGCTTTGAGTTGGTTTTCTCTCATATACTTAGCGGTGGAGACATTCGATGTTTATAAGAGCAACATCGCTGTTAGTAACTGGGACTGGTCCCCCTCTTTTCTCATTCGTCCATAACCCTCAGCTTCTGAGTCTAATCTGCTGCAAGTGAATTAGACAATTGAACTTGTTAGCGTTGTTTATAAAATAAGATTAATAGGCTGAGAATGAACCTACGGTGATCTCTGATGAGTGAAGTTAATGAGTTTTGGTGCAATGACTTTGCTGCATCTATTGTGGCTGCTCAGACACCATTTTTTGGCCTTCTTTTGGTTCTTAGCTGTATATTGCTGAGATTGCCAAATACGTGAAATATAACAAGGGAGCTCCCTTTCCAATCTTCTTATACCTTACTCTCTTCTGTGTACATGACTGCCCAGTGGCACTGGCCTCTTTGCAATTCCTCTCCTGACTCTATTAATTTTCACCCACAGTCCTCTATGCCTGGAGTGTTCTCCCTTTCTTCCTGGCCTCTCTGGTTTCTTTCAAGTCTCAGATAAAATCTCACTTTCTTCAAAAAGTCATTCTCAGTCTTCCTTAAAGCTGATGTCTTCCATCTGAGATTTTCTCTAGTTTGTTCTGCATACATTTTGTTTGTGTAATAGTTATTTGCATATCATCTCCATCATTATATTGTCAGCACCCAGAGGGCAGGGATTATTTTTTTGTCTTTTTTTGGGGTATCCCCAGTTTATTTAGTGCCTTACTCATAGTAGATGCTTAATAAATGCTTGCTTACATGAATGAAATTATAGATCCTAATCAGTAACTAGGGATATTTCCTCCCAAATTCATGTTAATGAACCTGGGCACTGAGTGTAAAAATCTATAAACCTAATAGAATTACTCTGAGCTCTGGAATGAGTAAATGAAAGGTTTTCTGGGTCTGAAGCTATGATTTCACTGATATAGGAAATTCCCTCTATCAATGCCACTCACTAATCCCAGGCAACTTAGAGAGTGGAGTGTGGCAGTAACAGCAACATTGTGTGATGATCAACTATGACAAATTTAGCTCTTCTCAGCAATACAATGATCTAAGACAATTCCAAGAGACTCATGATGGAAAGTGCCATCCAGAGAAAGAACTATGGAGTCTGAATGCAGATCAAAGCATACTATTTTCTCTCTTTTTTTTCTTTCTCATGATTTTCCCTTTTGGTTATGATTATTCTTTCACAACATGACTAATGTGGAAATGTGTTTAATATGATTATACATGTAAAGCCTATATTAGATTGCTTGATGTCTTGGGGAAGCAGAAGGGGAGGGAGGGAGAAAAAAATTTTGGAAATAAAAAGCTTGGAAAAGTGAATGCTGAAAACTGCCTTTGCATGTAATTAGAAAAAATAAAATAATATTAAGTGGAAAAAAAATGTACAGAGTTGAGTATGGGAAGAAGGAAAGTGGCTTGCCTTGAGAGGTTAACTAACTTGTTCATGGTTCTGCTGTCAGATTGTGACAAGGTGAACCTGAACCCAAGTCTTTCTGCTTCCAAGGCAGCTCTAGTCTCTACATGATACTGCGTTTGCAAGACTAATCAGACTTCAGAGTGCTGCTAGACAGTCCTTCTATACCTGCCTTATCAACTTACTCTCTCTCTCTCTCTCTCTCTCTCTCCACAAAGGCTCTTCCAAACCTTTTCTTCTTTGCTCAAACCTCCCATGGCTGCCTCTTCCATCATCAGCTCAACTGAGACCCTTAACTCATATTCTACAGAAAAACCTTCAGCCATTCACCATGAACTCCTCTTCTTCCCTCTTTTTCATCTATCACTCAGATGCATTCTATCTCTTTCCCCTCGTTCACCCCTTTCTTACAAGATAGGAAGGCCTTCCTCCTTACCAAGCCGGCCCCTCTACCTGCTCAAGAAAATCCTGTTCCATCTTGTCTTCTCCAATAGATTGCCCCCTTTTATCCCCACTAATAATTTATTTTAAATCTCTCCCTGTCTACAGGCCATTCTCTACTGCCTTCAAACAAGGCCATGTCTCCCACGTCATCCTGACACTCCCATATCCTGAAAAGACCCTCACTCGATCCTTCTATCTCTGATAACCATTGCCCTATGTCTTTTCTGCCCTTTGTATCTAAATTCATCAAAAAGAGCGTCTAAAAAAAAAGATTGTCTAAAATAAGGGCCTCCCCCTTCTGTCTATTCACTCTCCTATCCCCTTGAAATCTGGTTTCTAACCTTATCATTCCACCGGAACTGCTTTCTCTATAGTTACCAATGATATGTTAGTTGCTAAATTCAATGACCTTCTGTCAGTCCTCATTCCTCTCGACCTCCCTGCAACCTTCGACACTGTTGACAACTCTCTGCTCCTTGAAACTTTCTTCCCTCTAGGTTTTCAGGACACCATTCCCTCCTACTTTTCTTCCTATGTATCTGACTTCTCCTTTTCAGTCTCCTTTTCTGGATCATCATCGAAACCACTCCTTCTAACCATAATTGTCCCTCAGGGTTCTATCCTGGGTCATTTGCTCTTCTGCCTCTATACAACTTTTACTCAGTGATTTCATGAACTCTCATGGTTTACTTTGCTGATGATTCTCTAATCTACAATCTCACATCTCCAACCGACTTTCAGACATCTTGAGCTGGATATATAGCAGACAACTTTCCAAAAAAGAACTCACCTCTTCTGCCAAACCCTACCCTCTCCTACCATCCCTGTTATTGTAGAGGGAAACCCCATCCTCCCAGCCCCCAAGGTTTGCAACCTAGGAGTCATCCTATACTCCTAATTCTCCCTCACTGCCCATGTCCAATGGGCTGCCATGGTCTATAGATTTTACCTTTGCATCATCTCTTGAATATATCCCCTTCTCTCTTCAGACACAGTTACAACTCTTGGCCCTCATCACTTTATATGGGACCATGACAATATCATATTAGTGGCTTTGCCTGCCTCAAGTCTCTCTCCAATCCATCCTCCATTCTGCCGCCGACGTGATTTTCCTAAAGTACAAGTCTGACCATGTCATTCTTCCAATCAATAAGTGGCTTTCTATCACTTCCAGGATCAAACACAAACTACTCTGTTTAGCATTCAAAGCCCTTTATAACCTGGTCCTCTTCAGCCTCTCTAGCCTTTTCTTACACTTTATTCCCCGCTATGTATTCTGAGATCCAGTGACACTGGCCTCCTGGCTGTTCCTCTAACAAGAGTCTCCATCTCTGGCCTCCAAGTATTTTCTCTGGCTGCTCCCATACCTGTGATGTAATGCTCTCCCTCTTCTCTGCCTACTGACTTCCCTGCCTTTCTTTGAATTCCAGCTCAAATCTCATTTTTCAGAGGCAGCCTTTTCTATCTCCTTAATCATAATGCCTCCTCTCTGTTAATAGTTTCCTGTTCATCTTGAATATAGCTTGTATATCTATATTTCTCTCTCTATACACATGCACACACGCACACACATACACACACATATATGTGGATACACACTCATGTTGTTTCCCCCACTAGGTTGCATTCTTCTTGAAGGCAAAGGCTATATTTTGCTTCTTTTTGTACCCCTGGTGCTCAGCAGAGTTCCTGGAACATATTAAGTGCTTATAAATGCTTATTGATTGAAATCACAAAGGCAGGAATTAGGGAAACCACCATCAGCGGTTCAAATGTGGTCCATAGTTTCTTCCCACATCTGACTTCTATAAGACCCAATTCAGATTATAATAATTGTACACCTACACATTTTACTCCTTTCAAAGATATCTCATTTAAGGAGGTATCTTATATTTGGGTCAATGTAGTAATTCATAGGACATTTGAAACAATAAATGAAGAATGGCAATGATATATTTGACTAACTTCATATGATGTTCTATTTCGTAAGTTAATAAAATGCCTATCAAGATGCAAGTATTCAGTGGTGCATGGAGGAAGACATTAATTTTAAGAATTACTATGATAATTATGAGACAGATAAAGAAGTTGTATGTCACAGCTCAAGGTTACACCAAATATATCACTAGGAAAATGTGCTTTCCTCTGAATACTGCATATGTTTTCTTATGTTCCAGAACCATAGAAAAGCCAAATAGAAGCTATTGAAGATGATCAAGATGACAGAATAAGATTGAGATATTAAAGCAGTGTGCTGAAAAACATCCTTCTTTTCTTAGCATTTCTACTCAATCCCTGAACACATCATAAAGCCATAGAATCTAAGAGCTGAAAGACAATTTCAAGATCACGTCTACCAAAGATGCAAATGGGGAAGCTCATAGTGGTTAAGTGACTTGCCCAGAGTCGCACAGTTTATGCCAGAACTGGGTTTAGTACTCATGTCTTGTAACTCCCAATCTATGATTTTTTCTTGCTATATCTGATGACAGGATTTAGGGTTAGGAGGTACCTTAGAGACTATTAAGTCCAATAAGTAATTAATAAGAATAAGAATAATATAATAGATAACATTCATATAGTGCTTTAAAGTTTGCCAGGAGTTTTACATATATTATCTCACCCTCCCCCAACAACCCTGGGAGGTAGGTATCTCCATTTCACAAATGAGGAAACTGAGGCTGACAGTGGTTCAGTGACTTGTTCAGGGTCACAGAACTAATGAATTCATGAGACACTATTTGAATTAAGGTTTTCCTGAATTAAGCTCTATTCTATTCCTTACCAATACTCTATTCACTATGCTTCCTTGTTGGCTTTGCTTATTTTACAGAAAATGAAATTAAGAAAGTTGTCATACAGTGGGAAATGGGGTTGAACTTGAAGTCAGAGGACCTGGGTTTAAATTCTGGCTCTGACACATATACCTATTTGATCTTTGACAAGGGACCCAAATTCAGCCTCAGTTTCCTGACCTGTAAAATGAAGGTGTTGGGCCTCTTCCCTTCCAGCTGTAAATCTGTTATCCTAGAAGGTCCCAAGAGCTTTAGTAACTTGCACAAGGTCATAGTTAGAATATGAGACAGCACTGTGTGCTTGAGATACAGTAGGCCCTTAAGAAATGCTTATTGACTTTTGACTCTAATTCTTTCCACTTTACTACCGTCTTGATCCCTGTTCTCCTTTTTCTTATCTGTTTTATAACTTTACTTTCCATAAAATGGGCATAAACTGGGACAGATTTAGTTTGTAAAATTATTTACTCTATTAATGTGCTCTTTAGGCTCTATGTAATCAAAATAATTTAAAATGATAACAGCTAGCATGTATATAGTACTCTAAGCTTTACAAAATGCACGTACATATTATTTCATTTGATCCTCATAGCCTTATGAAGGAAATAGCACTATTGCCCCCATTTTATAGATGGAGAAAATGAGTTTGAGAGAGGCTAAATGACTTGCCCCGGCTGTCACAGCTAAGATGGGTCTGAGGTAGGATTTGAATTTAGCTCTTCCTCACTTCATGTCCAGAACTCTCACCCACTATCCAATTGCATCATGTTAAAATGTGCAAGTGCTTTATTTAGCTGAAAAGAAAAGAACTCTGAAATGAGTGAATAATATCACATGTACCAATCTTCACTGACTTTGAAGATGATGAAGATTTCACTGGTTTTATTCTGTTTTGCCTAAGGGACTTGTTTTCATTTTCTTAGGATTAGTGTTCATTAACAACTTTAATTGTAGCTTTTGGAGTCTAAAACAGAACCGAAAGCAAGAAAAAACCCCCCAAAATCCATCCCAGGCATTGAGCTAAGTCCTTTGAGCAAGGAAATCATGGCCAAAGGACATGACATGTACAGATTAGCTCCCTGGGCACTTTTTTTACTCTCCTTTTGGCTAGTCTCAGATGACCACATTCCTGCTTCAGTTAAAGAGGTTGGCCTAAAATATTTAGAGTCCTGTGGGCATATATGGTGACTGTCCAGCAGTTGGTGTATTTGTAGCAAATTGTTTCTCTTAGCCCCTCAGAAATTAGCCATCAGATTTCTGCCACAATATGGGAGATTTGAATTGACACATGATACTCTTAATGTGAAAAATGAAAAATTGGACTAAGGAATAACTAAATAAGTGAATAGAGAACACAAGAAAGCACCTCTATAGAAGACTAAAAATTAACAGCAGTTAATATAATTAAAAACCATAGCCAACATCAAAAGCATCTCTTATCTTCAGCCTAAAGAATTCTGTTTAATACATAATTCACTGAGTCTATGAACATTATGGGAACTTTTTGGATGGGTATCAGCCTTTAATTCAAAATTATTCACTTTGGGAAATGTTGGCCACAAAAGGCAATAAGTACACTCAGTAATTTATACTAGCAATCAAATTGCAATTACAAAAAAAATTAAAACATGACTTTAAACAGCCTAACTCCACCCTCAGGGCTACTAGCTTTTCTGTAAACATAGCTGGGGAACCCAATCCAGTAATTAAGAATTATGACCCTTTACACTTTATAGCCTTGTTAGGGTGACAGTGTAAAATTCCAAGAAGGGAGAAAATTTTTACTTTAAGCAATTTTGAGAGGGCAGAACAACATCTTGATAATTAGTGTTCCAGTGCTGAGTGCCAAACTAGGGCATGCATGGAATGGACACCCCTCTTCATCTCTTCCTGTCAGAATCCCTGACTTCCTTCAAACCTACAGGTTTCACCTCCTTCTTGAAGCCTTTCTAGATTTCCCTCCCCTCCGCCCCAAGTTGTTGTTATTCTCTTCTGATTTGTTTCCTTGTGTAATATTTATTCATGTAGACATTAGATCAATGCAAATTCTTTAAGGGATGTGACTGTTTAGTTTTTATATTGGTGTCCCCAGCACCTATCACTGGGCATAGCTCATTGTAGGAGTTTAATAAGTGCCTGTTTAATTGGATTAATTTTTTCTTGACTTTCGCTTTGACAACAGCCTTATTGGTATCAAGGCTCCCATTTTTGCTTTGGAAGTTGAATATAGTTACCCTTCAGGCATAGCATCACAGACAACAGCAAAAATTGGACATCTTGGGATATAAATCTTCTACAGGGCCTTTTCTTTTTGAAACAAATGGCATAGAGAATCAATGTGATAGGAGTGCAACTTTTCTTTTTTTTCCATTTTAGTTTTGTATACTTGGGGCTTAACACATTGCCTTGTACAGATTCTTAATAAATACTTATTGGATTAGTTAGTATTAATTTCACTAAGGGGCTAGCTGATAAAACTGAAAATTTCTTATGAGTTTTGGCATTTTTAATATTGGTTAGTCTTAAGTACTGGAAAATCTGGAGGATTCAATGGACTTAAACTATAGTGAGTAGTAGGTTTGATATTTTTGATCCAGAGGTCCCTGCCTGGGAGCTTCTGGAGTTGCACCATTTAGAACTTTCCCTTCTCATAGTCCATGTCCCATTTAATATTTTTTAGCAATGACTAGGACAGACACTTACACAATTTGCCAATAGCATGAATTGGGGAAGCTAACTGATAGGTTGAAAGATCTCATAGCCAATAAAATGGACTGAATTGAAGAGAATGAAATTAATGGGGGAAAAAAGTAAAAGCGTAACTACATTTGGGTTAAAAAATAATCTGTTTAAGTACAGGAGGGGAGAAGCATAGCTAAATAAAAGTACTTGGGAAAAAAGACTTAGGGGGCTTTATGAACTGCAAATCCATTGCAGGAGTCCAACAGTATGGGGACAAAAAAACCAAAAACTAGTGCTCAAGGGATCTTGGGCTTCTTTTATAGAAGAAAAGAGTACAAAACAAGGAAGACAGTAAAATCCACTTTATGCTGATTAGATCTCATCTGAAGTAAGATGTTAAATTCTGGGTACCATGTTTATTTTTCACAAAAAACATTGGTGAATTAGAACATGTCCAGGGAAACAGGACCAGGATGGGAGGGGTTGACTGGAAATCATGCTGTGAACTGTGAATGTTGATTCTGGAAAAAAGAAGATTTGAGGGGTGGGAATTGGAATGAAAAACAGGGCCAGTTAAGGAACTGGGAATGTCTATTCTGTAGAAGGGAAGGTTTAGGAAAAAATTAGGGTAAGGAAAGATAGTTAGACTCAAATATCTGAAGACCTGTCATTTGGAAAGATAATTTGACTTGTTTTGCTCGACCATTTGGTTCAAATTTAGGAAGGATGGGTAGAAAGCTAGATTTAAATTCAATATAAGGGGAAAACAAACAAACAAAACTTCCTCTGATATTTAGAGCTGTTCCAAAATGGAATGAGCTGACTTAGGAGCAAGGGAATTCCCTATCATGGGTGGTCCTAAGTAAAGACTGGACAATCACTTGTGAGCCATGTTGCAAATAAGGTTTTGTTTCATATATGATTCGAAATGGATGATCTCAGTGGGTCCTTTCTGCTTTGAGAACTCTGAGATAAGGCTTTAAAATGAAACATAAAACATCAAGCCTATTGCCTACTAATTTAATAGAAATACAATGAGGCGTTTTAAAAGAGAACTATAGGAATAGTAATAGACAATTGACAAAAGAATAAAAAAACATTCAATTGCAAACATGAGATTGACTTATTCCCCTTTCTCTGTTGTTGTATCCCTATCTACAACTCGGGTCACACTATTTTATTGCAATATGCCAAGAGAAAACATCTGTGAGATGGATTTTGAGGTTATGGGAGTGTCAGAAATGGGTCTTTTCAGCCAGACATCCCACATTCAGCTGATTCCCCTTCCACGTTACTGAACACCATACAGAGGTGGCAATGTAGTACAGTTGTAAGAAGACTGAATTTGCAGTGAGGGGGCTGAGGTTTAAATGTTGTTCCAATTATTTACTCCTTCTAAGTCACGTGACTTTGGGAAAGTCATTTAATGTTTCTGGGCTCCATTTTCTTTATAAGTCAAACAAAAGGGTTGGACTAAATATTCTAAAGCTCCTTTAAGCTCTAGAACAACAATTTTTCCCTATACAATTGAGTATGAAATTTATTTTCCTAGAGTTGAGGATCTAAAGATCAGTGAAGAGTCTATGGTTTAAGTTTGAGTACTATATAATTAAAATATCCTAAATACAGGGTATTCCAAAAGTCTGCATGCCGTTTCAATCACTCAGACTTTTGGAACATCCTGTGTAAGAACTTATACCTATATGTATGCAATACCATACAATATATTTATGTGTACACATACTCACACATATATGGATACACATAGATATACATTTCAAAGTTTACAAAGTGTTTTCATTAAAAAAAACCTGAAAGAGGTAGCTCAAGCTTTTATTTCAGTTTAATAGATACAGAAACTGAGGCTCAGAGAGCTTATGTGATTTGTAAGTTATCTGGATTCTAACACATCTCCTGATTCTAAGTCCAGTATCTTCAAATGTACCCTTAGAATAATATTTTATATGCATTAACCTCAGCTGGAATATTATACCTAGAAAGACTTCAATTAATTTTGATTGAAATTAAAAACTGTTTTGAGAAAATTGTAGTGACTAGAAATTCAACTTGTGGTATGGTATTTGGGCTGTAAGGAGAATAACTGACTTGGATGAGAAAGATTCTTTCTATTGATCCATTCATCTATCTATCTATCTATCTATCTATCTATCTATCTATCTGTCTGTCTGTCTGTCTGTCTGTCTGTCTGTCTGTGTCTGTCTGTCTGTCTGTCTGTCTGTCTGTCTGCCTGCCTGCCTGTCTGTCTGTCTCTGTCTCTGTCTCTCCGTCCATCCATCTGTCTGTCTGTCCATCCGTCCGTCTCCAATTATCTAAATTCTTAGGCTCTGATTTCTTATAGGAACTTGGCTTGAGTTGTAATAGATTGGAAGATTAAGATATTTAGGATGATGGCTGGGACACTTTGGGTCTGGAGACTTAGGAAGCTAGATGTGTTTGAAGTAACTCCCGCAAACCATAATTAATTAGGTAGTTAGTCCCTTAGAGAAGAGAACTGCATGAACTCTGATATAGACCTTCTATCTAGTGAATTAGCTTTATAGGAAGCATTCTGTATTTCTGACAGATGAATGTGGATTTTCTTGCTCCTAACACAATACACTCTGTTTATATATGATGCTGTTAAATATTTTTTAAAAGTAAAAATAAATCTTGGCACTCTGAAATCGCTCTCTATAAATAATGATAATAATGAGGGTCACATTAGTGAGCTATTTGAGAAATAATGACTTTTTCAAGCAGTATATTTCCAATAGAAAGCAAAATCTCAACATGGACACCCATCCTTCCCCCTCTCCCTAAAATAGATCAGTTTCAATGAAGAGAAATGAACTTCAGGCTGAGAGGAATATAGTCATTCATTAAGGATTCATACCTGCATATGTAAGATGACAATTTAGAGCTGACTCCTATAAATTACCTGGTAATTATTTTCAATCCATAATCGATATTCGTTTTTTTAGTCATTTCAGTCATGTTCAACTATTTGTGGCCCCATTTGGTGTTTTGTTAGCAGATACTGAAGTGGTTTGCCATTTCCTTCTCCCACTCATTTTGTAGATGCGGAAACTGAGGCAAACAGGGTCAAGTGACTTGCTCAGGGTCATACAGCTAGTAAATGTCTGAGGCCAGATTTGAACTTTAGTATTCTTGACTCCAGGCCTAGCACTGTATCCACTGTGCTATCTGGCTGTCCCTGGATATTCTTACACATGTACATGTTGTTTGCCCCTGAAAGAATGTAAGCACTTTCTGGACAGGGACTTTCATTTTTGTCTTCATATCCCCAGAGACTACCACATGTCATGGCATAGAATAAACACTTGCTATATTCTTGTTGATGGATCCACTGATATGTTTGGTGTAATGGAAAAAAAATCTCAGGGCTGGGATTCAGGGGTCCTTGGGTCTAGGACTTCTTTTGGCAATAGCTAGCTGGGCATCTTTAAATTATTTAATATTTCTGGGCTTCAGGATTTTCATGTTTGAAATGAAGGGGTTGTACTAGATAATCCAAAAGGTTCTTTTCCATTTGGTGGATTTTGTGATTATTTGATTCCTTTTCCAAACAGATTGATTCTGCATACAGACTATAATATATGCAAATCATGGTCCCCCTCATTGTGGTGGAAAGGGGGCTAGACCGTGAGAGAGGAGATCTTGGTCTGAACCCTGTCTAGTACCTTCCAGTTGTGTGATCCTGGATAAGTAACTTCATACCTCTGAGTCTCAGTTTCCCATCTGGAAAATGGGGATATAAATATATACAACAAAGGGATGTCATGAAGAAAGCTTTGGAAGCATCAAAGCACCACAAAAACGCATTGTTATTAAAGTAAAATTGTATTATTATTCATAGCAGTCAAAAGGCACCATCTCATGTAATGTGTTTCTTCCTGGTTTGAACTTGGGCAGCTTTAGCAACCTCAAGATGCCCTTTATAAATGTATTAGGAGAATAATTAAGTTATTCTGGAAAGACATGGTCCCTGGGTTCAAGTAAAGGAGTACCATTATACTTAGTATCATGAATCCACTGAACAATCTCCTATGTTTTTTCTTTGTTAGGGGCAACTAGGCTGTGCAGTAGATAGAACATTGTGTCTGGAATCAGGAAGACCTGAGTTTAAATCTTACCTCAGACACTTACTAGCTGTGTGACCTTGAGCAAGTCACTTAACCAACCTTCAGTTTATTCAACTGTAAAATCAGGATAATAACAGCACGTACCTCAGTAGACTGCCATGACAATCAAATGAGATAGGATGTATAAAGTACTTAGCACTATGTTTTAGGTGCTAAATAAATATTAATTGCCTTTGTTCTGTCCTGGGAGACTAAGTAAAAATGAATAAAATCATACAATTAAGATGATTAAAAAACAATCAGTTTCATCAATGTGGGTATTTTTTCCACTGATATAGATTGCAGTTCTTCCATACATGGTTTCATGAGTAGCTTTTGTAAAATCCATTACAAAATCACAGGATTTGAAGAGCTGGAAAGAGCTTCAGCAGTCATCTAGTCCAAGCTACATATGAAAATATACTTTGCCTGCCTATCTCCCCAATAGTGGGGGTAGCTAGGTGGCACAGTGCCTAGAGTATCAGGCCTGGAGTTGGGAGGACCTGAGTTCAAATGTGGCCTCAGACTTCCTGCTGTGTGACTGTGCACAAGTCACTTACCCCTGTTTGCCTCAGTTTCCTTATCTGTAAAAAAGAGCTGGAGAAGGAGCAGTGAAGGCACTATAGTATTTTTGCCAAGAAAATCCCAAATGGGGTCATGGAGAGTTGAACATGACTGAAACAACTCAACAACAACACCCCCATAAAACAGGGTGTTCCAAAAGTCAGTATAGTTTTAACTTTAATAGATTTGGGATGCCCTGTGTAATTTGCAAGTAGTTGTCTAGCTTCAGGGCAGATTGAAGATACTACTGGTGGTCCTAAGGGTCCAAATACAGAGTAGATAACAAAGCCCAAGGGCTCTAGTATGGGTTGGCAGTTCACATGGCAAGATCCATGGGTCTGCAGCAAGATCAGAGCCCTTGGGAAAGCTTGGTAGAACAGCCTACGGTATGAGACCAAAATGATAAAGACTAGTGGCTTCCCATCTTCCTGGAATCATTACTGATGGTGATTCCTTGCTGATCTATTAGTGTGAGCAGTTTCTTCTGTTCAGCAAAGTGGCGGGAGGTTAGGTAGGGTGGTAGCATCTGGTTTATCACTGTTGGGAAGTGGGGAGGGGGCTGGAAGATTGAAGTGAAAAAAGGAATCTGAATCCCCTCCTGCAGGGAGATGGGGCCGTGGCAGGGGTGGGACTGGAAGTATCTCCTAGAGGGAGGGAAAGAGTAGTGTTGGCAAGAAAGCTAGGGATGAAATGAAGCTTCCCATGGCATCTGCTCTTGCTAGGGCCTATGGATGAATGGAAGGATGGGGTTGGCCTAGAGAGACATAAAACTCTCAACCTCTCAGTGCCTCTGGGTAACTCTTTTCAGGCTAGAATTACAGCCAGCTAATCCATTCCCCAATTCCCCACAGCTCTCATTTTGCTTCTGTCTTTTTCTTAAGCAGCATGATTCTCAAAGGACAAAGACACACAAATTTCTAAAAAGGAGCTGATGTCCAAGATAAGTAAGGAGCTGATATGAGAGTACCTAGTTGCACTTGAATCACCTAGCCCAGATGAACTATGACCTCTAGTACTCAAGAGCTGGTGGGATGTAATTGATGAGCCACTACGAGTGATGCTTGAAAGACTGTGGGGAAGGTACAGCAGGACTGGATAAGGTCAATTGCCCAGATCTAAAAAAAAGGGAAGAGACTAGAGCCTCTAAACGCTATTGTCAGAGAACTTGAATTCAATTCCTGGTAAAGTTCTGGAAAGGATTCTTTTAAAAGATGATTATTGAGGGCATTCACACAGTGAATAGAGCACTGGCTCTGGAATCAGGAGGACCTGAGTTCAAATCCAATCTCAGACACTTAACACTTACTAGCTGTGTGACCTTGGGCAAGTCACTTAACCCCAATTGTCTTGCTTTACCCCCTACAAAAAAAAGATGATTATTGAGAATCTAGAAAAGGAAGTGATAATTACAAAATTTGATCAAGAAGAGGCTTTGCCAAATTAATCTTACTTCCTTTCTTGATAGGGTTATTAGACTATTAGGAGAATATTAAATATGGAACTTACTAGATTTTAGCAATGAATTTGATAATTTCTTTCAAACCATCTTTATGTAAATGACAGGGAGATGTATATTAGATGAAGGGACAATTAGATGAATTCCTAACTCCTATAGCCAGACTCAAGAGTCATTCAATATCAAGTTGACCAGAAGTTACCAGTAAAGTGCCCTAGAAGTCTGGGGTTGGTCAACTACTGTTTATCACTTTTATCGATGACTTGAATAACACAGATGGCATGCGAGTCAGACTTGCAAATGAGACAAAGCTGGGCGATTTCACTAGCAAACTATATATGTTAGGGTCCGAAAAGATGGTGGCAAGCTATAGCATTAGGTTGCATCTCACAAGACAAAATCAAGTAGGGATAAGTGTTTAGACTTGGTGCTTATACTTGTATTTGAAAGAGGTAAATTTTTAGATATAAGACAGCAGAGGTATAGTTGTCAGATAGCAGGTTGTGTGAAAAAGATTTGATCCCTTCATGCTAGTAAACTGTAAAAATTCTCCAAACTTTCTAATATGATGCCTTTTCATATTCCTTTGCAAGCCTCTCTTGTCCTTTTAGTATAAACTTTACTTGGAGTAGAGCTCACAAAATAAATGGCATGTACTTTGTGGGCTATATAGATAGATTTATAGTTGAAATGGGTTATTATCCATTTGAACCTCCCCATCCCATCCTCCTTCCAGATGTTTCCCTTAAGGTGAATTTCAAAAGGATAGAGATGCTCTGGACAATCTTATTATGATTCCCGAGCCAATAGGAAAAGCGACACTCTGCTCAATGCCCGCTGAAGCAGGACTGGAGGACAAGAAACACTATCAACTACATTACAATTTTATGAAGGAGAGAAAATGATTCACTGTTGTGGCATTGTTAAAAGATGAAGATAAGAAACTACTGAACTGAAATGACTTTATTGGTGTGTGTGTGTGTGTGTGTGTGTGTGTGTGTGTGTGTGTGTGTTGGGGAAGGAAAGGAGTAGAGAGAGTAGCTGGGAAAGGAGATCTATAGCTTGAGAGATCATAGAAATTTTATCTTGTCCAATTCCCTTATTGTATAGATGAGGAAATTGAAGACTATTTAAATGACTTATCCAAGGTCATACCAGTAGAAGCAGAAGTTACTGGTTGTAACAGTGACAGAGTCAAAATTCAAACTCAAGTCTCATTTCCAGCAGTGGTTGAATTAAAATCCTTAAGAAAATTGAAGGTTTTTTTTTTAAAAAAAATTAGTAGCTATTTAATTTATATAAAATGTCTTTCATTGTACACAAATTATTTTGAGTTGACAGTCTTATGTAACAGACACATAACCTTTATAGGTGTCACCTCATTAGCTGTATTCTTGTGAGGGCAAAAGTAGGAAAACTTTAGCATCTTTGTCGTGTAGAGAAACACAGTTGACCTGAGCAGGTTAAAGATTTGTTCAAGGTCACATCATTTAATTAGGAGAATTTTACTGTGGGGTGGGATAGGTTTGTTTAGTAGACATTACAACTGCAATCACAGATTGAAGAGTTGGAAAGGACCTCTATAGTTCTCAAGCCTGACCCGCACCCTAGAATAAATCCCCACTGTGACATTTTCAGCAAGTGATTATCCAGGCTCTAGGTCTGAAGAGCTCCACGGAGAGGGTGCCCATTACTCCTAAGGCAGCTCTTTCCCTGACATCTCTTTTTATCTTCTACATATTAATTCTGGTTTGACCTTTGGGGGAAAGCTAATCCTTCCACATGACTAGGATAAGGATCAGGACTAGACCCATGATGTTATTGCTTCAGGGAACTTCTTTTATCAATCCATGGATGTGTTTGCTCTGCAACTGAGCCTTTAAGATAGCATTAGAGAGTTGCCTAGAACACACTTAGAGGTCTATGTCAGATTAGTTCTTTGGGGTATATGTGTGATTAGCTCTTACAGATATATATGTAATCAGCTCTTCAAATACAGAAGATAGTCACATAGGGCTAATTCTTTTTCTTCCAGATATATATCCCCCTATCCTTCAACCAAGTCTCTATATTTCCTTCTGGGTACTTCTCCAAGCTACTGCTGCTGCTGCTACTACTGTAGCAACAAAAACAACATTTTTATATTGCTTTAGGTTTTGCAAATTACTTTACATGTTATCTGATTAGATCCTAGCATCCCTGGGAGGTAAGGTGTTATCATTATCCTAATTTTACAGATGAAGGAAATGAAGCTTAGAGAGGTAGTGTGACTTGCCCAGAATCACACAACTTGTAAGTGAGGCTACATTTGAACTCTGGTCTTCCTGACTCCAAGTCCAGCATACTCACTACCATGCCACCAGTCTCCTAAAATTGTTCTGAAACTATAGTACCCAGAACCGAACACAACAAAATCCAGGCATTTTTAAAAACTAAGGCCGAGAAGAGGGAGACGATCACCTTATTCCTACAAATTATACTTCTCCAAAAAGAACTGAAGCATGTATTAGCTTTTCTTGGCTGACACATCACATTATTGATTCATATTAAGCTTGCCGTGTCCTCAGATCTTTTTCAGACAACCCGCTGTCTGACAAGCATACCTCTTCTGTCTTATATCTGTGAATTTAATTCTTTCAAATCCAAGTATAAGCACCAAGTATAAACACTTATCCCCAATGGATTTTGTCTTCTGAAATACAACCTAATGCTCTAGGTTGCTATCATCTTTTTGGACCCTACCATATCTAGTATGTTAGTGAAATCTCTCAACTGTCTCATCTGCAAAGTGTGATTAACATGCCAACTGTGTATTTATCCAAATCATTGACAAAAGTGACAAACAGCACTGGGCCAAGCCCAGATTTCTAGGGAACTTAACAGGTGACTTCTGGTCAACTTGACATTTAATGATTCTTGAGTCTATAGGAGTTTGGAATTCACTTAATTGTTCCAACATCTAATTCATATCTCTCTGTCATCTCCATGAAAATGGTTTGAGACAGATGATCAAAACTTTCCTAAAGTCTAGGTAAGCTCCATATTTAATATTCTCCTGATTGTCTAGTAACCTTGTCAAAAAAGGAAGTAAGATTAAATCTGACATAGCCTCTTCTTGATGAAATTTTGTGATTACCACTTCCTTTTCTAGATGCTCAATAATCATCTTTTAAAATAATCCTTTCCAGAACTTTACCAGGAATTGAATTAAAGTTCACTGACAACAACCTTTGGAGGTTCTGTTCTCTTTTTTAGTTCTTTCTTTCTATCTGGGCAGTTGACCTTACCCAATCCTACTGCACCTTTCCCATTCTCCATAGTCTTTCAAGCATCACTCATAGTGGCTCATCAATCACATCCCACCAGCTTTTGAGTACTAGAGGTCATAGTTCATCTGGACTAGGTGACTCAAGTTCAACTAGGTACTCTCTTATTAGCTCCTTGTTTATCTTGGGTATCAGCTCCTTTTTAGAAATTTTTGTTCTGTCTTTACCCTTCAAAAATCATTCTCATAAAGAGAAGGAGAAGCAAAATGAGAATTGTAGGGAATTGGGGAATAGGTTTGCTGGCTGTAATTCTAGCCTTAAGAGAGTTACTCAGGGGCACTGAGAGGCTGAGTGCTTTATATCTTTCCTGGGAAACACCATCCTTCTACTCATTCAGGTTTGCAATCGTAACATCACCTTTCATAACTAAATCTCACCTACTACTCTGTATATCTAATCAGTTGCCAAATCTTGTCATTTCTACCTACATGGCACCCGTCAGATCCATCCCCATTTTTGCTACCCATACTTCTATCCATCATGCTAGTTTTGTTGTTGTAAAGTTGTAACAGACTTGTTGTGACTCCATTTTGGAGTTTTCTTGGCAAAGATACTGGGAGTAGTTTTCCATTTTCTTCTCCAGATCATTTTTATAGATGAGTAAATTGAGGCAAACAGCATTCAGTGACTTGGCCAGGGTCACACAGCTAGTAAGTGTCTGAGGCCAGATTTGAACTTAGGAAGTTGAGTCTTCCTGAATTCAGGCCCATCACTCTACCCACTGTGCTACCCTTACCATTGTAGTTTGGGATCTCATAATTTCTCACCTGCACTATTGTGATATCCTTTTAATGGGTCTTCCTGCCTCCATTCTCTTCCTACTCCAAAACAACTCTCACAAAACTGCTAAAGGGATTTTTTTCCTAAAGTACAAGTCTGACCATGGCATTACCCTTCTCAATAAACTGTAGTAATCTCTCTTGCCTATGGGATCTAATAAGAACTTGTCTGGCATTAAAAATGACTTACACTGTCTCCAAACTACCTTTCTAGGTTTATGATAATTTACTCTCCTTCACACATTCTCTTCTCCAGTCATACTGGTATATTTGTGAGTCATACATAACACACCATTTCCCATCTAATTGATTTTATACTGGCTCTTTCCCATGCCTGGAATGCATTTCCTCTTCACTGCTGTCTCTTAAAATTCCCGTTTTCTTTAAAAGGTTAATTTTAAGTGCTACCTTCTACATAAAGCCTTTCCTCATCCTGATCCCCATAGATGTTTGTACTTCTCCCCTACCCAATTCACCCGATATTTGTTGTGTAGGTGCCTACAATTTGTACTTCAGAATAGAATCCAAGCTCCTTGAGGGCACAAGTGTGCACAGTGTCTTACTTGTTGATTAATTTCATAATGTAATGACTAGAGTTCTGACTTTTGAGTTGGAAAGAGGTGGGTTCAGATCCTGCCTCTGAAATTTACTAGATTATCACATTAGAAGTGACTTTTTTTAAAAAAGCAATCGGGGTTAAGTAACTTGCTCAAGGTTACACGGCCAGTTATTTCTGGGTGTGATGCTAAGTATCTGAGCCCAGATTTGATCCCCAGGTCATCCTGACACTGGAGCCGGTGCTCTTACTCGCTGTGCTACCTGGCCACCCCAAGAAGTGACTCTTAATAGATTGTCATACTCTGGGCCCATCGCTTATCCTCTCTGATCTTAAGCTTCCTCATCTGTAAAATGAGGGAATTTGCTCTGGAGGGGCTCTAAGCCTCTTTCTCAATTTAAATCTAAAATCCCAAGATTAATTGATAGGTGACATGTGCATAATCTCACAATTTAAAAGGTGTCAGAGGAAGGATGCGAAAAGATATTTCAGACTCCAAAGATAGTCCTCCATTTACTATGCCAAATTATCTCTTTTAAGTTTAAGATCTGGAACTAAATTCTGAACTTATCTTCTGCAATTTAACATGAAAATTTATTTGGGTTTGCCTAATCGACAGATATAATAGGGAATTGTTATAAGAAATTAAAATGCTTAAGAAGGTTCATTGCTTTAACAGCTACAACCTGAGAGCCCCAAGGTAAGCAAAACTCTCCTTACCCTTATCTTCTTTTTTTAAAAAAGTAATCAGGGTTAAGTAACTTGTTCAAGGTTACGCAGCCAGTTATTTCTGGGTGTGGTGCTAAGTATCTGAGCTCGGATTTGATCCCTAGGTCATCCCGACACTGGAGCTGGTGCTCTTTACTTGCTGAGCCACCTGGCTGCTCCTAAGCAATTGGAGTTAAGTAACTTGCTCAAGGTTACACGGTCAGGTGTTTCTGGGTGGGTGCTAAGTGTCTGAGCCCAGACTCGATCCCCAGGTCATCCCAACACTGGAGCCAGTGCTCTTACTCGCTGTGCTACCTGGCTGCCCCATACCCTTATCTTCTTATTGGTCCTGACTACAAACCTGAAACCCTTTCCCATTCTAAATCCTTCAAGTTTTTCTGATCTGCTTTGAAAGCCCATCTCTAATCTCACCTGCTTTAGGAAATGTTTATTGAGTAAGGGGAATATGGATTCTTCACCCAAAACACAGGCAACACAATTCCTAGTTTTCTTTTATGTTTTAACATAAAGCAGAAGATCACATAATCAAGTTTTCGGGGTGTTCTGCCCAAGACTTAATTCACCATTATTTCTCAGATGTTGACTGCTATTCATCTCAATTCAACAAGCATTGATTAAATGCTTGCTAGACACAAAATAATCAACCAAACAATCAATAAGTAACTACTAAATATCTACTATGTGCCAAGTACTGGAGATACAAAGACAAAAGTGAAACATTCTCAGCCCCTCATGGGCTTCCATTGTATGCTTGGTACAACATGAATAGTTTGTATAGCTGCATACAAATTATTTACAAAATACAAAGTGATGAGAGTGAAGGAGCTAGCAGCTGGGCTGATCATTAGGCTTCAAGTAGGGGATTAATCTTGAAGGAGATTAATGATTCTAAGAGGTAGAGGTGAGGAGGATCTGCCATTCAGGTAATTGAGGACAGTCATTGCAAAGATCTGGAAGTGGGAAATTGAGTGTCATGGTAAGAAGAATGATAAAAAGGCTAATTTGACTGGATCCTAGAAGGACTAAAAGGGAATAATGCAAATAAGTCTGGAAAGATAGATTGGGTCTAGTACTATGGTATGTTGTGGGGATTCAAAGACAGAATTAAACACAAAACAAAATAAAACAAAACCCCCTGACCATAAGAAGCTTATATTTATTTACTTCTATAGAGAGTAATTAAGGTCCAGAGAGGCTATAAGATACTTTTCTATAGGTCATAATACCATGCAGTAGAAAAATTGAGAATTAAAATGTAGATTTTCAATTTAAGTTTTGTGCCATTGCTATTTAGTCATTTTTTCAGTATGTCTGACTCTTTGTGATCCCTTTTAGTGTTTTCTTGGCAAAAAATACCAGAATGATTTGCCATTTCCTTCTCTGGCTCATCTTACAGATAAGGGAACTGAGGCAAATAGGGTGAAGGGACTTGCCTACAGTCACACAGCTAGTAAGTGTCTGACGCCTGATTTGAATTCAGAAAGAGGAGTCTTTCTGAATTTAGGCTCAGCACTCTATCCACTGTCTCCTGGTTGCCCATTGTGCCATTATATTTAAAGAACACATTTCCAAATATTCACAGAGCAACCACTGCCATGCCTTCAATGGTCAGCCTTCATTGTGCCTTAAGCCTTGATATTTTATAAATAGAGATTATTTTATTACCCTTCTCTCTTAATGAAGACGAAAGAGGAAAAGCACTGGCCTTGGAGTTAGAAGATCTCAGTTCTAGTCTAGGCTTGGCAAGTTAATCCTTATATGATGTGAAATCAGAACGTGCAGCCTCAAGGCCACAGGTGGCCTTGGCAGGTTCCCCACCTCTCCTAGGGAGAATTCAGGTACCTTGAAGATAGGGACTGTTTTAATTTTGACTTTATGTCCCCAGGTCCCAGCACACTATTTGGCACCTAATACTGGTTTAATAATCCTTGTTGCATTGACTTAAAAATTCACTCACTTGGTTTCCTCATCTATAAAATGTGAATGATAACATCTACTCTGCCTACCTTGCAGGACTATTGTGCAGATCAGATGTGACAATGAACGCACAAAGTATATAGCCCTGTGAAAATAAAAAGTGTTATTATTAATCAATTTAGGCTCTTGGCAAATGCTCACATAGGGTTTTAATGTTTACAAATTGCTAACTTGGGTGTGCTTTTTCTGATGAGTGTGCTCAAAATGACAAGGAAATAACTGTGTTACATTCAATTCAACAAACATTTGTTTAGCTAATTGCTGAGGATAGAGACCCAAATCCCCAACTCCTAAGGAGTTTACACTGCCTGTATGAGGAAATGAGGGGGTGGTGGAGAAGAATATTTAGCACGTACACAGGAAAATACATAGAACTACTACATGGATGAAATCACACATCTGGCCTAAAAACATAGATACAAGGTTTTTTTTTTTGAGGAGGGAGCAAACTCTAACTGGGGGCTCAGGGAAGGCCAGGCAGTGAAGGAAAATAAGGAGGGAGTTCAGGGGCTCAGATGAATTCACATCCTTCCTCTTCATGATGAGAAAATGAAAATAAAGCTACAGTCTGGCCTTCAGGGAGTCATATTTATTAATTCAGTTCCTGACTCAGTAGTTTAGTTCTCTAGACTTAAGCTTAGAAGAAATCAAACTGAAGAATGGAAGAAAACTATTGTCTTAGCCCGACAGCTACAACTTGTTTGACTTTGGGAAAGTTCCTTACTCTACCTCAGTTTCCTCATCTGTAAAATGAGGGGGTTGGACTGGTCCCTTGCAATTCCAAACCTAAGGGGTTAAAATCTTTTTCCTTAATCCTTTTAAAAATTAGCATATACACAGGAAAATACATAGAACTTTTGGTGTCTATTCTCTTTTCATGAATAAAAAAGTAGACAAATTTCTAGGTATTCTGCAAGGAATGCCCTCCAGTTTAATAGCTCCACAAATTAAAGCTAAGTGTTGGTTTTGCTAAGAGTAATCCACACTTAAACAATTGGTTCTTCTTGGGGAACAAATTCTGTACATTTGTGAGAAAATTGTTTGAGGTTATTGGAGTAGTACAAGGCAAAGAATGGAAATAACGGAATATTTTGATATTGATGTAGACACAAATGGTGCCCTAGGGGTTAGAAGGAATAGGAAGGGTCACTTTCCCAGGCCCCCTGAGGGGTTTGAGGCTCATTCTGTAGCCCAGCCTGTAACTTTAGGGTATCCTAATGCCCTTTCCCCTTTATCTTGAAATACAATTCAATTTGTACCAAAATAATTGCTTTTGTCCCCTTTATCCTGGGTTCCCTAACCTGTCATTCATCTTCCACATCCTGCATCATGACAATTTCTCCTTTTCTTGCAAGCAAACACCTTCCTCACCTTGTTTGTACTTATCCTGTCCCTAAATTTTCAATCCCTATAAGAAACCCTAAAATTATATCATCATCCTACAGGCTGTATAGCTTTTTGTTTACATAAGTCTGGGTTTTTTTTTTCCCCTATAACAGGACCGTCGCTTAGTTACTTGCTAAATCTCAGGTCCGTGTGCTTTTTTGTCAATAAAGCTCTGATTGGCTAAAGAGGTCTAAGTGAATTCTTTCACATCTGGACCAGCTCTCCCAACTGGTACTTCAAGAATATGGGACTGAATTTATAATCCATTAGAATGCAAGCTTCTTGAAGGCAGGGATTTATTGTTGTTAATGTGCTTTATCTTTGTATTACTAATGCTTAGGGTAGGATCTGGAACATACTAAGCCTGTAAGCAATCTGTGCTGATTGATTTTAATCATAGTATCATAGAATGAGAACTAGAAGAGCTCTCAGAAGCCATCATATCCAACCTCCTCATTTTACTAATAAGAAAACAAAGGCCCACGTGGACCAAGATCACATAGGCAGTAAGGCTCATAGAGGGATTTGAATCCTGAACCTTGAAATAGTCAATGCTTTTTCACTTGTATTACACCAAATCCCTGACTTTACAAAGGAATCTTATTGATACAGGTGATATGAAACTCTAAATGACTACCATATATTTAAAAGGGATTTAAATGGGGGTAACCTAAAAGATTTTGCCTTCCTTCAGGATAGGCTAGATTGATTCCAAAGGGTATTTGCTCATGCTTTCCTGGAGGCAAAAGGAAGAAGGGAGTAATGGTTACTGGTTACCAATTTCTGCTTCCTTAGAGTCATGGAAGGTACTCTGGATTTGGAGTCAGAGGATCCACTCAAATCTCAGTCTTTGTTTGAATCTCAATCCTGCCTCCTGCTATTTAACTGACATGGAGTATTGTCATTTAACCTCTCTTGGCCTCAATTTCCTCCTCTGTAAAATGAAAGAGTATACTACATGGTCCTTCTAGCTCTGAATCTTTAATGCTATGGTTTTATCCCCGTTTCTAACCCTAATATCTCCAGTCTCTAAAAGTTCTTTTCTATGTCCTGTCCTCATAGAAATCTGTACAATTCCCAAGATGGTATCATAGAGAGCTGCTATAGGAAATGTTTTGTCTGGTCTGTCTCTCAGGATAGCAAGAGAGATAACAGTCTGTCTTCTTTAAGGCCTATAGGAGAGGTTCATGAACTTAAAATTTTTTTTATATTTGCATTTCAATATCATTGCCTTACTTTGTAATCATATGTATTCTATTTTATGCATCTAAAAACGGTATTCTGAGAAGGGGTCCATAGGCTTCATCAGACTACCAAAAGACCCATAACACAGAACCTCTGATCTATAGGGATGGAGATCTCCTATTGCTACCAAATTTTCCCATTCAGGAAATTCTTTCCAACAGCTCATCTGAAAACTCATCCCTTTTTAGACTTTATTTTTCTAGTTCAAGTCTGGAGGAATGTGTGGTGGCCTGAAAGTGCAAGCACATGGGAAAACAAATGTGCAGATTGGTTGCCTGCCTTTGTGTTTCTACTTCTGTGTCAACAGTGCATTGAGTCAGATGCCTCTCCTACCTCACTGGAAATGTTTCCTTTGTCTTGCTTTGCATTTCAACATGGACCTCGTTGTTTCCAAATGAAACAAAAGAGGAGCTGGGAGTTCAGCAACAAAACAGTAATAATAATCAACAGCAGCAGAATGGCCCCCAAGTGTGGGAAAATGAGGTTAGTAGCAGGCAGCTGGTGTTCCATCCACTGTGTGACCTCACAGCTGGAATCTTTTCTCTTGGTGCTAAGCCCCCACAAAACAGATGTGGAGCAGAGTGTAAACAAACAGGTTGCATCATTTAGGGTGCTCATATAAGGGATGAAGCTTCTCATGAAAAGCCCTAGGGAGCTGTCCAAAGAGAAAGGAAAAGAAAAAGAAGAGAGCATTTGTCTTTACGTTTGGGGAGTTTTTGATTGGCAGAACTGGAAAGCTTTTCTGGGCATTTGTGGGAACTACAAAAAGTTCAAGAGGAGGAAACAAGATCAAGGGCTATTTGCTCTTTCAGCAACTTCAAAGTTCATTCATCTAAATATGCTCTTCCCATCTTGGCTTCCTTGCTGTGCCTTGGGTAGCTGCGTGCTTTTCAAGAGTGCAGGCATGCTGGATAGGGCCAACTGAAGTGTGTTCTGTGGAGCAATGCCATAGCCCAGGGGGAAAAAAGCAAAAGAAAGCTCTTGTTGGTTTGCTTGCCCTTTGTGGTTACAGATTGAATCAGGAAAGACCTCTTAGAGCATCTGAGTTGGAGGGATGTTGCCATGTGATCTTGGGAAAATCACTGCCCCTCTCTGGGCCTGTTTCCTTCTTTGCTACAGAGAATGCCTTATTTTTTCATTCGTATCCCAAACTGCTAGTGCAATACCCGAGGCAATGTAGATTCTTTGTAAATGCTTGTCAAATGATTTATCTGTACAATGATGGAGTTGGGTTAGGTATCCCTAAAAATCTATTTCAGTCCCAATGATCTGATTCCATCCTTCAAAGACATTTTGCCTCTGTTCCTGGTTGTTGGGAACAGAGAGTCATGAACATAAGTATGTAAGGTGTCACAGTCTTCCATTTTAATGGTTTCTATACTTTGTATCTGAAAGTGGTATGTGTGTATAAAGAAGATTCAAAGCTATTTTTGTCTCTGCCTCACAGCAGATACACCCAAGCCCATTTGGACTGTAGTAGGTGGCACACAGTGGATAAGAGTGCCAGGCTTGAAGTCAGGAAGACTCATTTTCCTGAGTTCAAATCTGGCTTCAGACAATAGCTGTGCGAGTCTGAGCAAGTCACTTAATAATGTTTACCTCAGCTTGCTCATCTATTAAATGAGCTAGAGAAGGAAATGGCAAACCACTCCAGTATCCTTGTCAAGAAAACTCCAAATGAAGAGTAGAACTCCACAAAAATGACTGAACAACAAAAGCAGAAGGAACGATGGAGCAGTAGAGAGGCTTTTGAGGTAGGCTGCTGACTCTCCTACCCAGTGAAGGTAGGGAAGCTTTGGTTCAGTCCCTCCCACCCCTGCCTCACCATGCAGGATGGCCAGGTTCCCCCTACTCCCATATATTGAGCAGTCAGAGATATTTGCTTGCTCTGTCACTGATTGATTGTGGGATCTTTAGCAGGTCTCTCTCATTTTCATAGCTTGGTGTTCCCCATCCAAGAAGCAGCCATCCCTGTGTGCCTTTTATGCACTTTGACATTCTCAGATTGAGGGACACTGCACACTATCCTTATGTTTTTCTTGTTACATGGGGATTCTTGCTTCCTCCCTCTGAAAGATCATATGATATTTTCTGGTTGTGACATCTTGAGCAGTTGACATAGTAACTGAGTTCTCTATGTGTAAAATGGGGATGTTAAAGTTAACATACTCTAATTCTTATCTGCAAAATACAGGATTTGGGCTAGGTGACCTTTAAGGTCCCTTCCATAGTACAGAGAGTGCCAGAACTGAAGTCAGGAAGACCTGAGTTCAAATTTAGCTTCAGATGCTTATTAGCTGTGTAATCCTGGACAAGTCACTTACCTTACTCATTGTTTACCTGAGTTTCCTCCTCTATAAAATGAGGATATCACTGGGCAAGTTACATATCTTCTGTCTGCCTCAGGTTCCTTTCCTATAAAATGGGGCTATTCACAGCAGGGACCTCCAGGTTGATTGTGAAGACAAAATGAGATCATGTTTATGAAGGACTTTGGAAACCATAAAGTACTATATAAAATCTAGCAATAGCAGTAATAATAGACATTTATATATTACTTTGAAGTATATTATCTCATTTGAGCCTCTTAAGAGTCCAGGGAAATAGTTACTACATATATTATTATCTTCATTTTAAAGATAAGGAAACTAAGGATTAGAGATTAAGTAAGAGACATGAGATTTGAAGGGCTGCCATATTCCACCTTTTATAGATCATATATCATTCTCCCTCTCTGTGCTATTTATTTGGCTCATTAATTTATTCAATATTTATTAAGCACCTACTATGTGCAAAAATTTATGGTAGGCACTGAGAAATTGGGTGGAGGAAGGGAGGATATAAATTTGAGATAAGCTATAGTCCTTGCCTTCATTGACCTTGCTATTTAGGTAGATAAGACATAAATAACTCCAATACCCAGCACTGCATGATTAGATAATCAGAGATGCAAAAGTCTAATGCTAATCTATTTCCTGGGAATGCTGTACAGCACAGTACATAGGGATGAATGCATATTTTGATGAAACTACAGAATGGCACTAACACTACATAATTGGTTAAACATCTAATAATCATATGTATTTACCCTAGTGCTTTAATTGCCTTAAAGCTAGAAGTTTTGCCACCAGATGATGAACTCTATGGGATTTTAAAGAGTTTTTTTTTTAAAGACCTATAAAACAAAAGACATGCTTAGTTTGTGAGTCTGATGGTATATGCAATTCCTTTCCACCTTTCCAGAGAAGAGAAAGAAATATATTTTCTTACCTCACCTTTGGGGCCAAGGTTGGTAATTAACAAACAAACAAAAAATTTTCTTTCTCTTAAATTTCAGAATCTGTGTTTGGTACTGAAGTCATGAATAGAAGACTGTGTCCACTCTGTTTCCAAATTCTGGTAGTTGAAAACACCCCAATGAAGTTGGGAGAGGTGGGATGATTCCCTGGCTAGAGCTATGAAGCAAAACCACTGAAAGTATTTGGTTTGTGAGATTTCTGACCCGTAGCTGGATCTTATCCATCTAATTACTTGACAAGGAAATCCTAGAAGTGGAGGCCTTCCAAAGGCATCAACCGCTCAGAATACTGATGTGATAATAAAAAGAAGTTGATCTCAGATGCAATGATGGTGCATGATAGAGAGAGGAAGTTCTCTGAGGTAAAGAGGAGTTTGAAAGAAATCATAAAATGGAAGTGTATTTTGTTTTACGTAATTGCTATGTTCTTGAACTTTGCTTTATGCAATTCTGTTCCTGCAAATGTATACGTAAATTGAATTCTTACAAACTAAACAAATTTTAAGTGTAACTAGGGAGTTTGCTATTTAAGGAAATTGCTTTATAAGGCAAAGGATTCTTTTTATGGAAGTTCTGTTTGTTTTTGTAAATCTGTGTTTTCACACACAATTTCTATAATAACAGCAATACTGCAAAGACAATCATCTATCAAAGACTTAGGAACTCTAATCATGCACTGACCACCAATGATTCCAGAGGATTCATGATGAAATGCTACCCATCACTGGGTAGAAAGATGATGGTGTTTGAGTGCAGATGGGGTTATAATTTGGGGAAAGACATGGTCACTCTGGGAATTTGTTTTTCTTTACTACATATTTGTAAAAGGAAGTTTGTTTTTCTGGCTTTCCAAATGGGGGAGGTGGTTAGTGGAGTGAGCAACAGAAAAAATAAAACATAATAAATGAAATAAATCTTCTGTAGCTCAGTGCTTGGCACATAAGTAATTAATGAATGTTTGTTGATTGATCAATGCACAAAAACAAAACACAAAACCTTGCCCTATCAAATGGATCAGTTATATAACATTGTGGAGAGGAGCTCTTTCTCAGGTCAAAAAAGTCACAGGGTTAATATGTGGAATTTGTGGCTGGAATGGATTTTTTCCAACTCATTTTAGCAAGCATTTTCTGAGTGTCTACTTCCATAGGTCTTGTGTCTAGTACCATACAGAGCCCATGTTTCCTGGCTTTAGTTTGAGTAGCACATTCTGGACATCTGAGAGTCTTGCAATATTGGGGAGATTCTTTGTTCTTAAAATGATGAAATGCATTTGTGTAATATAATTACAATTCATTCTTACAATCAAACACAAATTTCACAAAAAAAATCTATCACATATTCTTTTTTTAAACAAACACAATTGGCTCAGATTTTTATTATTTTCTCTTCTCCTATGCCTTCTCTTTTCTTCCATTGTGTGTTTGGCCATTTTTTAATCCTGCTTTTTTAAAGATATTTATGTGTTTAGCTATTTCAATATCATCCCTTAGAAATTTGCTCCAATTTTTACCCTTTCTCACTAAGAATATATTCCAACTAGCAATTGTAAAGCCTCTTCTTTCCCTTTCTGTAGTTTAAGCCCATTTCCTGCCATGCTGTCTTTGCAGAAAGGAGGAGTAGCTAGTAGGGTTTCATAAATGGAAAAGGATGCAGCAAAGCAGGATCACTGGGATAAAATCTCTGCAGCTAGCACAGATTGTAGAACTGAAACCCATAACAGCATCATAGAGGCGAACAGAACTACATTTGGATTTCTTGTCTAGATCGTGGTATTACTTCTTGACTTGACTTTGCCAGTGGAGACCCAGTTAGCGGTGAACAGGGAAATACTGCGTTTATGTGCAAAACGTTCATTCTGTTTCAAGAGCACCAGACACAGAGAGCAAGGGAGGGATGGGAAAAAGGAAGGAAAGAAATGTAAGGAATGAAAGAAAGGAAGAATTAGTTAAAAGGAATGGGTAAATGACCTCAAAATGAATGAAAAAAATATAAAGAAAAGGTCACATGTATTTTTAGAAATACAAATGGATAATACGTGAATAAGATACAGTGTGCACATAAAAATGTTTGTTTACAGTAGAACAATCTAAGAACATTCAGGATGCTCTATTTCCTCTTCTAAATTACAGTCTGTTCTAATTTCTTATGTCAGTGGGAATTAATCTAAGGCTGTTTAATAATAATAATAGTAATCATAATAACTAACATTTATGTAGTGCCTTAAGATTTGCAAAGACATTTATAAATATCTTCTCATTTGATCCTCACAACAACACTAAATAGATGCTATTATTATCCCCATTTTACAGATGAAGAAACTCAGGCCACAGGAGGGTGACGTTTAGGGCCATAAAGTTAGTAAGAATCTGAGACCAGACCAGAACTCAGGTCTTCCTCATGTCAGGTCTAGCACTCTGTACTACTTAGACACCTGTAATGATTAAATTACAGTGTGTCCCCCTCCTCCCTTTTAAAAGTTCTATTGTATTTCTATGGTATACACAGTGAGACAACAGCACAGCAAAAAAGTAATCTTTTAGCATTGTTGGCGATAACCCATTTTCAATGTTGTGTGTGTGTGTGTGTGTGTGTGTGTGTGTGTAATTAGGGGGTGTGAGCTGCTGTCATGGTGTAATAGATTAAGAAGTTAATCTGGATTTAGAGAACATGAGTCCAAATCCTACAAATGATGCTTACTCCTTGTGTGAATTTGGGGGAGTCATTTAACTTTCTTGGGCCCCAATTTCCTCTTCTGTGAAATGAGATGGTTGAACAAGATGTTCTTTGAACTCCCCTTTCAGTCTATATCTAGGAGCCTAGAAGCAAGTCTTACTTGGTGTTGCAGCACTGGCCTTGTAGCTCTCAGTCTCACCCTGGGTTTTAGTACAACACTGAGCTGGTAATGGGATGTCCAAGCTTATGCTGGATGGAAAATGACTCTGTTACTTCTTCTTCTTTTTCAGTGATTGGAGAGCATGACTTCTATAATTTTGAGTGGGAGGCATTTTATGCAAACTCTACAGGCTAGCATGGCTCTCCAATGGTACAAAAATGATTTGCATTTCAGGATAATGACATTATTTGATGATTGCAACATTTTTGGCCTTTTGTGAGCAGTAATCATATCTATCTTTTAAATGACTTGGATTTGAGTTTCACTCTTCAAAGGAAGGACCTTTGACATGGATACTGGAATAGGATGAGGAGTCTCAAGTTTTTTTAATCTCTTTGGGAATATGCTAAAAGCTTGCATTACCATATTTAGTAATAGCTTCTTTATACACAAATGCCATCCTGATACTCTGCAGGTAAGAACAACATTTGAATAGCTTTGATCTGCCTTCTTGTTTCACTTATTTGGGATTGCTACACACAGAAACAATACCTCATCTCAGACATATTCTTTGAACAATATCTAGAAACTCTCACACACACATATGGAAATATATATATGTAGAAATATATAAAAGAAGATACAATATGAATGTAGTAACATAACAATGAATAAAGTAACATAACCTGGGTCTCTTTCTTTCTCTCTTTTTCTAATTAGTCCAGAGAAGAATGTGATTTCCTCCCCTTCACTCACTGGGGAAGTTATGGGTTTCTCTTATTTTCCTTAAGAGATATGTGTGTTATCTACATCCCCATTCCTCAGAGATGCACCTGAAGAAGTCAATAGGATTAAATGCCCCATGTAGTATCCTGAGGTCAGCCTCCAAGAGGGGATCAAACATAACACACTCCACATTGAGGAAGCTACAAATTCTACCATGGAGCTATGGGAAAGACACAAGGGGGTCTTTGGTTATCGCCCACTGTACCCATCAAGATATTCCCTTAGCAATGAATAAAGACCATAAAGAGTCAAACAATAGTTCTCTTTGGACCATTTGCTAAAAAGCTTGAATTTATAATGGGACACTGTACCAAGAACTACATGAGGGGCTGACATGCAGGGGTATTAATCGTGCATCATTAACACAAAATAGGGGTGTTTTGTGTTAAAAAAAAACATTTTGTCTTAATTTTTGTGCTATGGACCATTTTAGCAGTCTGATGAAACCTATTGGACACTTCTAAGAATGTTTTTTTTTTAAATGAACCAAATAAAATACATAGGCTTACAAAGGAAACCAATTACATAGGAATAGTTATTAAAAAAAAATAGTTCATGGACCTTAGATCAAGAACCTCAGGCCTAAAACATTCTACAAATTGCATCAAAAAGGAGGAATTAAAGTTCTATATTTACCTGTGAAATTGATTTTTAGCAAGTAATCTGTGTACAGCTTTTTTCCGTCTAGTATCTTCATGGCTTCACAGAGCTTGGTAGTGTTTGGGCAGAGGGTTCTCTGCATCTTGTGGAGGGCGTGGGCCATGGCATACACAGCATTCACCACAAACATGATCTTGGACTCCTGCTCATAATTGGTGCTGTCAATTGCTAGATGCTTGTCACAGGCTCTCCGGTGTGACCTTTTACCCTGTAGGCTGCATTGGAACTTCTGTTCCCAGAAGTCCCTAAACCAGGGGTTTCGGTGGTTGTTGTAAGGATTGAGGCTCTGGAAGTAACGGTCAAACTCACGGATGGGATGGGAAGCCAGTTCTAAGGTGATGGCTCCATAGGCCACATGCTCATTGCCTTTGACAATGCTCTCTTGGGCACCCCACCCATCACTAGCGATCCATGTGAAGGAAGCGTTGAAGCGGCTTGCAGCAGCGATTAGTTCCCGGGAATCGTCACTTCTCATAAAGAGGACAACCACTCGAGCATTGGGCTTTTGGAGCAGTTCCCGGATGACACTGTCATAGGACTTTCGGATATTGGATCTGCCTACCTTTTCAGAGGTGGCAATGCAGATGTTGCGAAGACGTGCCTCCTGCTCGAAGGCCTCAATTCCTGTCTCACCATAGTCACCTTCAGAGGCCACGGTTGACACATAGGTCCAGTTGAAGAAGCGCAAGATCTCGGCCATGGCCTTAGCCTGGTAGAAGTCTGGGGGCACAGTCCTGGCAAAATAATCATAGCGTGACTTGTCGCTTAGTTTGGCACTGGTGGATGCGTAGCTTATCTGGGGGATCTGGAAGAGCCTTAGCAGATTTGCCACCTGTTTTATATGAAATAATAATGATAATAAAAGTAAGAATAATAATGAAGACAACAGTATCTCCTACATTGAATGCTTTAATCATAAAATTTGATGTAGGGGCAACATTACAGATCATCTAGTCTAGTCTACTCGTTTTATTTATTTTATTTTGTTAGAAAATTATTAAAGAATTCATTATGATTATGATATTTTTTTTGAGGGTGAACCTGACTCTATCTCATAGACCCAATCTTACCAGCTGTTGGCCCAGAAACCTTGACTTGCTCTACTTCTTTTTTTAAAAATTATTTTAAAAAACATTTTGTCTTTAAATTTTGAATTCCAAATTCTTTTCCTCCCCCCCACTGAGAAGCAAGCAAAATGATATCAATCATATATATGAGATTATGCAAAACATATTTCTATATTAGTCATATAGCCAAAAAAGCAAAAAATAAAGTGAGACAGTGATGCTTCAATTTTCACTCATAGTTCATTAGTTCTCTCTCTCTGGAGATGGATAACATTTATTTTTTCATCATGAGTGCTTTGGGATTGTCTTGGATTATTGTACTGATCAGAGTAGTAACGTTGTTATTGTGCATGATGATCTCCTAGTTCTTCTCACTTCACTATGCATCAATTTATATAGGTCTTCCCAAGTTTTTTTTTCTCCCCATAACACCCCCCCCCTAATTTCCTATAGCATGATAATACTCCATCATGATCATATACTACAAGTTGTTGGGTCATTTTCCAATTGATGATCATCCCCTCAATTTCCAATTCTTTGCCACAATAAAAGGATGCTATAAATATTCTTGTACATATGGGTCCTTTTACTTTTTCTTTGATCTCTGTGGGGTATAAACCTAGTAGTGGTATTGCTGGATCAAAGGGCATACAGAGTTTTATGATCTTTTAGGGTATAGCTCCAAATTGTTCTCCAGAATGGTTGGACAAATTCACAATTCCACCAACAGTTTATTAGTGTACCTATTTTCCCTCAACTGCCTTCAGCATTTATCATTTTTGATGGGTATGAGGTAGTACCTAAGAATCATTTTAATTTGCACTTCTTTAATAAATAGAGATTTAGAACATTTTTATATGAACATAGATAACTTTTTTTCCTTCTTCTGAAAACTGCCTGTTCATATCTTTTGACAATTTATCAGTTAGAAAATGACTCTTCTTATAAATTTGACTCAGTTCCCTATATATTTGAGAAATGGGGCTCTATCAGAGGATCTTCTTTAGAAAATTTTGGTATTACTTCACTATCAATGGTACCTTTTAGTAAAATGTAGTAAAATGAGGTGTATTTTTGCTTTGTCTGAGATCATGTTTACTACTCTTGCCCTTTTCACTTCAGCTGAAGCACAATGGATTCCCATCTAGACCTTTATTTTATCCTTTGCATATCTATTTCAAGTGTGTTTCTTGTAAACAACATATGGTTGGATTCTGGTTTTTAATCTATTCTGCTATCCACTCCCATTTTATGGGTGAGCTCATCCCATTCATATTCACAGTTATGATTACTAACTGTATCTTCAAATATTTGATTTACTTCTGACCATTGACTCCTTTAATCCACCCTACCCTTTACTATCTCCTCCTATGCCTCATCTCATCCCCTTCCCTATGTCCTTATTGTATCAGATAGATTTATATAACCAACTCTGTGTGTGTGTGTGTGTGTGTGTGTATTCTTTCCTCTTTGAACCAATTCCAGTGAGTGAGGTTCAAATATTGCTTGCCTTCCCAACTTCCCCTTTCTTCCACTGTAAAAGCTCTTCCTTGCATGCCTTTTTTATGTAAGAAAAATTTCCCCATTCTATATCTCCCTACCCCCTTTTCCCAGTGCATGTCTCTTTCTTACTCTTTCATTTTTTTTGTGTGATTATCTTGACATAGTTTATTCACGTTTATGTCCTCCTCCTATTTGCCCTAATAATATTAAAGTTCTTAGGAATTACAAGCGTCATTTTTCCATATAAGAATATAAACAGTTTAAATATCTCTTATGATTTTTCTTACATGTTTACATTTTTATGCTTCTCCTGAGATTTGTACTTGAATGTAAAATTTTTCTATTCACCTCTGGTCTTTTCATTAGGAATGCTTAAAAGCTGTCTTTTTCATTAAATACAATTTTTCTCCTCTGAAGGATTATAATCAGTTTGGCTGGGTAGATTATTCTTGGTTGCAATCCTAGTTCCTATGGCTTCCAAGATCTCATATTCTGAGTCCTCTGCTTCTTTAACATGGAAGCTGCTGGGGGCAGCTAGGTGGCACAGTGAATCCACTGGCCCTGGAGTAAGGAGGACCTGAGTTCAAATCCGACCTCAGACACAATACAAAAACTAGCCATGTGACCTTGGGCAAGTCACTTAACCCCAATTGTCCTCTGTAAAGCAAACAAAACAAAACAAAATATGGAAGCTGCTAAATCTTGTGTGTTCCTGACTGTGGCTCCATGACATATGAATTTTTTCTTTCTGGTAACTTGCAATATTTTCTCCTTGACATGGGAGCTCTTAAAGTTGGCAATTATGTTCCTGAGAGTTTTCATTTAGGGATCTCTTTCAGTATGTTATCACTTGATTCTTTAAATTTCTGTTTTACCTTCTAGATCTAATATATTGAGACATTTTTCCTTGATAATTTCTTGAGATATGATGTTGAGGCTCATTTTTTATTATGGCTTAATAATAATAATAATTCTTAAATTATCTCTGCTCAATCTGTTTTCTAGGCCAGTTGTTTTCCTGATGAGATAATTTCACATTTTCTTCTATTTTTTCATTTCTTTGATTTTGTTTTATTGTTTCTTAATGTCTCATGGAGTTATCAGTTTCTAGTTACCCAATTCTAATTTTTAAGGAATGATTTTCTTTAGTGAACTTTTGTACCTCTTTTTCCATTTGGTAAATTCTTCTTTTTTAAGGATTTCTTTTCTTCAGTGAATTTTTGTACCCCCTTTTCTATTTGGCCTGTTTTTAAGGAGTTCTTTTTTTAGTGAAATTTTGTGCCTCTTTTACCATTAGGCCAATTCTGTTTTTTATGGTGTCATTTTCTTCAATATTTTTTGGTACCTCTTTTACTGAGTTGTTAATTTTCTTTTTAAGAAAAAAAATATTTTCCCCCAATTACAACTAAAAGCAATTTTTAAAATTTGATATTCCAAATTCTCTCTCTCTCTCTCTCTCTCTCTCTCTCTCTCTCTCTCTCTCTCTCCCTCTCCCCCTCCATTAAGGCAGGTGATTTGATATAGGTTATACATATGCAGTCATGCAAAACATATTTCCATATTAGTCATGTTATGAAAGATAACAGACAAAAAGTGGGTAAAAAGTATAAAATAGTGTGCTTTGATCTGCATTCAGACTCCATCAGTTCTTTCCCTGGAGGTGGATAGCATTTTTCCTCTTAAATCCTTCAGAATTGTCTTGAATTTTTTTCATTACTGAGAATAGATAAGTTACTCACAGTTGATCATTATAAAAAAATGGCTGTTACTATGACTTTGAACTATAAAGTTGTGTTCTGCTCACCTGGGGTTGGGGAGGGACTGTCCCAAGCTTCAGGGTTTTGTGCTGCTGTTTCCAGAGCTAGGTTTTAGAGACCTACAAGTTTTCAGTGCTTCCAAGGAGGTGTGATGGGGATAGGTGTGGTCACTGTTTTCCTGGTCAGTGCTCTGCTTTTTGTCCAGGAAGAGCCTCTGCTCCCCTGTAACCACAAATGCTAGTGCTATTCTTTGCCTTCGAATTGTGACCGGTTCCCCTGCTCTTTTGTAGCTGCAAGTCATAGCACTCCTTTCTATCCTCAAACTGTGACCCAGAACAGCAATATTGGCAGTAGAGGTACCAGTCAGCACTAGCTATACACAATGCCAGCAAAGGATCACATGTGATCTCTTTTTAACCAGTTGTATGACTCCCTTATTGTCTCTGGGCTGAGAGCCCCTGAAATTGTTGCTTGTTGCCTCGACTTACTGGGCTTGCTTCTGTGACCCCTGAGCTCTGGGCTAGGTGCCACTCCTGGTGTCATAGACCTCTCCTGCTGATCTCTCAAGTTGTCTAGGCTGGAAAAATGTCTCAGGGCAACCTTTTGTTGGCTTTGCTGCTCCAAAATTAGATTTGAGGCAATACTTTAAAGTTGTTTGGAGGGGAATTTGGGGAGAGTTCAGCTGGGTTGCTGCCTGTACTCTGCCATCTTAGTTTCACCCCCCCCCCAACCTGCTCCATTTCTGTCTTGTGCTGGTTCACCCCTTCTCAGGTGGCCTCATAGCCCCATTCTCCCTTGGCACACAATAACGATATTAGACATAGTGTGGAAACCAGATTGGCTTATCTGACTTCATCTCAGAACTCCTTAGTTCAAGGGATCCCTCAGCCTCAAATTTCTGACTGGTAAGGGTTACAGAGGTACATGCCACCTCTGTCATTTTAACAGACAAGGCACTCAAGGCTGAGAGATGGTATTTGCCCATAAATGGCATATTCAGGATTCAAACCTGGGTTCTCTGTCTCTAGAGCCAGTTTGCTTCCCATAATGGTGTTTACAAAGTACTTTCCTCACTTCAATGTTGAGCCATAGATGGTTCATATTTTCATATTGTTATTAACTGGGATGACAGGTGTAAAGCATTTTGCAAACTTTAAAATAGTGTATAGATATTAGTTATCATTATTATTAATATCTTCATTTTATATACAAGGAAACAAAGCCTGTGACTGGGTAAGTGCCTCTAGTCACACAGCAAAAAAGTATCAGAGCCAAGTTCTCTAAAGTTCCTTCCAATTCTAATAATCTATAAGTCCGTGACTCATATGGCATGGTTCTGATCTTTCCACTCTCACATTATATCTAATGTAGCATTGTATACAAGAGCAATCCAGTAACATTCAGATTATTGATATGGCAGGGGGGAATAGGAAAAGAAGACCTTGGTCACTTTGCTGAAATTCTTGCTAGGGTTTGGTTAAGTTTGTAGGATTTTATAATTTGGAGTTTTGAGGTATTTAAAAAATCATCATTGACCATCTTGACATAACATATACTGTGCCATTGGTGGGTTTTTTTTGGTGGTTCCTGCTAGGGCCCAGTCATACAAGTGATTCTTAGGGAATTAGCCAAAATTTTAGGACCACTTGGCTACAGTGCATAGGGAGAATCTCGGGGAAGTCAGTTTCTCACTTCCTCCTCTCTTGCTAAAAAAAGGAACCCTCTTAAAAAGTTTTATTTTAGAATAGCAAGCCACATGGACATCTGATATCTAGGTTAGGCAAAAATCAACTGGAATTCTCTTTGTCCCTTGGGAAAAAAAACAACAACAAAAACCTTAACCTCAAACTTTTCTTAAAGTCCTGAAAAGCTTGTCTAATGTTTTTTTTTAAAGTGTTCTTACTTTCTTGCTTTTCTCCCCTCCCACTTAATGGAAAAAGAAACCTGCAAATGCTGTTTGTATGGCATTTCTGATTAAGAGTGGAACAAGGAGGTATTGAAAACCTCGTGAGAAAAGAAATCGCTCACAAATAGCCTTCTTCAAAAAGAGCTTTAAGCCGATTTGAATCAAACTTTCAGACTTGGGATTTACTCATCCTTGTAGGATTTTAAGGTAGAACACAAATAATAGGGGAGAAATCAATGCTCAAATAGCAGTTTATATGCTTATGATCAAATATCTCTATATATGTATACAAGATTATAAACAGACATAGAAATGATGTACAGATAATTCACATTCTGGACCCTGGATAACTTAAATATTTTGCAAATCCTTTGTACATTTTCAGTTTTAGAGAAATTATATAAAGCCCAAAGTTAACTCTAATCAGAAACTACATTGGCTATTTCTGGACTCTCTGAACACTTTGAAAATTTCCTTCTGGAAATTGCCAGCTCCAGGTCTGCATTCACGACGTAGGAGGCACAGTTTGAAACAGGCAGCTGTTAGTGAGAGCATAAGTAACATCAAACAGCTGACATCTGACTCCTGATTAATCATCATCTGATCTGGCAAAAGAAACCAGCAACTAAGCCCAAACTCAGCATGTGCTAGGAGATCTGTCCTGCTGCTAAAACCAATACTCACAAGAGCCCTGAGCCTCTATAAACATGGTCTATATCTTTTACATGCACTGGTACCTGTCAGCTAAACACAAATGGAACAGCTGGACACCTGTCACTTGCTATAAGGCAAATGCAGAGCTCAACTTCTTTCTCAGGACTTCGGCAGATTATATAGCCTTCTTAGAGAGCTAATGCATTCATGAAGGTGCATGGAGGCTGGGAGGGTGGGACTTTTATACCCCTGATCTCTTGCTTTTTTTTTAGGCTAGTGCAGCTCCAAAAATAACATTAGTTACAGAATCTACTCCACTGGGGCAGCTAGGTGGTGCAGTGACTAGAGCACTGGCCCTGGAGTCAGGAGGACCTGAGTTCAAATCTGGTCTCAGACACTTGACACTTAACTAGATGTGTGATCTTGGACAAGTCATTGAACCCCAATTGCCTTGGATGATCCCTGTTTTTAAGATGAAGAAAAGTTATTTGTGACCTTTTTGGATATTCTATAAATTCATAGATTTAGATTTTGTAAGGTCATACATTTTAGAAGAAACTTGTCCAAAGTCATGCAAATAGTAACCATCAGAGGCAACATGATACAGTGAAAAGTGAACTAATCTCAAAGCCACAAAGACCTGGGTTCAAGTCCTATCTCTTACATCAACTGGCTATGTGACCACCAAGTAAGTCACCTAATCCTTCAATCTTCTAGGCTCTAAGAATATGTTATGGAGAAGGGGCTGACTTTCATTGGCAGAGGGAGTTCCTTTCCTTAGAGTTCCTCAGTGAAATCACCAGTCCAGTCCCTATCCCTTAAATAGTTAGATGATTATTTAAAACCTATATGTTTTATTTTTTGTGTCATAGATCCTTTTGGCAAGCTTCTGAAGATTATGGATCCTTTCTCAGAAGAATGTTTTTAAATGAATAAAATAAAATACAGAGGGTTCCAAAGAAAACTATATTGAAATGTATCCATCAAACTATGTTATTAAAGTTCACAGACCCCATACTCAGAACTTTAGACTTAGAGGTATGTAGATTTTATACAAATATTTACCTCTTGACATATAAGGCCACTTTACTTCCCAGCCTCTTCCGATGGGTCTGCTCCTTTTTAACAGCTTACTTTATCCCATCATTATAGTCTAATCCTGAACCTCTTTCCACCAAGTCACTCTCATCACTGTAAGATTCCAATTATCTCTTTTCTGTGGTGCCACAATTACATTTCTACTCTCCAAATGTGAGATTTCTTCCTTTTTCTTGACTTATATTCATTCCTTTAAAAATATATGCTTCTAAGAGAGCCAATGGGCATCACTTGGCCCAGACCATCTCCTCCAGTCTTACTGAAATTAATTTTTCTCTCTACATTCCTATGGAGAGGATATTCTTTTTTTTCTAGTACTTACATCATTCTGTCCATAGCTCATTATTTCTTAGGGCCTGTCTTGTTTGTAAATTGTTTCTGGCCATCTGAGACAGGCAGACAGGGAGAATGTCAGAAATCTCTGACCCCGAAGAAAAGAAAGAAAGCATTAGAATTTGGAAACTATGACCTAATAAATGATTGCTCACTAATTCGAATATACAGTTTGTCAGCATTTAGATAATCAATGAGAGTGAGCATGGGTACATTAAAAAGCAATTTTGAAACTACCCTCTTTTTCTTCTTCATGATATTATTACTCTGGTACATAAAAGATATATGACTATTTCAGCAAAAATATCTGACACAAGGTCTCATGAAATCTCTCATGAAACACATTATTTTGCTTATGGGTGGTCGGGTTACAGAGATCTTGATTTATCCCAAAGTGGGATAATTGGTCTATTGATACAACTATAGCCATACAAAGCTCCATCTAGTGCTGAGAAGTTGCTATTAGAGTTAACTTGGAAAAACTTTGGGTATATGACCAGTAACTTCCAGATAAGTTAAAGTTCGGCAGCCTTTCAAAAGTGGAATTTGCAGTACTGACCCTTGTTATTGGTATGTTGAACGTATGGCCAGTCACCCAGGCAAAGGTCTTCCTGGTCAAAAATATATTCCCCTCATATTAGAGGTTCATGTAAGTAAACACAAACCTTACCCTGATCCCTCCAGATCTCTTCTTCCTAGAATTTCTCTCTACAATTGAATTAATCATAGTATTTTATTTGACCCTCTCCTATATACTTGTTATATTCAAAATTGCATTATAGTTATCTGAATACATGCCTTATCTCTTTTATAAAATTAGATTATAAGTTCCTCGAGGTCAGGTATTGTGACTGATTACATATTTGTATTCTTGGGGCCTACTACAATACCTTGTATATAGTAGGAATTCAATGCCTTATTATTGAATGAAAGAATAATACAGGGGAATTAACATAGACTGCTATATGGATTTCTAGATAGTTGAACAATTATACCTAAAGACTGTTGATCAAAGCATCAATACTATTCTGGAAGGAGGTCGGTAGTGACAAGTCAAAGGACTCTGCCATAGTCAACATTTTAGTCAATGACTTGGATGAAAGAATAGGACAAATTTTTTTAACTATGTATGGATAGCTAATATAATATATCTAATATAATGGAAGACTGAATGAAGATTCAAAAAGCTCTTTATAGGCAAGAAAGATGGACTGTAACCAACAAGATGTAATTTAAGATACATGATATCAAGTCCTACATTTAGGTTAGAAAAATCAATTACATCAATATGGAAGCAAAACCTGGCTTGACAGCCGCTCATGTAAAAAAGGCCTAGGGGCTTTAGTCATTCATTGGTTTAATATGAACTTATATTACAGCATGGCAGCAAAGAAGCTAATGTAGTCTTAAGTTGTATTAGTAGAAGAATTGTATGAAAATATGGTACTGTTCACACTTAGACTGCAATTTAGGATATTTGTTAGTAGTCCTAGTTTTAGGTCATAGTATATATATAATCTTCAGCCACATTCCTCAATCTCTCCAATCTTCACTTTATTCATTGCTAAAATGGGGGACAATAATACCTGTACCAAACTTTACAAAGATGCTACTGGAAACAAATGAGAAGCATTGACAAGACAAAAGGCCTCGTATACACTAAAATATTTTTTCAGCACTTTTCCAACAAGAACTGGAAACAAAGCAGACTCCCATTGGGGAGTGACTGAACAAATTGTGGCACATGAATGTAATGAAATATTACTAATAATGATCACAATTAGTGCAGAGAAGCATAGGAATCCTTATATGAACCGATGCAAAGTGAATTAAGGAGAGCCAGGGAACCAAATGAGCAATGATAACAATCCAAATGGAAAGAATGCCACACATGATGACTGAAGCTGAGTGTAGTTAACTTTGCTAGGCTCTTGGGATAGATACAAAGACAAAATGAAATGATCTCTCAGTTCAAGGAGTTTACAATCTATCATATAAAAGAGTGAATAAACTTATTTTGTCTTGATAATTCCATGGGGAAGAATGGATAGAAGTTTGTGGGAGACAGGTTTTGATTCAATATAAGGAAGAACTTTGGAACCATGAGCTGATCAGAAATGGATGGTATGTTTTGTTGGAACTCCCTATTATGCTAAGTGTTTAAATAAAGCCAATCAAGGAACAATTGATCAATCCCCAAGAATTTAATAAATATCTACTTTGTGTCAGATGCTGGGCACTGGGGCAAAGACAGGAGTTAAATTGTGCCTGCCCAAAATGTGCTTGCATTTCATCTTGGGAACTGAAATGAACATGAAAAGGAATCTACAAATATATGCAAAATGAATTTGTTGCATGTGAACAAAAGAGCGTAAAAAAATGGAAGAATGATAAAGGACCCAATGTAGAAGTTGACTCTCAAAAAGAGTCTAGAAGGATAATAGAGACTATAAAAGTTGGAGGAAAGGAGGGAATACATTCCGAATATGGGGGTCAGTGAGTACAAAGTCATGGAATACTGGAATATTAGAAGGCATGGAATATAGGAATATTCTAGAAGGGATTTTGCTTTTGGAGTTATTGAATAACAGAATCACAGAAGTTGAGAACTGGACAGAAACAAATGCAGCAGTGCTGTATTCTACTGGATAGCTAACTGATCATCCATCCTTTTCTTGAAGCCCTTCACCTGTCTCTGTAACAGCAAGCACCCTAGCATACCCAGGATGGCTGCTAGCACAAGTTCTTTGATCTGCTTTTCTAAAGGAAAGCAACTCAAAAAGGGTTAATAATCTTACTTTAATCAAACATCTATATCATTTACTTAGTTCAGGGGAAAAGGTCAGTACCCTGAACTTCAGAGAAAATACAAACAGAAATTATAAGAAGACAAAAAATACAGACAGAGAGAATAATACAATTCAACAGACAAACAGACATGGCTTCTGGCTTTCTGACATACATAGTTATACATACATAATTAGTTATCAGAGAGAGAAGCACCAACATCTGGGTTTTTCAAAGCTGGGGGGCTCAATGGCTACCCAGAGTCTCATCTGGCCAAATCACACAACTCTTCCTTGGATATACTAGGGTGTTTGCTGTTACAGCCCCACAGGGTTTTTGTGCGTATCAAATGAGATAGTATTTATAAAACACTTAGCACATATAGCTCATAGTCAGTACTATATAAATGCTATTTATAACAACAACAACAACAATAATAATAGCAAACCATTCTATTCTGTCCATGTTGGACAGCTAAGTTGTATTAGAGATTTAAGGTCTTCTTCAAAGAGAAAATGTCAGAACATTTAGCAAGCATATATTTGTTGTTACCTGAGAAATACTTTAATTCAAAAACCAAAAGGTTCAATGAAGTATGATTCTGTTTCAAGCTGTTCTGAACTCTATCAATGTAACCAGTAAATAATAGAAAGGTTATGGATAATATTGTGCCCTGTATTTGAGAATTGACATTAGAATCTCTGGAATGTTCTTTTTAACATCACCAGGGGCAGCAACATTTCCTTCTTTGAGGATTGATTTGGGGTTTTTAGAAGAATTAGAAAGTCATTCAGGGCTAAATCATGTGAATTGGGTGGATGTTTTATTTGGGTAAAATCATTCTGGGTCAGAAATTATTTATAATTCCAGAACTGCAAAACCAATTTTTTGGAGAGACTTGAAAATGGTCTCTGAACACAATTTCAATAGAGGAGGGTCCAAAAAAGCTTTAAGCAATAGTATAACCATTGGAATAAATGTATAGCCTTTCCATATGACCCATTTGAAAAATACCACTCATCTGGCTGTTTTTTTTTTTTTTTTTTTTTTTTGTGGGGGATTGGGGGGGATTAACTTGCCCCAGGTTACAGCACGGAGTGTTTTGTGTGTGTGTGTGTGTGTGTGTGTGTGTGTGTGTGTGTGTGTGTGTGTGTTAAGTGTCTGAGGCCGGAACTGAACTCGGGTCCTCCTGACTCTAGAGCCTATGCTTTTACTCACTGTTCCACCTAGCCGCCCCCAGCTGTGTATGTTTTGATATGATTGTTAAAAAAGATCAGACTCATTTTTTATGTTTATATTTTGAATTTAGAGTAGACTGGATGTCATCTTAAACTTTGTACAAGTTTTCTCTTTAGCTTCCAAGCTTCTAGCCCTTTTATTTTTGGCAAGTGTTTATAGGTATTACTTTAACAAGTCCTGTTGGCTAGAATATGCCCAACTAGAATGCTGAGCAGGAAGCCAGTGGAACATGCAGAAATTCTGTGTGATGTGGGAGAGGGGAGAATCTGGAAAATTCTGCTTCTTGAAAGCTTTAAAAAATTAAGTTATGTTATATTTTTGTGGGTGCTTTTCTCCCTAATATTAGTAGAATTTGCAAAGTAAATTTATTAAATTATGCATAAGTTACAATGGGGTGAGAGAGAGAGAGCTTGGTTATGAGTTCTGTGCTGAGAATAGTGGGAAGGAAGAGGTTTGGAATTCAGATTTCTCTTAGGATCTTCTGCGTATCTCAGAAGAATGTGTCCAAAGGTTAAAGGACAATTAGGAGACCAATTTTCACTTGAGAGATTCATAATGATTTGTATTGATGTAGCCCATGTAACCTTTGAAGATCACCAGCCTAATTCCCAATCCTAACCTAACCTAATCTTAGCCCCAGAATTTGACTCCATCTTATCCTCAGGGGGAATTTAACCCTCACCAGTATGTTTTCCCTCAAGATTATCAGCTGAAAATCACTTAGTGTCAAAAGGTTAAAGGAATGATTAGGTGAACAGTTCTCACTTTCGTGGTTCATAATCCAGGATTCTTGGAAAACAGAAAAATGAAATTCTATAACCTTTACATATCCCAAGTCAAGGGCTGGCAAACCGTACTTTATGGCCCACCTATTTTTGTGTAGCCTAAAGACCAAGAATGGTTTTTACATTTTGAAAAAGCATTCTTAGCTCTTGAGCCATATGAAAACAGGCACAAGGCCAAATTTGGCCTACAGACTATGTTTGCCAATCCTTGCCCTAGATCATGGATTAAAAATATAAATTTTCATTATATAAACATTTATAAAAAATCTTTTGAAAATAAAGGCATTGCACATGGAATAACAAGATAATATGCTGAACAGTTAAAAAATCTTTGCATTAACATTTTACAAAAGTCAGATGTCCAAAATCTATTCAGAACTGACATACATATAAGATTATCTACTATTCTCTATTGGATAAGTGGTCAAAAATCAGCAGGCTGTTTTCAAAAGAAGAAAAACAAACTATGGAAAGCTATTTGAAAACCAAAAGTTTTTAATAATCAGAGAAATGTGAACTAAAATAATCCTGAGGTGCCCATTAAAGATTGTATAAAAGATAAAATTGAGTATTGGAAAAGATATGGGAAAATGGGAAAAGTAATACAGTGCTACTACAGCTTTGAATTAATTTGAAAGTGATAAGGAATAGAAAGTGATAAGGAATTATACTATAAAAGTTACAAAAAATGTATATCCTGTGACTCAATATTAAGTAGTTTAATGATGGGAACAAAAGACCCATCTTTACAAAAATACCCAGCACAACATTCTGTCATAGCAAAAAAGAAATCATAAACCCCCCAAATTAAAATCCTGGAAAATATGTCTAATAATTGAAGAATGGTTAAATGCATTGTTATGTCGGGATATTATAAGGTATTATCGAGTTGTAAAAAATGATGAGCAGAAGAATGCAAAGAAACATGGGAAGACACATAACGGGATGTTGAGTAGAAAAGGCAGAACCAAAAGAACAAGACATTTCCTGATTACAACTAGGACAATGAAGAGAACATCACCCAGCAGGGAAATGAATGGTAAATACAACAGATGGCATTGGTTAATGTTGAAGTTAATAACAGAGGCTTCTTTTTTGTTTTTTAATAATCTGTAAATAACTGAAAGGCATGGCTATAAAGAAAACCTGTGATACCATTGTGATTTTTTTTAATTTGGAAGTTTTTGTTTTTGCTAATTATTTCATTTTTAAAATTTATGATTTTCTTTCTTTCTTGTTCATATATGAGTATTTGTAATTGAGGAAGTCCTCCCCAAGCCCTCTTCATTTCATTGCCTTTCCTCTTGTTCTGTTTGTATTTTGCTTTGTATGTATTTGTTTGCATATTGTCTCCCCCATTAGATTATAAGTTCTGTGAAGATAGGAACTGTCTTTTGCCTCTTTTTGGATCCCTGACACTTAGCACAGTGCCTGGTATACGGTAGATACTTAATAAATGTTTACTGATTGACATTAAAATGCATTTATAAATAAAAATTCTTAAAAAGATAATATACAACCATGATTCTAAGCTGATCTCTTCTTTTAGGCATTTCCAGATTTTTCTGGTCCATTCTACTCAGAGTATATAACTTTTTAACTCATGCCCTTTCCTCTTAACACACTTGTAATCATTCTCTTCTGTTGAATTTTCCCACTGGCTCCTTTAGGTTGTCAATTGACAACAGGGACAACTATTTTTTTTTGACTAATGGCTAATATTTAGACTATGACTAATGTTTTTTTTTATAAGTTCACATATTTATAGTGCAAATTTTTCCCTGCCTGGTATATTTCAACATATACCTGCAACTGCCGATCATTTATTTGGTGTTTTAGAGTTGACAAGGCACCTTACATGCATTATTTGTTTGATTCTCACAATAATCCCCTGAGGTACATTGTGTAAATATCATCATTCTCATTTTATTTGTAAAGAAATTGAGTTTTAATGATGTTAAATGTTTTACCCAAGTTTACCTTATAAGTATCAAACTCAATTGAAAATCAGGTCTTCTGACTCCAAGTCTAGTGTTTTTTCCACTACATACTGTCGCTCCCAGAATTAGAGAGTCAGGTCATTGTCCCTTAGCAAAAGAATCTCTTGTTTCTTTTGAATTAATTCTTAAAATTTCAGGAAGACCTTTTCCTTTCATGCTTCTTGGTAACACCTTCACAATAAGACTGCCTTATCTAACCCTGGAGAAAGATGCCTAACTGGCCTCATTTCATGGGCAACAGGGAAACTTATGACTCTGGTAGGAGAAAAATATCTTCACCACCCAGTGAGTCAGTCATCAGATCTGCTTTCTTCTAAACTAGGGGTGGGAAACTTGTGACCTTGAGGTCACATGTGGCCCTCTAGGTCCTCAAGTGTGGTCCTTTGACTGAATCTAAACTTCACAGAACAAACCCTTTTATAAATCTAGACAGGAATCAAGGCAGGTAAGATCTCCTCAGGGAGTGGGGCTAGATTGAATTAAGCGTTTAAATAGAAGGGAACCTTGAAAGGAGTGAAAAGGACCAAAACATAAAGGGTTCCAAAGACAATTTTTTTTTGTGGTTAGGTCCTATTTTACACCTAATCCTTCAACACATTCCTCCACTCCAAGAGCTATGGACTTCCTGGGTTTTTGTTAATGTTTAAGAAAAAAGGTGTTTCCAGAAGGAAGTTCTGGGGGCTGGAGAGGATAGCTCCTTGGAAACTCCTTGATTAACCAACTTGGAAGATTTCTCTGATAAATCTCAAGTCTGAATGGTTTAAGGGGAAAAATACTATTTTATGTAAATAAAGCAAAAGAAAAAATGCCAACAGGCTCAAAAAATAAGCCTAAATAAGATTTGGAACTCTTCTTTTCCTGTTAATGAAAAGAAAAACTCCATATCCATGAAAATCTGAAGCTATTGATTGTTTTTTTGCTCTCTCCTGCTGGATTCAATGGCAGTAATGGATACCTTAAGGTAGATTTTTTAAAAAGTTAAATGTTTAAAAAATTCTTTTTGTTATGAATCTAACCAGTTGAAGGCATATTTTTATGTTAATTGATTTTCATAGCAGGAATTGTAGACATTTTCTTTCTCTAATGATCCATATGAGGTTCAAGCCTTCTGATTAAGGAAACAATCCATCTGCAGAGATGTTGTATTCCAGAACAATTGAAGTCTTTCTCAGGTCCTAGAAAGTGATGCAACCCACTTATGGAGAACTCTTAGAAAGTAGAGGAATGTCAATGGAGTAAGGACTATTTACTGTATGTGTGTGTGAGTTACTTTAATCACCATAGTAATGATATCACATTGGGAAAGAAAGTCACAAGATCTCAAACAAGTAAGCAAGGAGAGCAAAAATTTGATCTTTGGTTCATCTTTTGCGTTTTTGAGTTGAAGTGTAAAGGTAGAAGAATGGGAAATAGAATTAAAAACGAGGCATTATATATAACTAGTTCTTTACTGAAAAATGAGCAGTGTCCAACAGAGAAAGGATACTATATCTGCTGTATAAGCAGAAAGACCTGGTAGGAGGGATTCTTAACTCAGGGTTAAGAACTTAGGATTTATGAACTTGTTTTAAAAAACATTTTGATAACTGTATTCTTATAGTATTGGTTCCCTTTGCAGTCCTTTGGCACCTAGGTGATACAGTAGATAGAGTTGTATTTGGAGTTAGGAAGACATGAATTCAAATCCCTCTTTAGACACTCACTAGCTGTGTGACCCTAGGCAAATCACTAAATCACTTTCAGACTCAGTTTCTTTATCTGTAAAATGGGTATAAATAATAGCACTTACCTCACAAGGTGGTTGTAAGAATTGACATAATGAAATAACACATATACATGTATTTTTACAAATCTTAAAATGCTGAATAAATGCTAGTTATTATTAGTAGAAGCAACAGTAGAATGTGTTTTACAGCATTATTTTGAGAAATGGTCTATAGACTTGACCAGACTTTTCAAGACACATAAAAGCTAAGAATCCCTGCCCTTTTGGCATTTGGTACCAAAAACTAAACACAGTTGATCTCTTTACTGATGGGTTGTAAAGTGAATTTGAATTATTTCTCTAAAATAGAAATAGAAGTCATAGATTAATTAAATAGTAATTGATCAAATACAGTTGAAATTAATTAGAGTGTGCTCATCTATACCTAAACTTTATGTTTCTTTAAATCTTTCTTCAAACGGCAGCCTCAAATGAGTTCTAGAAACCTGAATTTGTCAGCTGGGCACTACACCTACACAAAACATATTTAAATGACTAGATCATGTACTGTATCATTTATCTGACAGATACTCCTGAAGAGAGCTTAATTGCCTGGTATGTGCTCCTGGTACCATCCAATGATGACACCTACCCAAGTTTTAGTTATTATACCCAGAAGGAACCAGTCAAGCCCTGGAAGATATGTCTTACAAAGTCAGTTCTGTTAAATGACAGCAAATATTGCAAGATGTCATGCTAGTTAGAGGACATGTCATGATCACTGGGCAGGAAGATTTGTTCTCCGGAATGTCATTTTAGAAGATACCACTAACTATGTTTTTTTTCCTTTTCTTTGTTCCTTGTATTTCTCACTACTGTCACGTAAAACCAAATATCTGGCAAGAATCTGGACTTTGTAGCTCTTAATGGGGATTTCCATAATATGCCAGATGGTAATGTCAAAAGTAGTGACTTTACAACATTAGTGTTCTGAGTTTCACTGATTTATTGCTTGAATCATCAGCACTTGTTTGTAGCATAGCAGCAAGGATTTGAGAAACCCTATTCTTAAATTCCAAGAGGTCATTACTGGGAAAATATTTCATATTTTGTATTAAATTCATCTGTATATTAGCAAAAAGTAAAAATTCTTAGAGCATATAATGAATAGATTCTTATTAGTACAAACTATAAACTATGAACTATTTCCCTGTTGAAATATTGAGCCATGGACATACTAATCAAAACAAAACAACAAGGTAGACATCAATTGTATTTCAAAGAGGACTTTGCATCATTAATGTAACATATATCACAGTTTTACTAAAAGCACTGGGGTTTTGATTCCAATTACTTTCCCTATTAATCTATAACTACAGTATTGAACACTTAATGATTTCTCAGAAGTGGCTGTTCTAGTGGGTTCCATTCCCATCTTCACTGTACTTGGGTTTGACAAAGCACTGATTCTGAAAGTGACGGAGTGGCTCTATTCCATAATGGAATGAACTTTTCTTGTATCTGAACAATGGACCTGGCATAGGCCTCTTATCTTTTACAAAGTGTCTTCCAAATAAAGGCATGATCAAATGGGGATTAGTTAAGGAACAAATTAATCTCAGAGCAAAAAGAAAAAAAAAGTCTGACTTTCATAATTATCTCTTATTATAAGTAAACCCACAATATTTAGAAAAGAAGGGCTTGTATTTGATGGTATGGTGCTTCATGTGGGCAGTAGCTTAAACTACGAATTCACATGGTGGTGCAGTTAGAACAGTTGTTACAAAGCATTCCCTTAAAAGTCTGTGATACAATGTCTCACAAGTAAATACAGAGTCAAAAGAAAAGGGGGTTCAAACTTAGAAAGCCCAAATGGAAAAGGGGGAAATCATAACTCCTAGTTGCTGCAAGCCATTTTCTCTTTTTTTGTTGGATGCTTAAGAATTTCCCCTCAAAGATGGTAAATCTTCATCCATTTGTCCTTGGTTCCTGATGTAAACACTGCCACCCGTGGGTCTGATAGCATTGATAGGACATTGATTGGAAGATGGGGAGTCTAAAATCTTCTGGACCCTAGTGAACTCCCAAAGTCCAGTTCTGGTCAAAGTATGTGGGGGAGGAGGAAAATCAGTCAGGGATGAAGACAAGGCCTCTCCTTCCTCTCTAGGAAGCTTTTCCTTCTGGAATGTCAAGCTTGCTTCAACATCTTTACAATAAAAGAAGTTTTAACTGTCTGGGAGTGTCTGAACAAAACCATTATGTGTGTCACTAAAGTGCAAAGAACGTGTCCACACTTAGTTCAGGGCCCAGTGAGGTTTATTAATTGGGCATTTTATCACCTCAAGGGAGGTGAGGTTGAATACATCAATCACCCCATTCTAGCATTGAAAACCAGCGAAAAACATAAATGAAAGAATACTCTGATATTTCATTGAAGTCATAATTTTGTCAAAATGAATACTTCCTACACTGATTTCAACCCTTCCTTCCATGTCTTCTCATCTGAAGTGATTCTTATCCATGACTTTCCATAAATTCCCCATAGAGGATGTATCCAATGAACTGGATCAAGGCCATCCTGTGGTTCTTTTAATATCTCTACGGTATCAATAGAGCATTTGGGCTGTCCATCTGTTTTCTCCTATTCTTACTACATGACTGCTCACCTCCTTCTCTGTTCATTTATGTTCTTGATGATGATGCCATTTATGCTACTTCTCAAATGCTGCAGCCTACTTATGATCACTCTCTGCTGCCCTTTGGGTTACTGGTAATTTTAATTCTCCCATTATAATAATGTCCCATGATTAGCACCCACAAATATTATGGATATGTTGATTTTACAAAGATATTGTGTGTGTGTCTGTGTGGTAGTAAACAGTTTGGCACCACTGAGAACATCACACCCTTTTCTAAGTAAGGTCAAGCTTGACTACTTTTTTTCCTACCCAGTTCCGGTCTTTACTCAGTATTAGCAATGCCTGAACAATATATATATCACTATGAGATTAAAAAAAAAGATTTCAAGCCAGAAGGGATTATAATGGGCCATTTTATTGGGAGAAGGGTGGGACCTGGATTTTATCAGAATAGGGAACTTTTAGCATGGAAACTCTCTTCACTGATGCAAATTGGCAATAATTAACAGTTTTAGAGGGTGGCCTGGGGGCTGTGAGGGGGAATTTATATTTGCCTACATAGTGTGGCCAGAGATAGGATTTGAATCTAGATCTTCCTGTCTCCAAGTCTGGTATTCGACTATATATGTGTGTGTAAAAACCAAAAAAATCCCAACTCATATACAATGTGTGCACATATGTATATTTCCTCATCTACCAACACAGATTAACATTTGCTCTGCAATGTATATAGTCTTAGAGAGCTGTGTGGAGATCAGAAGTTGAAGTGATTGGTCCAAGGTCACCCAACCAAGATGTAGTAAAAGCAGAACTTGAACTCAGGCATTCCCTACTCTGAGTCTAGTTCTCTGTCCACTATGTCACACAGTCTTATACATGTATTCACACTTAACTACCTACAAACATGCCTATATACATATACCTATGTGTACACACATATATGTATGCATATATATGTGTGTGTATTCTGTAATTTTCAGTCATGTTCAACTCTTTGTGACAACATTTGGGGTTTTCTTGGTAAAGATATTTGAGTGGTTTGCCATTTCCTTCTCCAGCTCATTTTATAGATGAGGGACTGAGGCAAGGAGAGTTAAGTGACTAGCCCAGGGTCACAAAGCTAGTAAGTATGTAAGGCCATATTTAAACTCAGAAAGATGAATCTTCCTGACTTCAGGCACTGTGCACTCTATCCACTGACCCACCTAGTAACATATCTCTATCTCTTCAAAGAGAAATAGACAGGTAGACAGGAAGAAAGTCAGAGACATAAGGAAATGAAAAGGAGAGGGAGAGCTATGAATGTTGATGATTATGGATAAATTAGATGGACTGTAAATTGTATTTTATAGACTGGAAAATAATAATTTTAATCCACTTTTTCTTGCTGTGGATGGTTAAACCAATCATACTATGTCTTTTGTAAACAGTTAGCATATAGAAAGCCTTGCCATTAATAATGAATACTTCTTTTATTTAGACTGTGTGAAAAATGTATATCATGACCTCTTCCTCTGCATTAGTGAATGCTATAGCTGAACATATGTCTCTGTATTATGTTTCATTTATTGTCAGGCCTCAGTAATTGTTGAAGAAATTCATTTTCATCTGTTCTAGAATCTTGCATTACATGGGAAAAATCTTTTAAAATGCATTTTATTTCAAGTCACATTTGGAAATCAATAAATAAAAGATACAAAATTTAATAATAATAGAATAAAAATAGAAACTTATGCTCTATACCAAATAGGCAATGGATAATTTGACTATATACAAGGTCTTATCTGATATAGAAAATCATCTCCAAAACTTTTCTATTCCCTTATATTTTCATCAAGAATATCCTCAGGGTACACATAGGATATTCTCACAAAGATTATATAGAGATAAATAACAGGGATATGGGCTGATAGTTACTAACACTTTATCAATCTCTTTTTAAAAGAAGTAAAAGCAACATCCATGATCATTTCTGCTCTTTGGGAGTGTTTTTCTCTTTAAGATCTTGAAAATCAACCCCTGAGTGCCTTGCCTTCAAAGTTGTGTTCCCTCCAGCACAGATTTCTTCAGAACATACTTGGTTATATCCAGTCACTTTTCTTAACTTAACTTTCTTAGATGCTGTAGTATTTATGTCTCTCTCACATGGCATATTGGGGACTGAAGTGGGAGAAGCTAGATATGTTTATTCCTTTACCACCATTTATGACAAGAGATCACCATGTCACATTCACAGATTTCTTCTGTTTCATACATACTTGTTTTCTTCATGTTTTTATTTATAGATGCTCTCAGGGTGAGGTATCTTAGCTGGACCTCCTGCCAGGTCTCTATTATCTTGTTTTCCCTTCAGTTGCTTTTTGTCCTTTTGTGAAGTGATAGTACTCACAGTCTTCTGTCCTCTTCTGTCATATTTTGCTAATGGGCTCATGTTGTAATTGGTGTTGTATTTGGTTTTTATCCCTCTCAGTTAGGAAGAGAGATTAAGTGTTTGGTAGTTGAAGGTGCTTCAGGGGATTTTTTTAGCTTTCTTGTTGTGATGACTTATTCATAGGTGAAGCTTTCAAAGAAATGGTCATGTCTAATGTCATTGATTTTTGTCAATTTCCCTTGTTTTTGGATGTTGACAGCTTATTTAGATAGGGTAGGTTATAGATTCAGTTCCTTGTCATTTTTATCCCTTCTTTTAATTTGCTATTTACTCTTGCCTTTTGCTCTAATTAGTCAATTATCTAATTGTACACGAATAATTTATTGTATAAAAATTGTTTCCCTTTAAGATATCGATTTCATTTTTAAATGTGGGTTTTCTTTTTAGTTTTCACCACTTTTCCCTCTGATCCTTTAGAGAGAGAAGTATGCATAGAGAAATGAACTTGTAGTCACAGGGTATGAGTTCAAATCCCAACTCTATCACTTATTAACTATGAATTTGGACAAGTCACTTATCTTCTGTAGGCCTCAGATCCCTCATATATAAAATAAGAGGAATGAACTAGAAGCCTTTTAAAGATCTATTCTTTTCTTTTCTTTTTTTTGCTTTTTTGGAGGGCAATTGGGGTTAAGTGATTTACCCAAGGTCATGTGGCTAATTTTTGTGTTAAGTGTCTGAGGCTAGATTTGAACTCAGGTCCTCCTGACTCCAGGGCCAGTGCTCTATTGACTGCACCACTTAGCTGCCCCAGTCTAAGATCACTTCTTGCTATAAATCTATGACCCTATGATCTTATAACAATGAGCAAGCTATTTATTAAGTGACTCCTCTATGCAAGGCAGAGTGGTATTTCAAGTACAGGGAAGTTAAAGAAAAAATATGAAACAGTTGTAACCTCAAGGATCTGATACTTTACTAGTCAAGGTTGATCTCAGAATCTCTTTTTGGAGAAAGTGTAATATGGCCAAGGAATGCCTTTGTGCTTAATGTGAGGGTGCTGAATCTGGGGTCTATAGACTTAAAGTTTTTATAACTAAGTTTCAATGTTATAGGTTTTCTGGGTAATTTTACATGTTTTAATTTGTGCACTTAAAATATTGTTCTGGTAGGGGTTCAGTGATTTTACTATGATACACAAAGAGTTTAAGAACCTTTGCCCTGATGGGAGATCTCCAGATGGTTTCAAGTACCTACAATGAAGAGGTAAGGAAACTGCTGTTCACAGAAGACAATTCTGGAAGGTCAAAGCCCCTTAGAGATTTGTGTCTAGATGCAGAGGTTATGGAAATGCAACATAAAATTGAAAAAGGAGGCAAAGGAAGGGAAGCATAGGGGAAAGGGGATTGAAACAAAGGAAGAAGAGAGGTCAGGGCTTTGGGTATGAGTAGACTGGGAGGTAATAAGCAGGATGCAACTGGATCATGGGACCAAAGGGGGAACATGTGGAGCTATATTACCATGACATCTCTGAAGATGAGAATCCTGGGACCTCCATAGCCAAGCTGAGAGGGCTCTATGAACTCTAAGCTTTTACAGGACTCTAAGCAGGGCAGATGGTACTGATATTTAAGCTTCTACCACTGGGTATGAGTTCTGAAGTGACTCTTTGCTTTTCATGTCATGCTGGAGAAATTAATCACTGGGGATTAAGTGATAATTGGACTACACTTTCCCTAGGGCCTGTGAGGATTTTACCTATTTGGGTATGGGGTATAGAATGACACTACTATTCATTTTCTCTTGTTATTTACATTGCTTACATTCCTTATAATTAAGATTGTTTTAGAGCCAGGTAGATAATGTCAGTCTTAATTAAATGCTCTGGTATTAGATTTATTGCTTTCATGGCTTATAAACAGAAAGGTTACCCTTCTGGGAGTTCATATTGTGATTTGTAGAACCCATTACCAAAACCTGACTATAATAACATGGGAAAAATGTTGAGCAAGGAGCTCAAGAGCCAGACTTCTCAGAATTTTCAGGAGCCCAATGTTGCAAAAGTACTCATGGTATAGAAGTATAAGACTTCTCACTGCTCTACAAGTTTTTGACCTTCATTTCTTGATCCTGAACCATATTTTGCAATGTATTTCTTGTTTTTCTCTGATACATCTACTTGCACAATGAAGATGCTGAATATTAAAATATATAATGACAGTTTAGGAAAAAAGAAAATATATCATCAAATAATTTATAGGTTCAGTTTTTTAATGGAAGGATAGTACAATCTACTAAAGAAAGTTCTAGCCTGAGAACTTGGGTATTTTGCTTCTAGTGTTGGATACATCACTGGTTATAGAACTTTGAGTATCATTGGTTCCAGAATGATGTAGCTTGGAAGGACTTCAGAGATCATCCAGTGCAAGTCCTTCATTATATAGATGAGGAAACTGAGTCACAGGAATGTGACTTAGCTTTTATGTAATTGCTACCCCACTTGTAAAATCAAGAATGAACTCTCACCCTCATTCTTTTTTTTGGAGGGGGTAGGGCAGGGCAATTGAGGTTAAGTGATTTGCCCAAGGTCACATGGCTAGTAAGTATTAAGTGTCTGAGGCCAGATTTGAACTCAGGTCCTCCTTACTCCAGGGCTGGTGTTCTATTCACTGTACCACCTAGCCTCCCCACACTCATTCTTTCTTAAAGAATGTTGAAAGAATTAATATGGTAGGAATGCTGTGACCTCTTTGGAAAGAAGGTAATTTAAAAAATAATAATATCACTATGATATAAACTCAGCCAAAGCCTTTCACAACTTTATCATTTATTATTCCCCACCCCCATCTCCACTATACATTTCAGCCAAACCTAACTGCTTACTAGTTGTTACCTAAACCTGACATTCCATTTTTCATCTTTATAGACTTCAATAAACTGATCCCCATGACTGGCCTAAACTCCCTCTTCATCGTCTCACAATTCATATCTCCCTTTCTATCTCAGCTCACATGTCACCTCCTCTCAGCACCTAGGACAGTGTTTTGCTTAGAGCACACACTCAATCCATGTTTGTTGATTTACTGCCTGAATCCGTGGAGACTTTTATACTAAGGTCCTTGACTAATTGCTATTCACAAGCTACCACTTTGTGAGATGGTAGCATAAATGAATAACTTGGTTCATTCATTCATTTTCTTATTTTGTATTTATCAGGCTTTGCCTATCATGCAGTAGGAACTTATTTGTTAATTGACAGAGCAAATAACAGCAACAATAATAATGAGTATTTATATAGTGCTTTAAGGCTAAACATTGGGGGTGGGGTAGCAAGGTGGTACAGTGAATAGAGAGTTAGACTTAGAGTCAGGAAGAGTTGACTTCAAATCCAGACTCAGACATTTACTATCTAGGTGACCTGAGGCAAGTCACTTAACTTATTTGCCTTAGTTTCCTCATCTGTAAAAAAGAAAAAAAATAAGGGCAGAGTTGTAAAAAAGAGTTATCTATAAAGTACTTTACAAACCTTAAAGTATTATATCAATGCTAGCTTCTATTATTATTGTTCGTGGTGTTGTTATGTTAGCTTAATAAATATTGTGCTCACAACAATTCTAGGAGGCAAGAACTATTATTACCCCCATTTTACAGATGAGGAAAGTGAAGAAGATAAAAGCTAAATGATTTGCTCAGAGTTACAAAGTTATGAAGTGTCTGAGGCTAGATTTGAACTCAGGTCTTCCTGATGCCAGGTCCAATGTCTAATCTACAAAGCCACCTCACTGCCTAGCTATTACGTGTAGAATACTGACTTGTACTGGAGGTAATATAAAACTTAGACAAGACACCTCTGCTGACTTCATGGAGTTTATAGTCTATTTTTGTTGTTGTTTAATAGCTTTTTCAGTTATGTCTGACTCTGTGACCTCATTTGGGATTTTCTTGGCAAAGATGCTGGAGTGGTTTTCCATTTTCTTCTCCATGTAGTCTACTAGTAGTTCATTAAGGTATGCCAATAGCCCCTCTAGACATGTCTATTTGGGGGAAATAGAGAGTCTTTTGTGGGTAAAAGCCTACCTCTCATTTTGCTTCATATCGTTTTTTGAATACTCCCCAAATTTGTGGGCAACTACCTTCAGAATAATTCTTTGGGTAGTCCAGAATTCATAATCCAACAATATGTTCTTACTAGGGAAGGGGTAATGAAGAGGGGATTTTTCTTTGGCCATATATGATATTCAAAGTGATTCTATGGATGGACAGCTGCAGACATTTTACTCATGGTGTCCTAATGGTCTGTGATAAGCATATACTCTCTCAAATTTATTGCTGAATAGAAAATTGCCTGGCTAACAGGCAAGAGGCTTAATTCTTCCCTCTGTGAAATGAATATTTTTTCCTGAAGTATATGAGATTTCAGCCACAAAGGGTAAAACAGGAGATACAACCTTTAAAGTCCTTCAGAAAGAAACTTATTAACAAATGAGGTGAATAGACACCATGCATGTTTTCTGATAAAATGGGGATTTGATAGTTGCTTTCATTTATTGCTACATTAAAAATTCAGCGTGTTAAAAGATAAAGAAGTGAGAAGAGAGAGGATAGAAGCGTGCTAGCTAACATGCTGCTGAGTGGTTTGTCTTATTTAATAAGAGCATTGGGAAAATAATTACCCTGCTTTTCATCAATGGTGATATAGCTTAACCCAGCAAATCATTAAGAATTCTACAGTCTCATGCAGTTTTCACTATCTGTAAAAACTGCCTATTGTATGAACTGACACAGCAGGGGACATCTTCTTTGCTGACTTCCTGGAGAATTCTTTTACTCTGGTGGGAGGATAATGAAAGAAGAGGAAGTTGGAGAGAAAGAGCCTGCAGAAGTAACTGGGCTGATAAAGCAATCCGGGCCAGATGAAGGAGATTATAAATACAATGACCCAACCACAAAAGCAAAGATGCTTAAGTGTGTTCTTACCATCTAAGTCTTCCATACAGATGGTTTTCTGACTGAAAAAGCTGTCAGATTTGGGGTCGTGTGTTGCCATCAGATGGGTAGATTTTTAAAAAAGAATTATGTGATTGATGATTGCTATTATATTCACCCCTGCCCTGCATTCTTCCCCTCCTCAATTTAAGGCAAAATAATTTCTCACTTAAGACCCAGAAAGTCAGCCACAGTCAAAATGAGGATATTAATATGGGCTGAATTGAAAAGGCTACTGCTTCATATTCCTGTGTTAGTGTACAGTGAAGACCAATCAACCCATTAATCAATATGCATTAAGTATCTATTATACTATTTTAGATACTGGGGAAGTGCAAAGACTAAACTGAAAGCCTCCCCGCCCTTAGGGAGCTTACATTCCACCTGGTCAGATAATATTAATTCTGTCTTTATATGTAAAATATTTTTTGATGAGATCTTTGACTTCATCTATATAGGAAATTCTCTGGGTCAAGAAACTCTCTAACAATGTAGGTCAGAACCTCCTCTGCAATTAATAGACCTAGATAGTTGCTTGGGACATTGAAATGTTAAATGACCAGCCCAGGATCATATAGTCAATGTGTTGGAGGTAGGATTTATACCTAGAACTTCCTGATTCTGAGAACAGCTTTCTATCCATTATATCATGCTGCCTTAATATACATATATATGTATATGTATGATTATAAACATATACACATATTTATGTATATATACACACACATACTCTCTCATTGTTTAGTCATTCAGTCCTGTCTATCTCTTTGTGACTTATTTGGGGTTTTCTTGACAGAAATACTGGAGTAGTTTGCCATTTCCTTCTCCATCTCATTTCACAGATGAGAAAACTGAGTCAAGCAGGGTTAAATGACTTGCCCAAGTTCACATAACTAGTAAGTGTCTGATATACAAAATAAACATGAGACGATCTGGGAGGGCAGCATTAACTTCTATAGTTCAGAGAACACTGTTTTCCATGAATTCTAGCAGCTTCTTGGCTTGTCTTTCATAATCTGTTTTGGCTACTGTCACATCCATGTCAGATAAATGTTAGATTAGGGGAGCATTCTTTTCCAAAAAGATTTCTGACTTTTCCTCTGTAAGCTTCAGGTTTCATGGTTGCCTTCTTTGCTTGTGCACTGGAAGGAATGAATTGATTTCCAAATACCTAGGCTTCTTCACAGGTAGCTCTTCTTGGTAGGTTATCATGCTTGGCCACCCTCTAGGGATTCTATGAGACAGAGGTGATGACAGAGTGATACTCATCATGGGAGGGCAGGGGGGAACATCCAGCGCAAAAGTCTTAAGACAGGAAATTGAGTAAATGGTCACCTTTGTGGTGAGAATCTGAGCAATACTTCTGAGGTCTCTGTCTAGTGTATCTCTTCTGCTTTTGTGCTATAGTACCCGAAATTCTACCATTAGAGATTTATTTATTTGGGTCTTGAGGACTTTTTTGGTCTAAAAGAAATTTTTATTTATATGCAAATGCTTTCTGGTAGATCCCTTCAGCTGCTTACTTAGTAGCTGCCATACTCAATCAGATCATTTACCAATGCTGATCATGAGAAAAATTGAGATTATATAGAAAGGGGAGCCAGGATAGGTTCTTGGGTGAGGTCAGGACTAGTACTTTATCCACTCTACCACCTGTCTGCCTACTGTACTACCTATTTGCCTTGGAATGGCATAGAAGATAGTGCCTCTTCCTGGCACTGGACTGGGATCCAAACTTGCATCTTGTTAATCAGAGAATCTCTACTAAAACAAAGCTGGATCTTTCTTTTCTTTCTACTTCACTAACCAAGTCATAATCCTTTATTTCCGTGCTTGTGATCCAGGAGTACTAGGGCCCTGGGACTAATCCCTTTCCCACATCTGGGAAACTAGGGACTAGAATGGAAGCAAAGGCAGAAGTAGAGAGACTCAAGGAGAAGTTCTAAATTGGCCTTATCAGGGATAGTCTCTTTCAGGTCTGGAGCATAAAAAAAAGGAAGAATAGACATTTCCCTTCTTTTTCCATTTTAACAACCCAGCATTCCACAAGTCAAAGAAACTTAGCATTCTACAGAATTAAAAAGCAAACAACCAAACACAAAACCAAATACAGATATCCCCTTCCGAAAAAAATATAAAGCATCAGAGCAGGCTTAACCTTTTTTTGCGTGTCATATCCTGCCACCCACCTTGGCAGTCTGGTGAAGCCAATGGACCCTTTCTCAAAATTACATTTTAAAATGCATACAATAACACACAAAGGAATGCAAAAGAAATAAATTATGTTGAAAGAGTTATCAAAATTTTTAAAATAATGAGATCAAAGACATGGGATTGAGAGGTCCTGCCCCTGGAGATCAATAGGTAGCCGAAAGAATGAAATTGGCATTTTTGGGGGTATCTTCCTAATAGAACTTTTTTCCTTCTTTTTTTTTTTTTGCATAGAATCTGTGATTTCATCAGTGGAGGGGCCTCCCAGTGAGGAATGTCCTCTAGCAATGCAGATTAACTCTTTTTCTGAAGCTTATATTTTAATAGAGTTACTTGTGATACTGAGAGGTTGTGTAATTTGTCCAGGGCCACAGAACCATTATGTTTCAGATGTAGGTCTTCCTGACTCTGACTCAGTTCTCTGTAGATTATCTCATACTGCTTCTTGGTATAAACTGGCACTTTAAATAAGTGGCTAGTTATACTTTTTTTTTTTGTGGAATGTCATTGAAAGGTATTCAATCCACATTTGTGGCTCAGAACACCAGTGGTCTGGAAAAAAAGTGACAAATCTGTCCTCTTATCACTAATTAAAGGGGTGGGGCTGTATCCCCCATATATAAAAAAATCAGAGCTTTTCTGGTGAAAGTATCTTTGATATGCATACAGTAAATGAGAAGATTTGATCTTCTCCACCCGAACATTCAATTTTCAGTTTCATTATCTAAGTTTAGAAATACAGCTATAATTATCATGCTGATCTTTATGATGTATGGTGTTTCTCACCTACCTAATGAAGGCAATGAGTGTTTATGGAAAGCTAATTATCTTAATTACTCCTATCTGTGTGTGCATTTTGAGAAGAAAAAGAATATCTGAAGTTGCTGTATGTGGCAGACAAGAACCTACCCCTCATGAATGAAATCATTATAATTAATATTTATACCATATTTTATATTGTACATTTATATTTTAAGAAATACAAAGTGCTTTCTTCACTTTTTTGTGAAACAGGTAGTTTACATGCAATGAGCATACTTCTAGAACTAGAAAGGATCTCAAAAGTCATCTTGTCCATCCTGTCATTTTACAGAAACTGAGGCCCAGAGTGGTTAAATGGCTTGTACCTGTAAAGTCACACTGATGGCAAGCTCCAGAAGTAGAATTTGAACTCACAACCTTTGACCTCAGAGTCAGGGCTCTTTGTACTGCACAGCAAATGAGGAAATTGAAGCTTAGAGAGACATAGTTAAGAAATATAAGAACCAAGACTAGAACCCAAGGCCTCAAAGACCTCCACAGCTTCTCACTGTAGGCTGTGCAGCAGTGAAAGACAATCACAACCTTCTATTGAGAGGTTGACAACTGATGGGACAAGAATAGCACAAGCTCAACATTATGGTTTATTCCCGAGCACTGACTGTTAATTCAGTAAAAAGCCTTGCCGAAGAAGGCATGATTTTCATTTTGGTCTTAAAGGCTACCGAATGTTAAGAAAATAGTTAATGGTAACCTTGTGCAGTCGAAAGAGCCCTGTACTATGTGTGGCTGAGGACACCTGGTTTCCATTACTACTTAGCTGTGTGACCTTAAGCAAATCACTTCTCTCCTGGCCTGTTTCATTATCTGTAAAGTGAGGCAGTTGAAAAATAGGTAATTGTTAGGGGTCTCTTTTAGCTCACAAATTCTATAATTCCATAAATGAGCATTGTAAGGGCTTGAGTAATCTGTTCTTCTTGTCTATTCAATATTCACAAAAGCAGCAGGGCCGATTATCAGCTTTTTATCTCTTATCAGTTAAGTGCCAAACCATTCTGTTCTTTGTAGTAATTATATTGCCTTTCCTCATACATTTTTCATGACTTTATGGCAAAGTCTAAGAAATTAGTTTTATTTACCTGAGAGCAGAGAACACTATAAAATAAGGTAGCTAAAAAAAGAGTTGACCCTTATTATAAATCCTGAAAGAAGATTTCCATTCATAGTTGAGAAATATTTCTGTCCGTATGCTGCACAAAATACCAGGTATTTTCAAGAGATGAACAAGCATGGTATTATCAGCCATCAATGAAATTAACTGATGTTCTCACCTTTTCTTTTCTAGGACTTTCAAGCACAGTGGTTCAAAAGTTTTAGATAAAGCTTTGGAAAATCTTACCTGAATTGACACGCTACTGTAAGAGCCGCCTATGACACCCGCAATGAGTAATGGGATGTTTTCTTGTATGGCATAAGATCCATCAGGGCACATATATTCTGCCTCATCCACTTTAGTCAAAGATGCCCTGACAAATTCCAGTGATTGCTCTAAAGCATAGGTATCCCTTGAACAGGTGTCCAAAATGTGAACACCTAGCTTTACCCCTGGAAGTAAGTAATTGTCTCGGTTGATTTCATCAATGGCAAATAACATGGCTTCCAGGCGCTGGATGCCGCGATCCTCATTGATACGTCCACATTCTTCTATTCCAGTTCCTTTTTCGTTAATAGGGAATAAGCCTCCTAAAACGAGGTCTCCTTCAATCTTTATTTCCCTCCTCAAAAAGTTGTGGTCCCCTAAAGAAAGTAAGAATCCCTTGGAAAACAATGCTAGGGTAAGCACCTGAAGCCGCGTCAACATCTTCGTTAATCCTATTCCTATACGTCGAGGAGACATCGATGGAAGGAGCAAGATGTGTCTGTTAGTCCTTTTGCTTCATTTCTATGCTGGGCCTTTGGTTCGTCCTTCAAACAAGGGAGGAATAGACTGCTGAAACCCGTCACCAAATTCCTAAAGAGACAAAAAAAAATGAACATAAATCAGTAAAGGAAACAGCAGAAGTTGTAGTTCTCTTCTGTCATCAACATTTTTGGGGAAGAGAGTGGAGATTCATTTATGAGCATTGTTGGTGCAGTGATTTGGTTCCCTTGGGCTCTTGGTATATATCCTCTGAGATGCTGGGCTAGCTTTAACAGCCAGAGGGAACACTGTTGCTGCAAATCAGAGCCTGCTATTAAAGGGACTGAGTGATTTAGGTGAATGGCAATGAGGGACAGAATGCTTAATGGGCAGAAGACAGCTTGTTGGCCTCTTCAGTTATGAATCTTGATTAACCTTCTATTTCCTTTCAATGGATCTATCCATATGCTGAAAGTCACCATTGTAGTTCTGGCATTGGAAAATGTGTAAAAATGGGCTCTTTGCCACCAAACAGAGACAAACTGATAGAGTGCTAGACTTTTTCAAGGGATGTGCCATTGTGATTACGCTGTGACTTTTCAATAGCTAATGAGACGTATCTGCTTTAACAAATGCCCATTGGATATTCATATAAAGCCTCAACATTCACTTCTTTCAAAGGACCCATGGGGGAAGGAAGTAAGAAAAAAGAATGAAAGAGGAGATTGTTAAACATTTACTTCTACATTTTTGACATTTCCCCCCTCTGTTGTTTGCAGCGCCCTATAAATAAATAAATGAACTTTCCCCACTTTTGCTTTCTTTCTCTTTCCAGTCTCATGAGTCTGATCATGGATTGCTTTTCTGAGATGCATAAGTGACCTGGGTTTTGTTTTGTTTATTTTTGGGGGGTGCAGATCTCACAATGATGTCAGCAGATACTGTGGAATGTTTATTTCAGGTTCTTTGGGAGTTCTGCCTCAAAGTACTAGCCAGACTGATAATAATAATAATAATAATATATATATATATATATATATATATATATTTTTCAAGTTGATGCAATACTTCTTCTTTTTTTGAGGTGGGGGGAATAGGGGCTCATATTCATTTCTGGCTTCTCTTTGATCTGTGTGTGTAACTCTCTTTGAAGCAAAACTGCAGTGGAATGGAAAAGATGTTTTAATCATTATCTGTAATGATAAAGGAGAATAAACCACTCTTTAAAATTAATTGCCATATGTGTCTAATAAAAAAGAATTGTTAATTAGCAGGAGGCTGTCTTCATAGTCTGATGGTATAACTTAAATTAAAAAAGCCAATATGTGAATATGAACAAAATGTAGTTATAGAGACCTGGGTTTGTATCCTAGAGAAACCTAGTTTACTATCATATGGGAGAATGAATGTTTTCCCTTAGCAAAATGTGGCTTATATGGAATTAAGAGGGGCTTATGAGGTGCTAGGTTGAAAGAAGGATGCTTTCTATGTGTTTCTCAGCATGGTACATATGAATTCATGTTGAGAAATGAACCATTCATTTGTTAGTTTTATTTCATTGCTTGGCTAATGATCCCCAAACCTACTACCCCATTGTTTTGTAAGAAGATGGGAATACAAATTTGTAGAGCTATGGGAGATGCTTTTAGCATGTGTAGACTAGGAATTTTGCATTTTCATTTGAATTTTGAAGTAGAGATGGTCCAAAGTCAGTTTGGGGGTAACTATGGAAACTATAGGGACACAGACTTGCTCAGGCTCTATGGTGACCTAGAGTCTTTTCTCAGATTATATCATCTTATATTTTTGGCCAGAACCATTCCTAGCAAGTTGGAAGGAGTATGCATAGGGGCTTTGGGACCACAGGAGTCCCGACGTCCATCTTACTGCATCTTAGATGATAGAAGCTCTAGTGACATGGAATTAAGGCAAAACTTTTAGTTCTTGGACATCATTTGGAGTTCATGTTCCCAGGCTATCCTTAATTAGAAGTTGGTAGGCTGCTAGTAGAGATATAACTAGGATGGGGTGACTAGGGCTTTTCCCTAAGCAACTAGATCAAAAAGTTCTCCTCTCAGCAGTCCATAGGCCTCTATATCTCATTCCTTGTCTTCCATCAGGTTAAGTCCCCCACTGAAAATGGGGTGAAAGTTGAGACTTCCATGACAAGACAGTGAGGTGACAAGTTAGTGTAGGAGAGGGCTCCTTTTTCTCTCCATGCAACTACCTTTAGAAGATATAGAGTAGAAAGGGCCAACATGGTCAAATGAAGCTATTTTCCCTTCTCAAACCAGAGAATATCTCATCTCCTAAGTTCCAGAGGAGATGAAATAACTTGTTGTGGTAAGATCAGTGTTTTCCTGAGGCAATTTATTTCCTCCCACTCATAACATGGGGAGGAGGCTTTACCTAAAAAGAAGATAAAGCTAACTCTGGGACCTATTAGTCCTGGCTTCCCTGATGTAGCTTTCTGGTCATCTAGGGGTTTAAAAAGTTTCAGTCTAGGCCTCATAGACTTCATGAATGTATAAATGCATATAATTCACCACACATTGAAGATCTAGTGAGCAGAGGTGTTTCTGCATTGAGGTATGGAAGGTCCTCTTTTCCAAAACTGAAGCTAAGTGCTACTACATCTTTATTATATGTCCTTGCTCTGTTAGGGCAAAGGAAACTTCCTTTGACTAGTGTTTGATGATATATGAGTGCCTCATTTTGTCCCCAAATTGAACTTGAACTAAGAGAATGCTAGCATTGGAGTCCAGCCTCCAATGCTTGTCCTCTTGGCTAACACCTCTGGTTGAGAGCAGCCAATTCCTGGAGAAGTCTGGTCTTTTGTTGCCTGAATTCTTAAGGGCTTCTTTAGGGAATCCTCTCCCTCCTGTATGAATAAAGCCCAAAGAACTTTATTTGTAAATCCTCTCCCCAGAGCAGCCTAGTTTTTGTTTCAATAGGGTCTAGACTTTGAAATGCCTTCTCTCTGTGATTCTTTTTTGGTCTACAGAAATAGTCCCTCTTCCTAGAGCATCCTGGTCCTTGTCTATGGAGGATCTAGATTTCCGAAGTGGACAATACCATTCCCAGGAGGGTGGGGGTGGGAGTGGGAGTGGGTGCTGGAATGATCCATGGGGGTGGTAGTTACCTTGGGTGATGTAAATTAAAAAAAAAACATTAAAGGGTTAAAGAGAACAGATTTCCAGGGGGGGTGCTGAGTCATTTTTTTGAACAGGGGGTGGTAGACCAAATAAATTTGGGAACCCCTAAAATTTCAATAATATCTAGCCTTATTCTTTTTCTCATTATTTCAGCTATACATTCTCAGCTTAGGATGGAAGTTTGAGTGTTTCTGTCTTATATGAAAATATGTCTAATTATGTCTGTGACTGCTGGGATGGTTGTGTGCATGTATACACACACACACACACACACATTTAAGACTTGGCCATCCAACCTATATTATCATTCATCCATTTGAAAGTCACTTACTATGTACTACTATGTAGTACCTGTACTACAGGCTGCAGAAAACACAAATATAAATAACTTCTTATTCTTAAGGCATGAACAACCTAGTAAAAGAAATTATATATACTCATGCAACTACAATTTAAATCAGAATGTGATAAGCATAAACAAATTCAGAAGAAGTAGAGATTATATGTGGTTTGGGGGACCATATATTTTTTATGGGATAAGCTTCATGGAAGAGACAACATATGAGCCAGGCTTTGGAGGATGGGTAGTATTTTAATAAGTAGAGATGGGAGGAAGAAGAGCACTGGCTTTCTTAGAAGAGGTATTGGCAAAATGGCCTTTATAGAGAAGGTGCACTGGTCATTTGTTTTCCTGCAAAATTTTTTGAAATTAGGTTTTTTTTTCTTCTCCCCAATGAGTATTCCTCTGACAACTTTATGTACTATAAAAGTGCACAGTATTATTTCTTTAAAATACTAATGGGAATTAAATACCCAGCTCCAAAGAAGATTGAATCCAAACGATATAGAAGATGGATGTGTTTGAAGATTGAATGTGTGGTCTTAGAATACTCCCCACTAGACCGACAACGTCATGCTAACTATCTGACCTTTAAGCTATCTGACAGTCTCTTTAAAATAACAATATTACTATTGAAAATTGCAATTCAAAATCAATTAGAGGAATGTTTAAATATACTGGCTAATGTTTGTTATTTACCTGCTGCTTAAAGCAGACTATATTATGATCAAGACTGTTGGACTCTGCATAATTTAGAAATGCTTAGCATTATTTAAAACCCAATGCTAAGAAATTGAAGGAGTAGAAAATTAAAATTTGACACTGAAAAATAGGCAAACATGCTTAATTCAATGCAACCGTTTATCTCTGTGTAGCAGCTTATCGGATTGTGGGAAAGGGCACCAACTACTTTTTTTTCCCTAGGATCTTTTCATTATAAATCAGCAAACAACAAATTCCCCAGATAAACAGGTTCTTCTCTCTTCACATTCATATGCAGACTGAGAATTGGAGCCGAGAAGCTCAGCAGTCAAAGTTCCCTATCCACAGATGATAAGTAGTATGTCATCTGTAAACAAACATGTGTAGCCTTCACTATAGACAACATGCCCATCAATGTTTTATTAATCGATGCATTAGTAGAATCTTGAAGGTTCATTGCTACTTTAACCTCTGGGATATGTGTGCTGAGAACATCCTTATGTTCTCTACAAAGCAGTGTGTATTTTTCTCTAATCTTTGACTTTTCCTAGGTACTTGGAAATGGGAAAGAATGCTAAGGTGCTCCATAATGCATTGCTTGTGCCTAATTTGAACTTACATCGTGTCGACTTTATCCATATATATTAGTTCTACCCAGTAGAATGCAACCTCCTTGAAGGTAAGCACTGTTTAATTGTTTTTGCATTCCTTGTATCTAGAACAGTACCTGGAACAAAGTAGATGTTGATTAAATTGAATTGATTTAACTCAAGTAGCTTTACTTAAAATGCCACTAAGGTTACAATAGTAAAGACTATAAATAGCTGGAAGGAATATGGTCCCCATTCCCATGACAGCATTTTTTTTTAACTTTTATGACCTTTGGAGTACATATGAATGTTCTGAGAAGAAACATGGCATAGTGGATAGAAATGCAAAATCAGAAAGATCTGGGTTCAGGTACCACCTCTAACATATATTAACAGTGACATCTTGTACAGATTATTTAACATCTCAGTTCTCTAGGTAGCTAAGTGTATAAGCTGCAGAGAAGATGACAAGTCTCATTGATAGAACCAAAGTGCCCTATATCAAAATCACAGAACCAGTCTTCTTTCCCTATAAATATTCTACCAGTTATATCTTGGATCATAGTGGTTTGAGAGTCATAGAATGTTCAAATATAAGAGCACAGATTTAGAGCTCAAAGTAACTTACATCTAGGTCAAGGTTTTTCTTTTTCTTTCATTTTTAACAATGAGGTTCAGGCTCAGCGAGGGGAAATTACTTTTCCAGGGTCATACTGGCTATAAATCCAGAGCCATGAATTGAACAAAGTTCCCATTTCTCTTTACATTCTGTCCTTGTCAAATGAGAGGGTTCCAGGAAGCATACAGTCTTAGGAACCAGTGTGCTCCTGATGTGACAGCTCTCAGAATCACAGGTGGAGAATCATATCTTGCAAACTCTATCCATCTTTTAAAAACTGGTTAAAAACTTCAATCAATGCCTTTATAAAAAAATCTAGCTCTTTATTTATATATATTTATATTAATAATATATTAATTAATATTAATTATTATTAAATTAAAACAATAAATTAATTAAATATATTTATATTTATTTATAACTCTCAGGTAGACTGAGGCTGTGCCTATGACTGAATTTTAATGGAAGCATTTTAGGCCATTATTATAAGCTATTTTAATATTGAGCTAAAAAAGGGCAAGATCTTTGCAACAGCTGAGATGTTCTTGTGAGAACTGGGCAGGATTAAAACCCTACCTTTCCTTCAAGTTTCCCACCAGATTTCATTATAATCATAAAGCCTGATCTCCTTCAAAGGCAATTCCTCTCCCTCATCTGATTTTATGTTGTTTAGATCATTCATATGGCAGCTGTCATAAACTTCCTCATGTTGAAGTTATTTGTGGGCCTGTATTATCTTTCCTATTAGGTTGGGCAACTGGATGGCCCAGTGGATAGAAGATTCACCTTCCTGAGTTTAAATCTGGCCTCAGATACTTACTAGCTGTGTGACCCTGGGGAATTCACTTAACCCTGTTTGCTTTAGTTTCTCTTCTGTAAAATGACCTGGAGAAAAAAATGTCAAATCACTTTAGTATCTTTGCCAAGAAAACCCCAAATGGGGTCAGAGAGAGTCTGACAAAACAACTGAACAACAACAAAGGTTGGAAACTCCTGACTTTCTAGTTATGGGACTCTGGGCAAGTCACTACCCCTTTCTGGGCTTCATTTTCCACATTTGTAAAGGGAGGGCAATGGACAAGCTGCTTATGAGGTCTGTGTCAGCTCTAAGATGTGTAGATATGATGATTCTTGGAACAAAGGAACTATGTCTTATTCATCTTTGCATTCTCCAAAGTACCTTCCATGTAATTAAGAAGGGTTTCCCTAAAGTCTTTCAAACAAGTCTGTTTTCCTCTCTACTTCTGTATTAGCAGAGTGGAAAATAGGCAAAATAAAATAAAAATCAGAAGGATAAGAACATTTATAGGATTAAGTCAGTTAAAGGTCCACCTTCAAGGTAAAAATAGTACATACTGAAAGATCTAAGGCTACTAGGGACCTCAGAGAGTATGTATTTCACACACTCCCTCTACTCCCTATCACTTAACAGATCATAGAGTCACAGGACCTCAGATGTGAAAAGGACCTCAGAGGCGAAAAGGACCTCAGAGGCAAAGCCATGGAGCTTAACCTATACCTAAAAAAGAATCCTACAACATATCAGACAGAAGACAATGGTCTCTGGCATGAAGCCCTTTGGTGAAGGGGAACCCACTGTTCTTCCAAAGGCAAACCATTCCATTTTGGGATTCCACTTTTATTGTTAGGAAATGTTTCCTTATATGAAGCCTAAATCTGTCTGTAACTTCCACCCTTTGCTCATAGTTTTGCCCTCCTGAACCAAGGAGAACAAGGCTAAATCAGCTTTTACATTGATAACCTTTCTAATACTTTTAGACAGATGTCATAATCATACCCTGCTGCCCTTCCAACTAAGACTCAGAGAGGCAGAGCTCTTGTGAGGCTCAAATGGAATTATGGATGTAAAGCACTTCCCAGACCTTTAAGGGTGATAGAGAAATACAAATTATTGCTATCGTTATGATTATTAAACAGTTTGCTGATGATTTCATTCTCTGAACCTTCTATTACCCTCCTGCTGATCTCAAGCAGTGTGTAGAGCAGGGGTAGGGAACATAGGCCTCAAGGTCACATGTGGCCCTCTAGGTCCTCAAGTACGGCTCTTTGACTGAATCTAAACTTCACAGAACAAATCTCCTTAATAAAAGGATTTGTAAAACTTGGACTCAGTCAAAAAAGGCTGCACCTAAGGACCTAGAAAGCCACATGTGGCCTCAAAGCTACAGGTTCTGCACCCCTGGGACAGAGCAATGGGTTATCCTGCTAAAAGTTTAAAAACTAGGCCTGCTGGGATAAATAATGTATGCTCACATATTTATAAATGTAATATACATTATTAACACCTTCTTAAGCCTAGACAGCCAACAGAACAATAAATCATGCCCTGATTTGCAGGATTGCTGTTTGCTGAGGTGTAAATGCTTCCACTGAAAATTTAAGTCACTCCTGCAAGCTGGTTAGACCTTATTCCAGCACAACTCCTGCAAAGACGTGAAGTAACTTTCCTAAAATCACACAGGTCAGAGGTGGCCAAGCTAGGAATCAAAACTAGGTCCTCTGACTCCATTAACTGCAGTGCTACACCGACTGTCATTGTTCTCTCCAAATATGTCCTCCATCTTCTTGATGGTTCCTGTCATTCTGTAATTAGAGATTAATTCCTTTGGCTTAAGGCTAAGGAACCCATTAAGCCCCATCAGTCTTTAGTGTGAATAAATCTATTAGGGCTTTCTTCTGAGGACAGATTTTGATGGAGAGGAGGAGGGTGAGAATGCTATAGGGAACCGTGGGTTCATGGAGAGAAGTAGGCCCAGTTGATTAGGGCAAGGGTTCTTATATTGGGGTCCACAGACCTCAAATAATTTGTGGATAGATTTCTGGGAGTGGCCTGAGAATTTAAATGGTTAGAAAAATTCCACTAAAATTTTTTCCACAATCATTTAACTATAATTTAACATTTCTTTCCATTACAAATGTTATCAATAAACATTATTCTGCAAAGGGGTTCATAGGTTGCAGCACAGTTTGAAAGGAGTCAATGACAGGAGAAAAAAAAAGAAAGATTAAAGCGTTGTTTAAACAACAGTGCCTAAACCATAGATTTGCCTGGGGCTGGTTCTGAGGAGAGACCAGATCTCCTTTCTTTGAATTCCCTGCTCCACCATTCTTCTAACACCTTTCTTTATCCCTATGGCAGGAGTTTCTCAGTGGGGGCTAAAAGTGGTCATCCTAGTGAAAGTGGAAGACTGAGGAGTGTAAGATAACAGTAGAATAGAGGGAATTTTCATAAGGTCATGTGTGGAGGAAAAGATGCAGCCCTGACATTTTTATGTTTTCAGTCACTGCTGTCATTTTTGTCTCAGCCAATAGCATGAACTGATTTGGCCCATTCAACATGGGATCTTCGGTGGCATTACCGGCTTTGCTGGTAAAAGAAATCTTTATTCCTCCTATAAAAGAGTGCACCTCCTAACTGCAGCTTCCTTTTTATTCTTTCGGCCATCTCAGCTGAGGTTTCATTCCTCAAGTCTCCTAACCTCATTCCAAAGCCTCTGAATTGGCACTGCCCCAGACCACCTGCAGTCTACCTTTCTGTCTTCCATCCCAGAAGCTGCCAAGACTAATAGAAGTTACAGGTTTGTCAGCATGAAGACAGGGGACTGAAACCTGGCTTGTCACAAGCTTTGTCTCCAAGACCTGACAAAATGGCAAAAGGGATGGGGTGCTGGGGGTGGGGAGAGGAGAGTGGGGAGGCAGGGGAAGGAAGGAGAACCACAGGAGAATGGTTTTACCTGTTGGCACAATGATCCATCGGGAGACTATTATTAATAACATCCTGTGTGCACACAGCGGTTATGCCAGTTTAGAATTCCAAGGTGCTTTGCCACAGTAAATTAACTCTCCCCACCCCCTGCTGAACCAGGCACACATTATTACTTCCATTTCATACAGTACAAAGTGAGACAGAATTGAGAAATTCTGTAGGCTGCAAAATTAGTAGCAGGACCAGGATGCAGGGAGACGAAGTTTTAGTCTGTGTGGGTCCAGGCTTGAAGTACCGAAGATCTAGTAACGTGTAGATGCTTATTAGTGCCTTCTCTTAAAACTCTTACACAGGAGTGTTGTGAGACTTAAATGAAGTGATGGATGCAAAACACTTTTCAAACCTTAAAGTACTATATGAACACCAGTTATTATCATTGTTTTTAATAATGATTATCATTACCAGTCTGGTGATCACATCATCCTCTATCGCACTTCTCCTGAACTCAAACAATTTTTATAGAGCAATATGGCCTTGTGCTGGCAAATGTTTAACAACTAGACTTCTGGGGAGAGAAACAGCATGCACACCAATTTTTAAGCTTAATCTGCATAATTAACAAGTTCTTATACCTAGACAATCAACAAAACAATAAATCAAGCCCTGATTTGTGGGCTTCCTGATTCCAGAGGTGTAAATGTCCACACTCAAAATGTAACCACCTCAAAAGCTAGTTGGAATTGGTTCGAGAATACCTCTGCTCTCAGAGTATATGGTGAAAATGAATAAAATCATTCCACTATCTTCTAGTTCAGAATGAGGATTGTCAAAAATGACTGTCTAACCATCATGCACTATTAGGATGATTCATGAAGATTGTTTTCACCTCAGATTAAAACCACAACAACAACAACAACAAAAACTGCCTTAAAGCTATAAGTACAGATGTGATTTACTTTCTTTTTTTTTTTTTTTAAGCAGTTGGGGATAAGTAACTTGCTCAAGGTTACACAGCCAGTTATTTCTGGGTGTGATGCTAAGTATCTAAGCCCGGATTTGATCCAGGTCATCCCGACACTGGAGCCAGTGCTCTTACTCACTGAGCCACCTGGCCGCCCCTAAGCAATTGGGGTTAAGTAACTTGCTCAAGGTTACACGGCCAGGTGTTTCTGGGTGGGTGCTGGTGCTAAGTGTCTGAGCCCGGGATTTCAACACTGGAGCCGGTGCTCTTACTTGCTGTGCTACCTGGCCACCCCTGTCATTTACTTTCATTTTGTCTAGTCTATACATCTTCTTCCACCCCATGTTTGGCTTATTTTTGGTGCTAAGGAAAAGGGAAATGTGTGGTTTTTGTTATTGTTAAAATCTCTTAAGCAGACTTTTAGCGCAGGCATCTTAGTAAGAGGAAAAGGCCTGATTCAAAGGCCATGTTGGTGACTGTGACACAGACAGGGTATTATCTATCTACTCTTGTTAACCTACCAAATTTTTTCTGAAGTCACCAGCTGAGTGTAGGGACGGTAAGCCTATAGCACTGGTGAACATGTGTGCTTACTGAGCTGTTATTGCACTGATTCCTAGTAATTCTCTTTAGTCATTGCTCCACTTGGTTTCACCTCATGGATATTCATTGTGAATATGAATTTCATTCCCTCACCAGATTCCCAACACCGTGCCCTCATACTACCCCCCTGGTGGTTACTCTCTGACATTTCACCCCCCTTTTTCAGTTTCCTTTTGTATATTGTCTTCCCCCTAATAGATTGTAAGCTCCTTGAGATCAGGGACCATATTTTGTGTACTTATATCCCCAGGTTAACTTGAGTCCTGGCAGCAGCAGGTGTTTAATAAATGTTAATTGACTATTGACTAATTAATTCATCCAAATGTAAGCTCAAAAACAAAAGGGATGAAAAATGTGTTCACAGTTAGAAGAAACATGTGGTACAGAGTCACTTGAGGTAATTCTGAGATGAGATTTATATTTAGTCAGGAACAGCTTTTATGTTGAATAATAATAATAAGAAAGGGCTTGTCACCATCAGTCGGGTACAAAGGTAGGGTGTGGGCAGTGGAATGCTGCTACCTTACCATCTTTCCTCTCCCCCATCGCCCTACTGGGCCTGGTGAACCTCAGCTTGCACATGAATGATCTCACTAACACATGAAGAGCAAGGTTGGCAGCCCAAACTGCAGCCCCAGTTAGAGGACAGTATTGGGGAAAGAGATGGTAAGATCACAAACTCATATCTGGAAGGGAACTCAGAGACCAAATAGTCTAACTCTCTCATGTTATAGGTGAGACCAGGGAAATTAAGGGACTTGCCCAGAGTCACACAGGTAGGTGTTCAAGGCAGGATTTGAACCCAGGTCCTGACTTCAGAGCTAGTTCTCTTTCTATGGTATTACACTATCTCATCGGAGGGGTCCAGAAACCTTGTTATCCCGCTCAGATTCTACTCTAGTGTAGCTTGTGGAAATTTCTGTTGAGATGCTAATCCCACTCCCCAGGTGCCCGGAACTCTCATTTTGTCCCTTGACTTCCCATAGTCTCTCATTGCTAAATTTCTTGATGAGAGCTCTGTGGGCTCAAATGCTTTCTTTAACTCCATCTCCTATTAACATTCCCATTCCTACAATGGTACCCTCTTAGCTAGCTGCCCCCAGGGAAGCCATCTGACATATTCATCTTCATTAAGGGATTAATGACTGATAACAGCTTTTTTTCTCTTCTCACCTTCAGGGTGTTCATATGTTAAAATATAATGCTTAGAGAGACCAAAACCTTTAAATCTAACAAGAGGAACCTCTAAAGGTGAAATTTCAGGAAATGTGATAGATGGGTATGGTAGCAGTATATTTTAGGCAGGGAAATCTTTATGGGGTACCCTTTAAATTACAGACCTTTCAATGTTCATTACTCAAATTCTGTCAATAAGGAGGAAGTTGTGAGGGGAACTCAACTTTATAGTTTTGAACTCTAGATATCAAGAGAGAATTATAAGGACCCTGTCTTTTAAAAAAAAAATCAGGGTCAATGTCCTGGTATCCAAACATCTTCTCCACCCCTTTATCATTTACTATGAGAAGAGATATTGTTGTCTTTTTTGGGGGGATTTTGTGACCTCAATGGTATAGGGTATGACTGGGGAGGAAATTCCTTCAAATAATGGAGTGGCACCCCAGGTACTCAGGGGTTAGGTGACTTGCCCGAGGAGATACAGTCTGTAGGTGGCTGTAGGTACCTTGAACCTAGATTTTCCTGTTTATTTTGCCAATTCCGTGTCTATTACACCATATTGCCTTTCAATATATTACAAATACTAAATTTGGGTCCTTTAACAGATACTCCTGAGAGTCAGCCATTTCAGTCATGTCCAACACTTCCTGACCCCATTTGGGGTTTTCTTGGCAAAGGTACTACAGTGGTTTGCTATTTTCTTCTCCAGCTCATTTTACAGAGAAGAAAACTGAGGTCAATAAAGTTAAGTGACTTGCCCAGGGTCACACAGATAGTAGTGCTGGAGGCCAGATTTGAACTCAGAAAGATGAGACTTCCTGATTCAGGTTGATTCTCTATCCATTGAGATACCTAGCTACCTCTGCCTGATACATAGTAGGTACTTAATAAATTGGTTGGTTAGTTGTTGTCCTTTGTTCTCCAAGAGGGCCCAAATGACATCACTATGTTACAGTGTATCTGTCTATGGCTGATCAGAGCAGTATGAGTTCAAAATGCTTTACCACAGGTTGGAAACAAATAGTCCTTGTGAACATTTGGGGTGAATTCTCTAAATTTGCACATCTTGAGTTTCTTTGGAACTGCCTCAATTCTGCGTTGCTCATGGAGCACAGAACCTTCTTTAAAGTGGACATGCCATGCTAAGTGGTCCTGTGTCAGTGTCTCCCATGTCACACAATCAATTCTAATGTTCTTAGGAGGGCCCTTGAGAATGACCTTAAATCATTTTTTCTGACCACCCGTGAGCACTTGCCTTGTGTGAGTTCTCCATAAAATAGTCTTTTTGGTAAGCATATGTTGGGTATTCAAACAATGTGGAAAAACCTTTGGAACTGAGTTCTCTGCAGCAGAGTTTGAATGCTTGGCAGTTTAGTTTGAGTAAAGACCTCGGTGTCTGGTATACCATCCATATGTGGAACCACTGGTTACAGCTTAATTGATACTTATTGACTAACTGTAGTGAAGTAGCTCTGGAATAAGGAAGACATAGGTTGAAGCCCCATTTCTAATGCACACTTCCTGTGGACTCTTGGGCAAATCACTTAACCTCTCAATTCTTCAGGCCACTCTCTTAGACTCTAAGATATCAATCTGTATTAGAGAAAGATATGAATCTGTATCTGAACTCCATGTCCAGAGTTCCTCATGCTGATGAAATCCCAGAGTCGGCGAAAACATCCCCTAAACCAAACATACACTGTATAACATGGACCTGCAGACCTTTAAGCTATCATACCTAGTATGCTGCTCATATATAACATGCACCTTTGGAAATGCTTCACATTTTATTTATAGTTTTTTTTAAGACTATGTAAAATTTGTAGCCCACATATAAGAGAGTTCCAAGGTTTATTTTGCTCTCCTTTACTACACCTCAGTTATCAGCATGAAATTATGTTAATTCTCTGAGTCAAAAACAAAAGACTTCCTGAAGCAGCAAAAGAAGAAATGAAATATGGTTGGAAAAGAGAAAAATTTTTTGGAAATGATTTTATGTTGCATGAGGCTGAGGAACCTGCCTAACTACCAGACTATGCACTTACTGAAGGCGATGAACTGCCCTTCTCTAACTGCTGATAAGACAACTCATTCACCTCATTTATATTGGTCCTGCCAGAGTGTGACCTTAATGCTTGATGAGATCCTCTGGTGTAGGTTAGGATGTCTTACCTCATTGGAACTGAATGATAGACAAGCATGGATCTTAGTGATTATCATTAGGGAGCCAAGCACTTTGCGGCTGTTGCTATTCATGTATTAAAGCAGAGAAATAAGCCTTGGAGCCTAAAGGACAAATGTACCAGTTGCTCAGAAACTGATAGTGGGAATCTTTACCTTAATAACTTGGCTCTGGATGTGAATAGAAAGATAAATACTAGAGGCCAATCTCTAATTAAAGGAGAGGGCTTTGGTCTTCAGCACTGATTTAGAGCAGGGAGACTAATCTTTTTGCAGTTTTATGTTTGAAGAGAGGTAGAGATAGGAGGAGCTCAGAGAACCTGGGAAAACTTACATGAACTGATGTAGGGTGAGGGAAGCAGAACCGGAGAGGGATCATCTATAAGAAGGTAAATGAAAGGATAAGGACGACACTTGTGATTTCACTGGAATAGAGATCTCTCAGAGGAGGAAACTCCCTCGACTTATGTAGGTCAGTCCCTTCTCTGAATTTTAATAGTTTTAGAAAATAATCTTGAAAACTGAGAGGTAAAAGTAACTCACCCAGAGTCCCATAGCTAGTATCTATCTATCTATCTATCTATCTATCTATCTATCTATCTATCTATCTATCTATCTATCTATCTATCTATCCATCCATCCATCCATCCATCCATCCATCCATCCATCCATCCATC
>NW_027186523.1:19051505-19083618 GCF_028583685.1 Petaurus breviceps papuanus
CTATCTATCTATCTATCTATCTATCTATCTATCTATCTATCTATCTACCTATCATCTCTCTCTATATATGAGGAAGGACTCAAATCCAAGCTTTTCTGGCTTTGAGTCCAGTTCTCTATCCACTACCTCACCTTACTGCTCAGGTAATTCTCAGGCATTTGAAGGCAATTTTTCTTTTTCGTTTTGGAGACCATCTTGGGTTGGCTTTTCATTATATGTTTCAGTAGTTTCCATATTCCATTGCTGCTTCTCACTCCACCTCTCTAAAATTAGCTACCTTGTTTAATTCCACAGCTATCTCTTATCAATTTCTTATTGAACTTCTGTCCTCATGGCTGCAGGCTTCTGTTCTTTGTATTCATCACCCATCCTTCCTTTCTTTTCTAGTCCATTCAAAATATTGTCCTGGAATAGTTTTCTTATCTATGTCTATTCTATCTGTTTAAAAAAAATATCTCCTGACTTTTCTGTTACCTGTCACTTAAAAGCTAATCTTTTCCTTATCACTTTGAATATTCTTAGCCACTTTTCCCTTTTAGTTTTTTTTCTTATCTTTACTATATGAAGTACCTAAGTGGCACAATGGATAGATCCTTGGCCTTGGAATCAGGAAGACCTCCTGCCTCAGATACTAACAGTGTGACCCTGGGCCAGTCACTTAAACTCTCTCAGTCTCAGTTCTCTCCTTTGTAAAATGGTGATACTAATCACACCTACCTCCCAGCTGCTGGGAGGATCAAATGAGTTAACATATATAAAGCTCTTTGCAAACCTTAAATCACTATATAAATATTAGATGTTATTATGTTAGCTCTCTATTCATAGATTCTTTGGGTCCTGAGAAACATTGCCTCTTTATATCCTTTCTATTGGCTCCCACTTTATTTTCTTCTAGTTCTGGATCAGTTAATCACAAAGAATCTCAGAATCTTGAGGTTGGGAGGGACCCCACTAATCCAAACCATACCTGAAAATCAATGTACTCTACAATGTACCTTCTAGCATTTGTATGGAGATGTATGAGTAAGAAGACCTACTGCTTCTTGATAAAATCCATAACACTTTTGGAGAGTTTAAAATATTAGGAAGTCTAAAGTTGCCTCTTTGCAACTTCCACTCTTCATTCCTGGTTTTATATACATGTCAATTGCCAGCTAGAATACTCTTCCCCATGGCAGCCCTTCAAGCATTTGAAGACAGTTATATGCCAGTCTCCTACACTAAGCTTTTTCTTATTCAGGCTAAACATCCTTAATTCTCTTACCTTGAGACTTTTCATCATTTTTGTTGCTCTCCTTTGTATACTTTCCAGATTTACAATGTTCTCAAATGGGGTACCTAGAGTTGAATACAATTGTCTAAATGTGATCTTATCAGGTTAGATATAGATATACTGAGCAGGACTACCACCTCCATATTCCTGAAGAATTTGCCTCTTATATTGAAGCCTTAGATGTTATTAGCTATTTATTATTTATTATATTTATTTTGTTGTATATAACATGTTATACAATGTTATATATAATATAAAATATATTATATTATTATTTATTTTATTATATTTATATATTAGCTATTATTAGCAATGTGATATAGCTGCTATATCACATGGTTGTCTCATATTGAATATTCAATCTGGGAAATTACCAAATATTTTTCAAATGAACTGCTCTTTAGTCTTATCTTACATGCTAGTGAAATTTACTTTTTGACCCCAAGTCCAAGATTTTACATTGTTTACCTACTAAATTCCATCTTATTAAATTCAGCTCAATGTTCAAGTATATATGAAAACTTTAGCACTGATATGGGGACATCAACCTTCCTTTGTGTTATCAGCAAATTTGATAAGCATGACTATGCCTTTATCCAATTATGGCTATTAGTACTAACAAAGCCAAAATCAGTTACTTTGATATCATTGAAGGTTAGTTAAGATTCCTCTAGATATAAATTATATTCTAGACTAAATCTCTGTCTAGTGTCATAAAAGTGAGCTATTGGTAGTAGGGGGACTTATATAAAGGATAGCAGATAGCTCAGTATAGGCCTCTTACCAATAATCTAAATTCAGCTCAAAAGCACAAATTCTTCTTGTCTGAAATCAGCTTGTAGCATGAATTTTCTATGTGAAGAATAACATATGTTCTCTCAAACTAGCCTACAACAAACCATTTTATACCAGTTTTGTGTTTTACAAAGTTTTCCCATTTGTGTCTTTTTTTTAAACGAACCTGGCCTTCTCCAAGAAATTTCCAGATAGTCAATAAAAGGGTTTAGTATGTCTCCTCAATTTGAACTTTTTTTCCTCCTATGTCTACAGATTCCTCACATTAATGATATTTCACTGAACCAAAAACAAACAACGAACACATCAGAGCTAGAGGACAAAAAACAGAGTGATCACCCAAGAATTGTTGGTATGTCAGAAAAATCTCAAGAAGTAAAGATGCCACATTTCAGAAAAATAACACAAGAAACTTTCCTGGAGGTATTGAAAACAGGACAAAATAAAAAATTTCAGAACAAAGAGTACAGTGGATGAGAGGAATATCAAATTTAGTTCACCCAGAAATGTAGTCATCAGATTAGATTTTTAGAAACAAAAAGAGCACCTCATAAGCAGCAAAGAAGAAACAAACCAAATACAAAACACCTAATTTGAATCTTGTGAGATTTTTCTTCCAAAACAAGAACTGAACATAGAAAATAGAATATTATATATCCTAAAAGTGAGGAAATTGGCCTATAGCCCAAAATGTCTGTACAACAAAATCAAGCATAACATTTCAGGAGAAAAGATATATTTAAAAAATTCATCTGAGACTGTTTCAGACATTTTTGAGAAGACTGACCTTGACTCAGAACTTGAAGACAACAAGTCAAGTCTAGAAACAATTGTTAAATACCTATTATGTGCCAGGGAGCATACTAAGTGTTGTGGATATATAGAAGGTAAAAAAAAATCTTGACTCTCAAGGAGCTCACAATCTAATGAGGGAGACAGCATACAACTATGTACAAACAAGATATTAACAGGACAAAATGAAGAAAATCTTGGAAGGAGGTCACTAACATTAAGAACTATGAAAGGATTCATGTAGCAGATGGAACTTTACTGGAGATTTGAAAGAAGCCAGAGGGGGAGAGGGGGAGAAGAGAAGAGGAGAAGAGGGAGAGAAGGGAAAGAGGGGAAAATAATAGGGAACTTAAGAAGAGGTGATGGGTTTCTTTTTGGAAAGATAACAGGTTGAGTTTAATATGACAAGACAGTCAGTTCAAGATATCTAATAGGTAGTTGGAGATATGAGATTAAAGATCAGGATAGGGGTTAGGACTATACAAATATATCTGAAAATTATTTGCATAGAGATAAATGAATCTCTGGAAACTGATGATATAACTGACTGAAATAGTATAGAGGGAGAAGGGAAGGAAGCCCAGGATAAAGCCTTGGGATGACCCATGGTTAATGGTTACCATTTAGATAAGGATTCACCAAAGGAGAATGAGAAAGAATAGTCATATGGATAAAAAGAGAATCTGGGAGAGCAGCATCATAAAAAATCTAGGTGAAAGGGATGATCAAGGAGCTAAGGATGACCGATAGTGTCAAAGGCTGCAGGGGGGTCAAGAAGGATGATTATTGATAAAGGGCCAATATATTTGGCAATAAAATTTCAACAATAACTCAGAGAGAGCAGTTTTAGTGAAATGATTAGGTCAAAAGTCAGACTAAAAAGAATTATGAAGAGTGAAAGAAAAGAAAGTAGAAGCATGGAGTGCAGGCAGTTTTCTCAAAAGGGAGGAGAGATATAGAATGAGAGAATCCTGTTAGAGTTTGTTGGCAATGAGAGAGAGAGAGGGGTCTGTTGGTAAGCAATAAGGAGCAACAAATAGATAATATATTAATATTATTGAGAGAGTAAAGATAATAGAAAGGGCAATTCATTGCAGAAGACATGGAAATTTACATTTATCAATGTAAAATATCTTCTAAAATGAATGAATATAAAGAGTCTAAGAATTTATAGCTTGCATGGAAATAAAAATGATATTGTCACTTTGTGGACCCATCTTGTAGGAAGGATACCTGAGAAACAATGATTTGGAATTAATTGGGTAAAGCCCCATTGAATGAAAGCAGATAAAATTGAAGAGAGGGAAGAAAGAAAAAGGTTACTGTACCTTGAGTATTGGTGCCCAGAGTTGAAATCAAAGTTCATCAAGAGGTAGGAGGGATAGGGTCAAATGGATAATTTTTAAAACACACATCTATTTGAAGGGAGAGAGTAGTGATGAGGCTTTGAAAAACTTCTTAGTAAACTAGTGAATCTGAGGTGGGAAGGGAGGAGTTTTGAGGTAGGGAATGTATCTCTGTATAAAGGTCAAATTCAGGTTGGGAAAAGGTGCCAATGAAATTAGAAAGATTATTCCCTTCAGTACTAAAATAAGCAAAAATAACAAAAATGGTAGAGGGAAAACAAAATATAAAACTTATAACCCTATACAAAATGGACTAAATAGCATTAAAAAGAAAAATGTTTTTAGATGGAATTTTAAAAGAATATATTGAATGATGTGTTAACTACAGAAAAATACCTAAAACACAGAACTACCTACTGTTTCACAGTGAAAGGCTCAAATAATATTGATTATGCCTTGGCTAACTCCAAAAATCAAAATGTAACCACAATTTTGTACAGAACAGAGACAAAAATACAGTTGAACTGGGAAATTATATAATCCTTAAAGATATTGTTGATAATGAAACATATTAATATTAAATATGCATGTATTGAATGACACATCAATCAAGTTCTCAAGTGAGAAAACTTCAAGTGATAACTTTATAAACAACAGCTATTATTATTTCCTAAAAGGGCTTACAGAAATATAAGAAGATCCAGATAGTACCTCTTTAGTAAACAGAAGGAGATCTTAACTCTCCTCTCTTAGAACTAGATAAATTTAGCAGAAGATATAGAATAAAATTGAGAGAAAGAGAATACTGGAAGAACTGGAACTGAAAGATACATGGTGAGAAATGAAAATAAATATTAACTGATTTTCTTCTCAAATATAAGTAATACATTCACATACATTGAAAACACTCTTGGAAATTAAACAAACAAACAAACACATATAAATGACAATAGGCAGAAATCTTAAGGATTTATTTTAAAAAGGAAATATGAAAAAAGAAGAAAGTCTAGGGGAGGCCAGGTAGCACAGCGAGTAAGAGCACTGGCTCCAGTGTCAGGATGACCTGGAGATCAAATCCCGGGCTCAGACACTTAGCACCCACACAGAAACACCTGGCCGTGTAACCTTGAGCAAGTTACTTAACCCCAATTGCTTAGGGGCGGCCAGGTGGCTCAGCAAGTAAGAGCACCAGCTCCAGTGTTGGGATGACCTGGATCAAATCTGGGCTCAGATACTCAGCACCACACCCAGAAATAACTGGCCGTGTAACCTTGAGCAAGTTACTTAACCCCGATTGCTTTAAAAAAAAAAAGAAGAAAGTCTAAAATAAGATTAAAAATATCTGTTAAATAATGAATGTGTCAAAGAACAAATCAGTGTGACAGACAATAAAAGATGATAATAAAGATAATATCAACAGCCATATAATCTACTAAAATCATGGTCTAGGAAGGAGATGTCAAGTTGGGGGTATAACAGGAACAACAGCTGTGCTCTCACAAGGATCTAGAAAATGTACCAGTCCAAGTCCTGACATGAAAATCCAAGAAAAAGTCATAATGAATGAATTTGTGCTGTTCAGGTTAGTAGGGGGAGATAGACAAAGATGTCTATGGGTAACAGGAATGAGGTGTAGACAGGAGTAACCATTCTTAAACAATATTCCAGGAGAGATCACACACCCACATGGAGGGCCTGACTTTATGTAACATGTAGGGACAGGTAGCACTCAGAAGCTCTGTTGCTCATTACCAGGTTCTGGGTCTCAGATCCAGAGAGGGTTGAGGAGGAGAATCTGTGTGCAAGGATGACATTTCAAGGTGAAGAATAGTTGTGACCCTAGGCTGTGTACTAAACAAGAAACAAATTGAAAAGCAAACAGGAGCTGTATGACTCTGATTCCAGGAAGGGAGTGGGGTCTCAGTTCCATCTTTAAGCCCATTCTAAAGCCTGAAATAAAATAACCAGGGCAGGAATTCCAGTCCAAAGAAAAGCCTACAGTTCTGTCATTCTGAATCAGTATAGTTTTCCAGTTGGTTGATAGTAGCAAAGTCTAGTAGAAGTCTATTAGAATTCCAACTAGGGGTAAGCAAGCAGATGGATGGTACAAACCCAAATTCAGATAAGGAACCTGAAGAAATGAAATAATAAGGGCAGATAATAGACTTTTCCTTAGATTAGATTACTTTGAAAGCACTGAAACCTTGCAAATTCCTAACCTCAGCTGCTTTTGATATTTTGGATTACCTTAATATACTCAATAACCTGAGAAAGCAATAGTAGGACTTTTGTTATGCTTCCTTGCAGAAGTGTGTAGAGAAAAGTCTTAAAGTCCAAAGTTAGGAAGGTGAAAGAATGTGCAAACAAAAAAAGAATGCTACTATAAAAATTTATTATGAATACAGAGATGAGAAAGACAAAAATCCAGAAAAGAATAACTATAAAATACATAAAAACTATAAAACATCTCCAAGAAAAGCACACACACACACACACACACACACACACACACACACAAAGCGTGGGCACAAGTTTGACTAGAATTCCTGGACAAAATGAAGCAAGATTAATAAAAAAAGTTTTTATAAATGAAATGAGAGCATTAGAGGAAAAAATAATTGGAAAAGAAATGAAAGCTATGGAAGAAAGAGTTGGAAATAGAATTAGCAGCTAAGGTGGCAGAGTGGAGAAAGTGTTGGACTGGAAGTCTGAAAAACTAATTTTCCTGAGTTCAAATCTGATCTCAGACAGTCACAAGCTGTAAAATGAGCCAGAGAAGGAAATGACAAACCACTCTAGTACCTTTGGCAAGAACACCCCAAATCGGATCATGAAGACAAAACTGAAAAATAACTGAACATGAAACTTTATCCAGTTAACAAATTTGCTGAAAATTATAATGGAGTGAGTAGAAATTATGACTCCATGAGAAAATTGGAAATATTAAAACAAAGTCATACACTTTAAAAAGAAGAAAATGTTAGGTGACATAAAAAATAACTGATATGGTTAATAGAGAAAAAAAATAAGAATTGGACTACCTGACAGCCATGACAAGACATCATATTTTAAAAAATCATGAAAGAAAATCACAAAAGAAAATTGTCCAGACCTCTTAGAATCAGAGGGTAAGATGAAAAAAGAAAGGATCCACTGATCACCCCTAGGAAGAAATTCTGAAATGAATACTCCCAGACAAATTATAGTCAAAATCCAGTATTTACAAGTCTAAGAAAAAAAAATACCACAAGTATCTAGAAAGAAATCATTCAAGGATACAAGATTTAGCAGCAACAACTCAAGGAAGCAGAGAGCCTAGAATGTTATTCCAAAAGGCATAAGGTATGGGTTACTTAGTAAAACTGAGTTTTGCTCATACAGAGCAAAAAACAGACCCTGAATCCACCAGGGGACTTCCAAGAATTCCTGACCAAGGATCAAAGCTGCTTAGATACTTGAAATACAACTATAGGAGTCAAGAGAAACATAAAATGTAATCTTGAGTGAGAAACTATAAGTAACTAAATAAGGATAAACTGTCTGTATCTTAATATTGGGAGAAGATGCATGTGTAATCTTCAGAGGTCATAGTCTAATAATACAGAGGTCCTGGGAGTGGTTCTGCCATTTTTGTTGGTTTTAAAAGAACAAAGGGTAGAACAGGAAAGCAAAAGAAACATACTGAGGGACAATGGTGAGAGGATTTATAGGGGCAATGGAATGGAAGTTTAGATAGAATTTTCTTTAATATAGTCACAGATATTTATCTGATACCAAGAGTTAACATTATTCATATTGGATCAATACAAGTCTTTCTAATCAGATCAGAGATGAAACAACAATTCCCAACCATGTTCTAAGACTCTATGATACTATGAAAATTCAGGCCCTCATCATTTCTTTTGTGGGCTACTATAACAATCTCTTAATTGGTTTGTGTGACTCCAATCTCTCTCCTTACCAATCTATCCCATACAGCATTTCCAGATTAATTTTCCAAAAGTGTAACTCTAACAATGTCATTCATCCACTCAAAAAGCTTCAACAACTTCCTATCATCTACCAAATTAAGATCAAACTCCTTGAACCCTTATATATCTGTACTGATCTTGTTTTCTGACCCCATTTCCTTTGATTCTTTTTCATGTACCCTGTGCTCCAATTGAATTGAACTCATAGTTAGTTGTTCCTTGAAACACGACTCAAGTTTCCCACCATGGTAAACATGGAGTTGTCAAAAGAATGAAAAGTATTGTACTTAGAGGACCTGTATTCAAATCTCAGCTCTGCTACTTAGTGCTTGTGACTTTGGTCCCAATTTCCTTGTTTGCAAAACTAAAGATATTAAGTCAGTACTTTCAAAGGTCTTTACCAGGTCTAAAACTATGATCCTATTACCTGAGTTTATGTTTCCACTCACACCATTCCCTACATCTAATCTGCCTTCTAACCCAACTTTACCTTTTGGAATCTTATTCCTTTTCATTTCATTCATATAGATGAGCTACTACTTTGTACAACAGACTGTTCTAACTAACTTATATGCCACTTTCTTCATGGAGCCTTTTGCTGATCCTTCTAACAGGATTGTGGGATTTAGAGTGGGAAGACAGCTTGGAAATAATCTAGTTCAACATGATCTCATTTTGAGCTCTCATAACATTTGGTCAGTATTCGGAGGTACACTGGAGGTATCTTAAATTGCCTGGAAAGCTGATTGTTAAATATTCAGTGTGAGCATTTAACTTCCAAAATCAGCAAATGCTACAACTCAGGACTTGATTTGTTGTTTTGTTGATTATCTCTAAACTTAAGAAAGTAACAGAAAATTCCCCTCCCAACCCCCAGCTGGTTATTAAACATTTACCAGCATACTCCTGTCTTTACCTGTTCTGTGGGATGTTCTGCTTCTACTATGGTTATTGATTCACTTAGCTTATTTTATTTTTTGCTTTTTGGAGAGGGCAATTGGGGTAAAGTGACTTGCCCGCGGTCACATGGCTAGTAAGTGTTAAATGTCTGAGGCTGGATTTGAATTCAGGTTCTCCTTATTCTAGGACTGGTACTTTACTCACTGAGCCACCTAGCCACCCCTCACTTAGCTTATTTCCTACATTGGATTGTAATAACATCTGAAACTCTCTTGGTTTGTAACAAGTCTTGAACATAGGGGATGCTAAGAATATTTTTGTTGAATGAAGCACATGTAAAATTGCTGCAGTTTATATGCTGGGATTTGGAAGAATGGAAGCATTAAAACGAATACAAATTGACACACATTGATCTGAAGTAATCTCTGTATTTTTTGTTTCTTTCTTCCTCTTTAGGACTCATATTATTAAAGGTTTAATGAATTCTGAAATATGTATCCTCAAGTACAATTCCAACATCCTTTTGTATTGCTAAGAGGAAGAAAGCTAAAAGCTCAGATTTCTAGATTGCTTTCAGGCCTAAACAGATTGCAAAGAATAAACAAGGTTCATCAATGAACAAGAAATGAAGCTAGAAAACAAATGGAAGGATAAAAGTGCTTGCTTCCTTAAGACTAGGTTCAGTGGAATTAACTTGATCATAATATATTCAGGCAGGACTGAGGCATTGGCGGGTTCTCAGAGTATATGCTGTCAAAGGGTAGGCCAGCCTGGATTGTGATTACTGTTAGGGTTTAGGTGGTAGGTATGGTTGGTTCAGTCACAAATCATTGCTGGATAACATATCAGAGTTGGGCCACCTTGTGATACAGGACAAGTACAAGATATAGGGCAGATATAGGATCCAGTCCTTTTTACACTATATCTCTCTGCTTCCGTTCTTGGGTCCTTCTTGAGGGCACTGAATTTTTCTGGGGTTACTAAACTAATCTCAACCTAACTTCAACTGAGACTCAACTCTTACAGTTCAATAAGAAGAAAAACTCCATAAGCCATTATCTGTAAAGGCTATCAAGGTTTGAAAAGTCATAAAAATTATTTTCAGGTTGATTTGATGCTACTCATTAACAATCTTGCTTCAAACTCCAAAAGTAGCTTTTTCCTTAATTTTGTCCCCTCCAGTTCGAGTACTTTCACATTCATTTTGTCCTCCTTTTCACCTATAGAAATCCATTTGATTCTCCAAGGTCCAGTTCAAAGTCTATTTATCCTATTAAGAACCTTAGGAGTTGGGGGAAGCTAAGTGGTGCAGTGAATAGACAGTCCTCCTGGAGAGAGTAGGACCTGAGTTCAAATTTGGCCTCAGATATTTGACACACTTACTAGTTATGTGACCTTGGGCAAGTCACTTAACCCCAATTGCCCTGCCTTCCCCCCTCCAAAAACAAAAACAAAAAAAGAACTTTAGGAGGAGTGATTCTGGACAAGATCATCCTGCATATCTACTCTGGTTTGAACTTATATCCCTAACAATGACTTGAAGCTCAATTAGCTTTGGTTTAGAGGTGAGTAGAACATAATCTGCACTAGGAGATGTCTTGTTTCCTTCCCTGAACTGTTGCACTTAAAACCAACTCAGCAAAATTTATTACTTCATTATATCTCCTCTTAGTTTTTAATTGTTTTCATGTTTACTATTAGGTTATTGATTAAATTGAATGTTAAATTTATTCTACAGAAAAGTAGGACTTACAACATAGTAGGTGCATTTGTGCACTTGAGTATGTATTTATATGTTTCTGTTACACTGTGATTTTGTGTGTGTATATATACACACACTTATATATACATATGTATGTAAGTATGTATCTAAATTGTTGTTGTTGAATTAAATCCTGTCTGACCTGTGAACCCATTTGGGGTTTTCTTGGCAAAGATACTGGAGTAGTTTGCCTTTCCCTTCTCTAGTTCTTCTTACAGATGAACAAACTGAGGTAAACAGGTTCAAGTGACTTGCCCAGGGTTGCATAGTGTCTGAGACTGGATTTGAAACTCATGAAGATGAATCTTTTTGATTCTAAAACCAGTGCCCTATACATTGTGCCACCTAGCTACTCTTGTATCTATATCTCTATCTATCCAATAGAGATGATCACAACCAATTTATGCTTTCTCATCTCATACGATCATTTTGTATACTCTCCCATAAATCCTCTCTAGAAAATCTATATAACATTCCTCTGGGTCTTTTTTATTTGAGCAGTTGATGTATACCAATATAACAGCAGCACAGTATATAAAGCACCTAGGCTTGGAATCAGGAAGACTCATCTCCATGAGTTCAAATCCAGACTGTGATCCTAATCAAATCACTTAACCGTCTTTGTCTCAGTTTCATTATCTGTAAAATGAACTAGACAAGGAAATGGCAAACCACTCCAGTGTCTGCCAAGAAAAGCCCAAATGGGGCCATGAAGAGTGGACATGATTGAAACAACTCAACAACAACCTAATAATGAACATCCTTTGCTCTTGCTAAGTGAGAATACCATACATCCATTTGCAATTGCACAACAGTGTCTTTGATGTAATTTCTTTCATGTGAAATTATTGTTGATTTTATGCCGTTGGCTATTTGTGAGCATTCTGTAGTCCTCCACTTACCTATTAAGTCACTCACAATTTTGGCTGCTGAAACTACTAACATTAAAAAAACGGTGTATGTTCATGTATGCATGAGCACTTACAAATGTGTGCAAGGAAATGATATAGGATTGTTGAAAGTGTGTAATTTCCAAAATGCAATACAACCCCTTCTTTTCTTCCTATTCTACTCTGGGACCAGCTCATTGTCCATTTTCAGTGACTGTCTATAGATTTTTAGACTTATAGACTAACTCGATGGACTGCTTATCCCTCTGCATTTTATGGTCTGGACAATAGGCCTTCTTTAACTAAATGATTCTCCCATTGCCCAATCAATGATCAAACTGCTAGGCTGCTCTTTTTAAATTGCTGCTCTAGAGAAAGTGGGGTCCATAATATCTAGTGTGACTGGATTAAATGCCACTAATTTCAGGCAGCTAGTGGGATCATTGGATAAAGCACTAAATCTGCATTTGGGAAGACATTCAAATCCATCCTCAGATACTTACTAGTTTCCTGTGTGCTGTCTCAGTTTCCTCATCTATAAAATGGGGGGATAATAATAGGACTTAACTCTCAAGGTTATTGTGATGATAGAAAGTGATGATAAAAGTGATATTAGATGATAGCTAGTAGTAGTTGTAGGAGAAAGAAGAGTAGGGCTTAAGTAGAATATAATTTGCCTAAACAGTGATTTCTGTGTTCTAGGCCCAGGGACTCCTTTTCTTCAACAAAGACCTTTACAGCTTGCTGGAAAAGTCCACTCCCTGCCATATTGAGAATGGGCCAACTGGTCTGATTCAGTGACAGATCTACAAAGTTCTTTCAGCATTGCTTGCTAATACACACGTTGGTGCATCCAACCATATTAATTGCCAGTAAGAATGGAACCCTTGCATGAATATTTCAGCATTTTGCCTCTATAGCTAATAAAATGCCCTTATTTGTGACTTTGCTATTGTCTAGTTTGGTTGGACACAGGAAACCTGCCTCTGGAAAGAGCTTCCAGGGCTCGGGGTTAACATCATGGTGAGGATATTTGAAGAGACCAGTTGGTGTGATTCTTCATGCTCAGATCTCAGTGTGAGCCGATGTAATCCTCTTAGCCAAGGAGATCTATTACTTTCCTACAGATTCCAAATCAAACTTGCTGGCTTTTTACTTTCCTGAAGCAGCTCGAAATACTCTTAGATGTCCCTTCCCAAGGGAGCAATTAGCTGAAGGTCCAAGTTGAAGTTGGTGAAAGTGAGTGGACGGTAGGAAATTGGTTCTCCTGGGTTTAACCACAGCTTGGGAGCTTTCTTATTGTATTTAGCAGGGGGTGTGTCTGAGCCACTAGCTATCACAGTGAGAACAATAGAGAGCAACTGAGAAAGGTTATAACAAAAGCCAAAACCAGATGGGAAAAAAAAAGACTCAGGAAAAGCACCTGTCCAGGTAATTATAAGATGGCCATGCTTTCTTAAGGAAGAAGACATTTAAGTCCTTATGAATTTTGATAAAATGGAAAGTTAATTACCGGGCCACTGAAAAAAAAACAAAATAAAAACCCAACAGCCTAAGGAAAGCAACTATAGATTTGGAGCTGTTCTCTCACCCAAATGCTACCTCTAGGTTATGCTGTTTGGCAGCCTGTGAAATCACAATTAACAGAGCAAGTGTTTTGCAAGTGAGCGGAAGGAGGCTGGTCCAAATTACATCCCACTATTAGCTGATGTTGGAACGACTGTGTTGAACAACTTCAAGATCACTGGGCTGTGGTATGTTCCTTAAGAAGGCGTTAATAAAACAGTTGATTGTGGATCTGCTTACTGCTTTGCTCCTCTTAATCTTTGTAGGGAGGAGGGCAGGGAGAAAGGGCATGTGGGGCTGACATCAGCAATCTATTTGCATAGATTTTTGCTAAGGCTTCTAGTTTTCATTTGAGCCCCTGGTTAGTGAAGGAGAGAGTGCACCTGGTATGGGCTAGTTTCGGTTTTAGGTTGGGAGCTTCTCAGAACCTGAAAGGTGTAGCTGCATGTCTAGGAGCCCAGAGAGCACAGGGAATTGATGAAAGAAACTGAGAACTTGATTTATTGAGAAAGAACAAAGAGTTCACAAATGCCCATGTAATAACCACCTGGCAAAAGGTCTTTGTAGAAAATTCAGCCTGAAATATAAAAAAAAAACCTGTCAAATAATTTTTGGAATGGTGATTTAGAAGTGCTTTTTTTCTAAGATGTCAGAGCAGTCATTATTATTTCTAGTTTTGACAAGCATTAGAGTTTGGAGGCTGTAATGGAGAGAAAAACCTTCTGGATAAAACATTTTGTTCAACTCACTGAAACTAGGTTAACTTTTTGTTCTAAGTGACCTTTCACCTGAACAAAGCTCAGCTGTAATCTTTTGTCTCTGCGTTTTACAAACAAGTTTCTTGTCTCTTGCAAGACTGTCCTTATATTTTATGGAATCTGAATTTTAAGGCAGAAATTGACAGACATCACATCCACCCTCCTCATTCTGTTGATAACTAAACTCAGGTCCAGAAAAGTATTGGTATTTTGAAAAGGTTATTCGAAGAATAAAATGGTTTCTTTTCTATAAGATCAATAGAATTTCATAGTGAGAACTGACCTGATGTCAGTCATCTATTTCAAGTATCCTTCTTGGAGTATGGATTCTCTAACAAGTGGCCATCTACCCTCTGTTTGTATACTGCAAGGGACAAGGAATTTATTGCTTAAAGAAACAACAACTTTCTGTGGTAGACAGCTCTATCAGAAATCTTTGGATTCTATGATTTAGAGCTAGAAAGAAGCTTACAGGGCATCTAGTCAAATCCTCTCATCATAGATGAAGAAAATGAGTTTAAATGACATGGCCAAGGTCACCTCAAGGCAACCTGGTTTTTGGGAATATGCTAGTTCCATTTCAATTTTATATTTTTAAAGTGTCTATTATGGGTGAGGTATCATGTCAAGCAAATTTAACAATACAAAATTTTAAAACATAGTCCTTATACTCGAGGAAGTTATAATCGAGTGTGGGGTGGAATACCTTCAATTCACAGCAAGATATGAGAAGTACAAGGAAGGGTCCCTCAAACACTGTTAAGAGACAGTTTAGTAGAGATACTTGACTTGGTTTTTGATAAAGGAGGGATTGCAACAGCTTTTCAATAGATAGGAGAACAGGGATAGGTGGCTAATCTAGGCTTGTGAGATGGGTGAAGAAAAACATAGAGGAATCCAATGGCAGGACAAGAATGTGGTATGTTTCATTACGGTCAAATTTGACCACAATACAGAGGTCAGAATGAGAAGTAATAAACGATAATGTTGCAATGATATGGTAGAACCAGATTGTGGAGGGGGGGTGGTCTTAAATGCTTGAATAAGGAATTTATGCTTTGCTTAATAGGCAGTTAATTAGATCATGCTGCAGGTTTTTTTGGGGGGTGTAAAACGACATCAGAATAGTGCATTGGGAAGATTATTATGACAGTGGTGGGAAGGATAGACTGGAGACTAAACTAGGGTATTAGCAATGGGAGTAGAAAGGCAGAGCTGATGCAAAAGATATAGGATTATTATATCTTATTTCAGGAGATAGAAGTATTTCACTTCAGGAATGAAATAAACAGGAGTTTACATAACTCACTGGATGTGGGTAAAGATGGGAGGGAAGAATTAAATTCTGTCACTGGGGTTTTGAGTCTGGGTAAGTGGGAGGATGGCAATGTCATAAACAGAAGTAAAAAAAAAATAAGTGACTGGAAATTGTAGGTTTGAGGGGAGAAATTCATCAATGTGCCTCCTAAAAGATGGCACCCAGAACGAAATACAATACTCCAGTACAGTGGGAGTACTACTTCTCTGTTTCTGGACAGAGTATTTCTGTCAATGAAGCCAAAGTTTGCAATAGCATTTTTGGTTGACTGCCATACCACACTATTTGAATCATACTGAACTCAGAGTCATTTGAGAACCCCTATTCCTTTACAACATGGATAGCTGTTTAATGACACCCCTCCCATTCAGCATTTCTGTAGCTACTAAATATCATATAGCTAAAGGGCAGTAGAGTTGGGACTAGAACTCAAGGCTTCTGATCTCCAGGCCAGTTTCATTTTCATTATATGGTTCTGCCTCCCTTTTCTCCTTTGCTTGGATGTCATTCTGTTCTCCATATTTTAAGTACACATTAAATTATGGGTTTTTTGAGGCAGTTATGTGGTACAGTAGATAGAGTTGGACCTGAAATAAGGAAGATCCATCTTTGTGAGTCCTCAGATACTTATTGGCTGTGTGACTCTAGAATAGTCACTTCATCCTCTTTGTCTCAGTTTCCTCATCTTCAAGAATGAGCTGGAGAAAGAAATGGAAAACCATTCCAATACCTTTGCCAAGAAAACCCAAAATGGGCTTACAAAGAGTTGGATGAGACTGAAACAACTGAACAAAAATTATGTTTTCCTTTTATTTTTATTTTTAACTTGCTTCTCTAGCTCTATCTGATGTTTTGAAAGACCTCCATTGATGCAGGTTGGGACCCCTTGAAGTTTTTTCCTCCTGTATATCTTTCATCTATGTTTTCTTTGCTCATAAATGATCTTTAAAGGATTTATCCAATGTGCTACTTTCCTCTTGATCTTACATCCTTCATTGTTTCATCAACTTCATTGGAAAAACATTTGTAAAGAGTGTCTGAGGATGGAGTTGAATACTATTCTTCCTGAGTATAAACTGGGTATTACATGATAAATTCATTTAAAGAGATATAAAACAAAATTTTATGTGAGGTTATCAGCCCCTGACCTCTGGGGAGCAAGGTCAGGGATAGTTTCTTGAAGGAATTTGAATTGCACTCTAAAGGATGGGTAGGAATTCAAAAAGTTAAGAGGAGGTAGGAGGGAATTCCAGTCTTGGATGACAGTACAAGTAAATGCAGAGACTGAAGGGCATATGACATATTTGAAGGATAATAGACTAGAATAGTCTAGTTTGTCCAGGGGTATAAAAATCCATGGAGGGCTATAATATGAAATGAGGTTAGAAAGGAAGATTATGAAGGGCCCAAATGTTTGGAAAATGGTTTCAATTTTACTTGGGAGGCAATAGAGAAGTACTGAAGAATTTTGAGCAGAGGACTGATAAAGGTAGATCTCTATATAAAAACAATTCCTATATTTAGTAATAACAGTTTAAATTTACATAGTACCTTAAAGTTTGCAAAATGCTTTACATTTATCATCTTATTTGAACCTCACAAAAGCCATTGTGAATAGGTTATGTCATTATTACCATAATAAAATGAGGAAAGTGAGGCTAACAATCATTCAGTGATTTGTTTAGGGTCACACAGCAATAAATGTCTCAGTTAAGTTTGAAACTCAAGTGTTCCTGATTCTTGGTCCAGCATTTCAACCACTGTACTAGGTGTCAATTTTTTAAGATACGAGTTTAATATTTATTATAACACCTCTTATCTTTTTGGTCTTGCTGTGTGGTCAGTTCACCTCCTTTTTTGGTCATAGGTAGTCTTCATAATGCTTTTTACTCCATGTCTTATACTAGGCCATCATTTATTTTTACATGCTGCAGTCAACATAGTTGACCACTATGTACTTTTCCATTTCCATTTGGATTGTGTATAATTTTAATTCATTTAAGGTTGTTAGGTTCCATTATTTGCAGCTTCATGGCATCAGTGAACTAAAGCATCATCACCAGATAACAAAGAAAAATAGTACAAGATCCCAGGTGTATGCAATTTCCCACAAACCCTGGAGCTGACCTAAACAGCTTTATGCTGAAATCTTGGCATCTTGAAGTGTGCTAACCTTCTGTCCCCTCTTTGCAGCTAAGGAACCTGAGGAACAAGGAGATTGGGACTTGGTTGCACATGATGACTAAGGTCTTGAATTTCCCTTCTACTGCTTAAGGATCCTTCACACTGCTGATAAACTTAGCTTCATTGTATATGTCATGTCACATTCCTGTTCAAAGTCCTTCAATGACTCTCCATTGCCTATTAAGTAAAGTTCAAAGATGAAAGCTTGATAAAGTTCTTTATGATTTGAGATCATCTGGTCTTTCCATTCTTTTAACTACTCTTTCTCACAAAGTCTGAACCATAGTCAAACTAGACCATTTGCCAGCCTTCTGAGGTATTCCATATTCTCCTGCCTCTGTGGCTTTGCACATGCTGTTCCCTAAGCTATGAATGCCCTACCGACAACTACAATGAATTTCTGCTCATTCTCCTCTCACATAGCCCCTACCATAGTTCAGGCCTTCATTATACCATCTGGACTACTATGATGCTTATTGCTTTCAGTCTCTTCCCTCTCTAGCCCATCCTCCACTCTGTTGTGAAAATAATCTCAGGCACACATGTGATTTTGCCATTCTATGGCTTAAAAATCTTTAGTACCTCCTTAGTGTTGCCAGAAAAATTCAAACTCAATCTGATGTTTAAAATGCTCCACTATCCAGTTCCTCTTGATAATTCCAGAATTATTTCGTAGTATTACCTTTTCTGCTCTCTATGTTCTAACTAGATTGGCTCGTTCAGGGAACTAGATATTTCCTGAAGTCAGCATTGCATCTCCATGTCCATGTCCTTGACCATGCACAGGCTTCCTGACAACTCCCCTCCCCTGCCCCCAATGCCTGGAAAACATTTCTCCTCACTTCTTCTCCTTAGAATTCCTGACCTGTTTCAGGGAAGCTTAGGGGCCACCCCCTGTGTGAATCCTGTTAGTTAACTAGGTTGTTAGCACTCTTTCCTTCCTTAAATTGTTTTGTGAATTAATACTTAGCCAGGCATCTGGACCTAGTGGATAGAGAGTCAAGTCTAGCCACTGACATACAAATTGATTAATCAACAAGAATTTTTTTGGAGGGGGGAAGGCAAGGCAATTGGCGTTAGGTGACTTGCCCAGGGTCATGCAGCTGGTTAAGTGTCAAGTATCTGAGACCAGATTTGAACACAGGTCCTCCTGACTCCAGGGCTGGTGCTCTATTCACTGTACCACCTAGCTCCACAAGCATTTCTGAAGTAAATACTATGTGTCAGCTACCATTCTAAGCTCTGAGGATATATAAGGAGGTTAAAATATTCTGTTTTTAAACAGTTTAATGACAGTGTGACTTTGGACAAATTACTGAACCTCTTAGTGCCCCATGTAATTCTCTAAGTCTATAAATTGCAGCTAGGGCATCTGGGTGGTGCAGAGGTGGTACATTCTGGGCCTGGAATCAGGAAGACTCACCTGATCTCAGACACTTACTAGTTGTGTGACCCTGGGCAAGTCACTTAACCTTGTTTGCCTCAGTTCTCATTTGTGAAATGAGCTGGAGAAGGAAATGGAAGACCACTCAATTATCTTAACCAAGAAAATCCCAAATAGGGTCATGAATAGTCAGACATGACTGAAAGAAATGAACAGAACCAATTGCAAAGCTGATATGAGTTGGTAGAAGGGGTTTTCTCAGGGAGAGTTTTTTTAATACCACTGAAACCCCTGGTCTAGCTCCTTGAAACTATTATAATTTGTGTACATGTTTCATTTTTTAATAGCTCTTTGAGGACACTGGCTGTTTTTAAATTTATATTTGTATTTCTTGCACTTTTCTGCATATAGTATATGTTTAATTTAGTATTTGAGTTGCAAATCCTTTTTAAAGTCCAACTCAAATGCTACCTCCACTAAGAAGCCTTCCATTATTCTTCAGTCACTAGGACTCTTTTGGACCTTACACAGATGTTTGCTTGTACCCATCATACATTATTTGTGTTATCATTATCTATGTGTCCTTTCCCTTTACTAAGCTCCAAGTCAGTTTTATGACTGCAGTCTTTTCTAGACCTCCTATCTCCCCCCATCATCTATTGTAGTGTTGTTGCACAAATTAGGTATTTAATAAATGATTGTTGAATTGAATTGACCTGCTGAGATGCCGGGTTTCTAACGCTGCTTGACAAGAGAACATTTGTCTTTTTGTCATACAACCTCAGGCAGACCTTTCAGGACACTTAAAAAACAACAGCAACAACCGCCCAAATCCTGTCCATTTACTGATTATCAGAGTCTTTATGCTTATCTGCAGATGACGTTGAGGAAAGGGGGCTGTATATTTTGTGAATTTCCCTTTTCAGTGACTTTTTTATTTGCAGAATGAGTCTTGGACTTCCAAATAGCTTATTCCTGAGGATATTGCTGAGACAAATGGAGACTACATTGACATAGTATCCCAAAAAGAGATCAATTAAAGGTGAAGTGGAGACATACAAGAATACTTTGATACATTCACCAATCCACTGACTTTTTTCCAGAAATAACTTACTATTTTTGCAAAGATGGAAATGGATTGTATATATATATATATATATATATGTATCTGCTTATGCATATATATGTGCATCTGATCATATATAATTCATATATGTATACATGTGACACAGAGGGGTTTCATGGCATAGTGGATAGAGATTAAAAGTCAAGAAAATCTGGGTTCAAGTCCTACTTATGGGACTCTGGGCAATTCACTTAGCATCTTAGTGTCCCAGCTGATTCTCTAAGACTATAAATCACAGCAGGTGCTGATATATATGGGTGGAATGAATTTTCTAACTATATTAATGAGATAAGATGTTTGGTCCATATTATTTGATATGTATGTCTTTATACAACTAATCTCCCCTCTCCCTCCCCTTTCCTCTCTTTCTTACCTACTTTTCCTGAAGAAAGTGAATGTGAGAGTTGAAGGGAAAATGAGGTAAAGTGAGGTAACGTATATATAGTCCTTTGTAAACCTTAAAGCCTATGTGGATGTGAGCAATCATTATTGTTCCTTCCCACAAACCCTCTGCTTCAGTTAACTTGTTATATTCTCAGAACCATGTCCCTTCCCAAAAGCTTTTGATGAAGTACCATATTCATTCTCTTTGAAAACATTCAAAAGTATAGGGATAATGGATTTTTCCTTAAATTGATAATAAGCATTTACCTTAAACTATGGGCAAGCATTATATGTTATGGGGATAGAAGCATTCCAAATGAAATCAGGGGTGAAACAAGGATACCCATTGTCACCAATATTATTCAGTATTCTATTGGAAATCCTAGAGATAATGATAAAAGAAGAAAAATAAATCAAAGGAATCAGAATGGGCAATGAGGCAATAAAACTATATCCTTTATATATAATAAAATATATAATATGTAATAAAACTATATCTTTTTATATCTAGTGTGAATACCATATACATACCATATTCATAAATGATGACATATTTGGAAAACCATAAAGAATCAACTTAAAAGTTAGTTGAAATGATAAGTTTAGCAAAGTAGGAAGATATAAACCCACATACATCATTAGCATTCCAATATATTTAATACATCCAATATATATATACCCATAAAACCCTGCAACTTCTAAAAAATTCCAATCTCTCTGCTTATTCAAGTACTGGCCTTTCTTTAGGTCTCCTGACCCACTTTCTCCATAAAGCCTTGGCCAAGCCTCGGGTCCCACTTCTGAGACCTCCTTCCCTCTGAATTTCAATAGAATTAATTATTCATACATTTTGTTTGACAATTATTTGTTTGATTATCATATAGTGCCTTGTATTGCCAGTTATCTTACACTATGTTATAACATATACCTCATATGTCTTATCTCTTCAACTAAGTTCCTTGAGTGTAGAGACCATGCACTCTTAAAAATATCTTGTAACCCTTACATAATCTTTATTGAGTAGGTTATTGATAAAATTTCATTGCCTCCAGTCCAAAGAAAATTTAGGGATCATCTAGTTCAACCCAGTTAGTTTACAAATGATGAAAATGAGTCCCATGGAAGTTGTGCTCAAAATCATACAGGTAGTATCAGAAATAGTTATTTGTCACTTAGCTGTAAATTTTGTGCTCTTTCAATGAGCCATGATGATGCATCTTGGATGATTTATTGATTTTTTTAAAGTAATGAGAAGGCTTGATATTTTGGGACTGAGGACCATTAACTTTCAAAACCATGACATGTACTCTATGAGTAGAGAAGCTGAGATACATAGAGAAAAAAGTGACTTTCCCAGGGCTACACAGTGATTCTTAAAGAGAGACAAAGAATATAAGCATATCTCATTCTTAATGTTGACTATCTTTTAAGGAGGTAAATCTCTTAATAATCATTCTATTAAGTGCATTTATGCTCTAGTGTGAATACCATATGACTAGAAAATATCAAACCTTGCCTTTTCCCAAGGAGAGCTTTTGCTTTTCTAATCTATGCTTACACTGGGGGGGGGGGGGAAGAGGTCCTTGAATAGAATTAGTAATAGAGGTCTTGGATTTAGACAAAAGGACCCTGGATTACAGGCAGTTCTACCATTCTCCCAGAAGGTCCTGATTAAGTAAATCCCTCTCTGCTTTGTGGATTGACCCAATCCTGCTTTTGTCTTGGCTTATCTAGTTTTAAAATATTACTTGTCTCAATGGTAGAAATTATTTCTTTGTGTATGAGAGAGAAAAAGGATGGGGTAAGAAGGCAGGAGCTAATGGGAAAGAGAGGAGGGGGAAGAGATATAGGCAGAAACAGTCAGAGAGACCACAAGATAGAGGGAGAAGGTAAAGTGGGTGTTCCATAAATGTTAAAACTGAAAACCACAATGTCACCCAAATAAGCAGCTTAAAATGTTTCATGTGGGTGTTTACTGGCTCTCTAGACTGCTAAATTTGGATTCCATAAAGTGACAGAAATTGTTCAGAATCTCTATTGCAGTACTAAAAACAATCCCTTGTCAATTAGCAAGTACTGTGAGAGGGGCATGGGATAGTTCAATTCCATTTAATATCAGTTAAACAATCATTATAAAGCACCCACTATATACCAGGTACTATTCTCTAGTTAACCTTACCATGGTGATTAGCAGGGTCTCAAAGAAGAATATCAGAGTTGGGACCTTAGTGATCATCTAATCCAGCCTACCATTTTACATATGAGGAAACTGAGGCTCAGTGAGCTGGAGTGATTTTTCTATGGTCATAGAATCTGAACCAATACTTCTCTTTATTTTATTTTATTTTTTGCTTTTTGGAGGGCAATTGGGGTTAAGTGACTTGCCCAAGGTCACACGGCTAGTTTTGTGTTAAGTGTCTGAGGTCAGATTTGAACTCAGGTCCTCCTGACTTCAGGGCCGGTGCTCTATTCACTGCGCCACCTAGCCGTCCCGAACCAATACTTCTCAATGTAGTATTCTTTCCATTAAACCATGATGCTTTTGAATTGAGAGAACAGAATCATCTATTTCAGCTCCCACATCTCAAAGATGATGAAACTGAAGTCCATCCTAGTTTGAGGGGGGCACATTTGGGTCAAAACAGCTGGTGCTATATCTAATCAGTTTTTGTATACCAGCATTCTTTGCACTAAACTCAGCTATGTTATCGACACATAAGAAATCTTCTCTTGAAATGGCAAATATCATTTAAACCTAAATAGAGTCAGAAAAATGGAATCTAATAGTCTCCAAGAGGGAGATTTATTGCTATTTTTTTAGTTCAGATCTAAAATGTATAGTTTTTGCAAATCTGTCTACTTGACTTAGAAATCATTGTAGATGGTATAGAACCTTTTTTCAAAATTCCTTTAGAATACTCTCATCTAAAAATAAAGGAGGCAGGGGTAATACCTTTAAAATCAGGCACTGGAGTGTGCCTTTGGTTACCAGTTCACAGCAATTGAAAGGCAGCAACCCAGACACAGGAAGGACAAGAGGATGAGGGATGTGACCATATGCAACAAGTGGATGGATTTGGTGAGCCATGAATAGCCTTGGGGAACTCTGGGTTCAGAGTAAACTGAAGTTGGATTTGGCTGTGTCTTTGATTTTGGCTGACATTCTCAAGGGTGACAAAAAACATGGTTGTGAAAAAGGCAGTTAAATCTAGTGGAAAAACATAGTATCATAGGATTAGAGAGTTTAGTCTGGAAGGAATCAGGGAGGCTATCAAACTCAACCTCCTCATTTTACTAATAAGGGAACTGAGGTTGCGAGAGACACATTCAGAGTCACACTGCTAGAAAGTAACTGAGGCAGGATTTGAACTCAGGTCTACTTCTCTCATCCTAATGCATCACCTTGCTGATCCTGTCACTAACCTGGCTGTGTGATTCAATGGAAATTTCTGGGGTTCAATTTTCTCATACATAAAATGAAAGGATCAGATTAGAAAATCTTCAACAGATGCATAGACTGGTACATATAAAATGTATTAAGAAGAGATGGGGTGTTTGTGTATGTGTGTGTCATTAGCAGCTTGGGTGATCCTTACAGATATAAAATTTTTATCATTCTGAGAATAGCAATGAAGGTCCATATGTCTTCAAAGTTGGGCACTCTGTAATATTTGTTTGGTTTCATAACACCCACATTTCTTCAAAATATACTTTGTTGCAGATGCTCTAAAAATTAAAATGAATTAACATTCATCTCATCAATCAACAAATATTTATCAAGCCCCAACATGTAGACACAGTGTAGGCAATGGGGATACATGATAAAAAATGAAACAATAATGGAGATTGGTAGTCTTAGACTGAAGAGATCTAGGTTCAAAATCTTCCTCTGATGTTTACTAACTAAATGTCTTACAGATCACTTCCTAAACCTCATGATTCTTTGGCAGAGTCTAAACCAAAGCTCTGTACAATTTAGAAGGGAGGTCTTTTCTGTTCCAGAGAGTTGATTTTCTCTCCTCTTCCAACCCAGATACTGTCTATCTCTTTGCCCAATTTGGGAACTGGGGCCCCCAAAGACCTTAATATTATTCAGTGTACAGAGATGCTTTTCTGCTTCTCAGAGAACCTTTTGTCTTGATCCTTCATCTTCTTTTACTAAGTCCCAATTGACTGAGATTATGGTTTAATTATGTGGTCCTAAAATGAATTGAAGTTAACTAGCCTCAACCAAAGGACTCAATCAACCACTTTATCAATCAACAAGCATTTATTAAGCTCTTACAATGTGATAGGCACTGTGATAAGCTCAGATATGATCAGTTAGCTAACTAATATTGACAAGAACAGACTTTGAAAGGATAAGGTGTACACATTTTATGCTCTGGTAAAATTGGCTTATTGTTTCTCTTATGTGGACTCCATGAACTGGCTATCTTCCATGATAGCAATACCTTTCCTCTTCACCTCTATCTTTTAGAACTGTTTCCTTCAAGAGTCAGCTCAAGAGCTACTTTCTACATCAGGACTTTCCTAATCCTCCTTACTATTAGAGTTACCTTCTATCACCTTGTATGTACTTGATATATGCCTAGATATGCACATTTCCCCCAATAGAATTTAAGTTTCTCTAGGTAGGGTTCCACAAACTGTACCTTAAAACCAAAGCCAGCCTGCTGCCTGTTTTGGTACAGTCAATGAACACAGAATCGTTTTTACATTTTAAAATACAGTGAAAATCACATGCTGTTTGGGGTTTGGCCCAGGGGACCTAGTTTTCTGATTTCTGCTTTGGAACAAACAGTGTACTAGCTTTATCTTTACATTCCCAGCACACAGTACAGTGTCTGGCATATATTAAACACTTCATAAATGCTTCTTTATCATTTCATTGGAAATATTCAGGGGTTCAACACCACCGAGTGGGGCCTTTGATAAGATTAATGGTGCTCTTCTATAAGAGGTGAATATCTATGACTTTGGCAAAATTGGAAAGAAATATATGGCATGATTTCCTGAGATTATGCTACTTAGAAGACTCCTGAAGTCAGGCTTTTCATTCTCTCAGATTACTGCCGACCATGAGAAGTTATTAGTCTGTGCTATAATATGCTTGCTGCAATGATGATATAACAGCTACTTAAGTAGTTCCAACACAGAGAGAGCTACCTCATGCAATCTCTGAGGATTTCTCTGAGATATATATGTAGATGGAATTACCACCAAAGGAGAGGAAGTTTGACATGGTATGTATCAGAGATGAGACTTGAACTCAGGTCTTCTTGGTTCCAATGCCAGCTCTCCATATACTATGACAGACTATATTTATTAAGTACCTGCTCTATGCAGGACATTTCTATACAATAAGGGCAGGGGAAAGGAGATAAAGTACATTTTCCTAGCACTCTTGCAGTTACACGATAGTATACTTGTAAATCTAGGTTCAAGTGCCACCTCTGACAAATTTGGTTATATACTGTGTCCCTGTGCAAGTCACTTAACACTTTGGTAGAGAAGGTGTTGACCTGCATTGATAGAGGGAATCTTTTGAGCTGGGAGTTCTCTTTAACCAATAAAATCACAAGGCTAGTTCCTATACTTTTCCATGTACAAACTGAAGGTCAGAGAGGCCAAACAATGGAGTAAGCTCAATGCAGTGGCAAAAGGACTAGACTCAGAGACAAATGATTAAGACCTAGATATGAGTCCCAACTCTGCTATGTCCTAGCTGTATGGCTATGAGAGAGTCATTTTTGTCCATCTGGGCCTCAGTTCCCTTATTTGTACAATGAAAGGAGTTGCCGCAGAAAAAGAGGATCCAGTTCATACCTTATATGTGGGGTTTACTCACCTACATGACCTTGGGTAAGTCCCTTGATGTGTCAGCCTCAGTTTTTTCATCTTTGAAATAAGGTTGACCTCTGAGACCTCTTCCAGCTTTAGATGTGTGCATTCTGACTTTATTATCCCAAAGATCTATTCCAGATTTAATTTCCATATCTCTCCTAGATTCTGTGACCGAAAGTAATTTTAAGTAACATTTTTACAAGGTCACAAAGTGAAATGAAGCCAAGCCTAGATCTCAGGTTTCTCCTGGTAACTTTGGAAGATTACCAGCTCTATTTGTTTTCACTTTCCTTCTTATCTCTCCCACCAGGCTTTCCCATGTTCTGATCTAGAACTAGGCTTTCTTTGGGTAAAGGTGAGGAAAGAAGAGGGCTCTCATCTCTACCCATTGGTAGGGGGGCACATTCACTTCCAGCAGCAATGCTGTAAATAATTAGATAAAGCACATCTCTCTTTGCCCTCAGGGGTTTCATGCATACCTGCCAAGCCAAATAGACTATCTCGGTCAAGCAATGTCTGCTTCTATGCTATGGCCACAAGCCCAGGCTTTTTGCATCTGTTTGACAAAGCCAAACTAAGAAGAAAATGACCTACATGCCAGCACTCAGGAGAATTATGAGATAGTAGGGAAATTTCCATAAGATAAAAATATGTAAATGAAAATTCCTGCATTTCCTTCTCTATCATAAATCAATTTCTGAACATGCTGTCAAATGAAACTTCACATGAATGAAAGCACTCAAACTTGGTTTATATGCAAGTAGTCATCCTGGCCATGGAGTCAGGACCTCAGGTGTTAGAAGGCCATGCAGAGGGTGTCGCAAAAGTCTTAGTAAAATTTTAAACTTTACTTTAAAAATGTAAAATTTTCATTGATTTTCTCTGCCTATTCATCTCTCTGACTTCCTTTAAGTCCCACCTAAAATCCCACCTTTTACTAGAAGTCTTCCCCAACCCCTCTCATTTCAAATGTCTTCCCTGTTAATCATTCCCCATTAATCTTGTATATATATATATAGCTTGCTTTCTATATATTTGTTTATATATTGCCTCTTCCATTAAGCTCCTTGAGGGCAGAGACTGGTTGCCTCTTTTGTATTCCCAGTGATTAGCACAGTACCTGGAACCTAGTAGTCACTTAATAGATGTTTATTGATTAAGACAAACTAGAGAAATTGCTGCCTCCTCTAAACACCTTGAGCCCTTTGCTTTTATCTCTCTTGTGTATCAATCACTTCCTGGTCTTTTATTATGCTTGTGTGTACATGTCTTTTTTAGTCCTCTAGATTGTAAAGTTCCTTAAAAGTGGCAACCATGTCATTTTACTTGGTTTCCTATCACCTTCACCACCTAATAATATCTTGCCATACATATAGTAGTGCTCAATAAAGGGTCAAGGAAGGAGAAAGGATAAAAGAGAGAGGAGATTGGGAGAGAGTATTTCTCTCTATGAAATCCCTATAATCTAGACAAAATGGAATGGTTGTTCTCCCCTAAACATGATTCCTGTTGATCTGCCCTACCCCTTGCTGCTACTCTTCCTTAGGTCTGGAATCTGTTCCTTTTCACTTTAATCTCTATTGAAATTTTACCTATTCTTTAAAACCCAGATCAAATCTCTTATCTCCCACTAAACTGCATTTGAAGTGTAGTGCAAAGAGGGATGCTGGCCTTGGAGTACAGAAGACCTGACACATGTTAGCTGTAGTCAAGTCATATAACTTCTCTTTGTCTTGGACACCCATTGAAGACTGTAAATTATAAAGGCACTGCTGAGCTGTGATGATGTGGAAGTTTCCATACTGGGAATTCCTCATTCCTCTATTATGAAATTCCATATCTAAACTAAGAAAAACACATTAAAAACCATTAAACTTGGCCTTTTTTCTCCTTTTTTCCCTAAAATTCTATCCATTGATACACTTCCCTCTTTTAATCACATGTCATATTGGGTGTCCCATATTAATTTTTTATCTATCTATATCTTATATACTCCTACTGTATTACAAAACTCTGGTGGTTGTAGAGGGAGATGGAGGAGAAGGCAGGTGGTAGCATCTATAACTTAAAGGCAGTGTTGGATGTATGTAATAATATAAAATTACATTTTTATGTATGATTTACAAAGCTCTTTCATAAACAGCCTTGAGAAATAGGTAATACTAGTATTATTATCCTAATTTTACCAGAGAGAAGACAGAAGTTCAGAGATGTAAAATCACTTATTTGCCTGTGGCCACACATATATTAAGTATCAGAAAAGCAATTCAAATTCAGGTATTTTGAGCCCAGGTTCATTATTCTTTCTTTCTACAGAGGTATTTTGCCTGTATAGTCCATTCCAATGCTACTTCATTCCTTATTTCACGAGAAAACCATAAAAAAGAGAAGACACCATAAATCCTATGTTTTGAATATATGACCCCATTCTTAGTATTTTTGTGGAATCAGGAAAGTTACTTGATGTCTCTGGGACTCAGTTTCCCTACCTGAAAAATGATTATCATAATGCTTGTGATACCCACTATCTCATAAAGTCATCATGAAGAAAGTACTTTTTGAGTATTCATATACTCTAAAAATGTAGTAGTTAATTTTAAAATTTTCATTGTTTACATATTCTATGTGATCAAATTCAGATAGAATACATATTCTACATGATCAAATTCAGATAGAAATGGTCCTCTGACAAGTTAATATGCTACTGCTGTTCTTTTGTGTTGAACATTTGGTCAACTATTGCATAAGAGGATGAAATGATCACCTTTCCTAAGTTAATAAAACAATTAGGATGGAAGTACTTCCGTAGACTCCCTGAAATCATCTTGGGGACAATGCCAGGAGATGACATAATGAATGGAATTATATATACTTTCTCACAGTTCTGCATGGTTTTAATTTCTTCCATTGTTACCAAGTTTTCAAAACATTTCAATCCATATATTTTGTAGATGAATGAAAGAAGATTCTTCTTTTCGTTGGGGCCACTGCTAGTCCCATTTCTGCTTTGAGAATAATTTTTACTAAATGGGTATTTGTTTGGATACCTTCTAAACCTGTTATCTATTTTATAGTTCCAAAAATGGAAGGTAATACTAATATTGTGAAAACATCAACAGCTTTATATGTTTTTTTTTCTCATCAAATTTGGACCTCAGGATAACAGCTAGTTTCTTGACACACACAGAGCTATAATTTTCTCCTTGATAACTTTATGCTCATTATCTCAATCACCACTACTGTTATCATCATCATTAATGTCATTAAATTCTCATTTTATGTTCTATAGGGATAATGTAGAAATTTGTTGTCATTTTTCAGTCATGTCCAGCTCTTTGTGACCCTATTTGGGGTTTTCTTGGCAGAGATACTGGAGTAGCTTGCCATTTCCTTCTCCAGCTCATCTTTACAGATAAGGAACGGAGGCAAATAGGGTTAAATGTCTTGCCCAGGGTCACATAGATAGTTAGTGTCTGAAGTCAGATTTGAACTCATGAAGATGAGTCTTCCTGACTCCAGGCCCAGCACCATATCTACTGCACCACCTGGCTGCCCCAAGGTAGAAATAGTCCTTGGGATAATTTGGTATCTTACTACTGTTCCTTGATGTTTAATATTAAGTACTCAATTATCTCTGAGCTCTCACCTCTATTTATAAATAGACCAGTAAAAACTCTTTCCCCCCAAATTTTTCTCCTCTACCTTCCAATTTCCATCATTTAAATATCAATGTTAACAGCTGTATAATAAATCAACAATGGACGACACGATACAAAATACATTTAAATATTTCAACAATGTATCTTCTAAGAAAGATCACAGAGTCAACACTAACAACCAATTGTACATGTGATGCCTCTTGAGTTCTATAAATACACAGGATGGACATCTGTAGCCTCTCTAGAATTCTCTTTAGGATAGTTTTTTGTTGTTGCTGTTGTTCTATTAACATTGTATAGGCTTTTGTTTGGATACCAACTGGATCTGTTGTAATCCTTTTTTTTGCCATGTGAAAGCCTACATTATGACAGGTAGTGCACCAGGAAACAAACATATTGCTTCAGTTTTCTTCTTGATTTTTGCTTAGTCATTTCAGTCACATCTGACATTTTGTGACCCATTTGCAGTTTTCTTGGCAAAGATACTAGAGTTGTTTGCCATTCCCTTCTCTAGAATATTTTACAGATGAGAAAACTGAGGCCAGTAGGGCTAAGTGACTTGCCCAAGGTCACATAGCTAGTATCTGAGGTCAGATTTGATCTCAAGAAGATGAGTCTTCCTGGATCCAAGTCCAGTATTCTATCCGCTGTACCACCTACCCACCTTTTCTCCTTGAAAACCTTATATTTACAGTATCTTGGTTAGAGGATACCAATGTATTTGTAAGTATTTGCTCCATCTTTGACTTCAATGCCCTCAGATTCAAGCTCAATACCTTTAACATCTCTTATTCCTTGGTATATCTTAAGAATTTCAAACTTATTGAGTCTAAAAGACATTTTGATATTACTGGGAAAAGTTCCATGAGATGAAGGAGTTGATGAATGTGCTTTTCAGTGGTGCCATTTGCTTTGATACCATCTCTGTGCAACAAGCACTTAATAAAATGTTTTGTCACAAGGCACTCTTTTACTTGAAATTCGTAATCAGTTCTTTTCAGAAATAGTAATGCTGTATCTAAGGTTAAGCAAAACGAGTCAATCAAAGCATCTCTCTTAAAGATTCCATATTTTATAGCAATTGTTTTTCACATTATGTTGTTGACATGTTTTAAATATAGACCGGTTTTCAACACCAATATTAAAAAGTCTAGTTCTCTTATTTGCTTGAATCTGCTTTCTGTGTTTGTTTCATATGATGAAGCTATGACTGAGAGACTGAGTCAAAAGTTTGCAATAATTGAAAACACCAGATAAAAGTTGTGACATTTTCCAGTGACTTTTTTTCAATCATCACTAAATTGCTAATGAGCTCTTAATACCCTTGGAACTTTTTGACATCCCTTTTTATTTTTTGCTTCTCATTCAATATAATGTTTTCTTATCAGTATTCACAGAGTTGTGTGATAAAAGACATGAATGCCTTGTATATATTACATAAATGTGAAGCTGGCCTATATTTGGAGATGTTCTAGTATTCTTACCTTTTGGCAATAAATATGTGATGTATTCTCTTGAAAAAATGGAATTAGGTTTGAATCTGAGAGGAAGTTGGTATAGTGCTTTAGTAATAATTCATGTGATGCTGTGAAGGATTTGAGAAAATTATTATAGAACTTATGTAGACATACTACTTTTTAGTTTTTTTGAGAAACTAGAGTATATTTGTTTAATCTGTGGTCCACAACCTAGAAGGGGTCCATAGGTACATTTCTGGAAGTCTATGAAGTTGAATGGGAAAAAATACCTCTTCATTTTTACTTATCTATAACTGAAATTTAGCATTTCCCTAAAATGTTATTCTGAGAAGGGATCCTTAGGTCTCACCAGTTTACCAAATGGATTTAAGACACTCACAAAAAAGGATTAAGAAACTCTGAGCTAGACTTTTAGCCAGTCAGTCAACACACTTTTATTCAGCACTTGCTATGAGAGGCACTATGCTAAGCCACTAGGGATATAAACAAAGGCCCAAACTTTTCTGGTCATTTATTATTTGTATGGTACATTGGCTCTTTCCAGTTTGTTCCAATTGTTGCTATCATCTCATGGGACTTCTTTCACTCATAGACAACCAGAAATTTTTCATATTCTCTACTTTAGCTGTAACTTTCCTTCCTTCCTTCCTTCCTTCCTTCCTTCCTTCCTTCCTTCCTTC